>NW_020172768.1:1783226-1812732 GCF_003031525.2 Neophocaena asiaeorientalis asiaeorientalis
TTAGCAGTCTCCATGCTGGCAGATCAAAGCAGATTCTGGGCCAGAAAGCCCGAGAAGTTACACCCGGCAGTTACACAAAAGTGTATATGCACTTGGAGCCTCCTTCCGTCCCCGGCGCCTGAGTTTTTCAAGCTATCCCTGATACTGGAGACAGGCTCCAGTGGAATGCTTGCCTTTAATTCTCCCTCATCGTTGAGGGGGACTTCTTGGGGTAATTTTTTCCTCCGCATATACTTCTCCAGCAGTCTTGGGCAGCATCTTAATTTCCAGTCTGATCAGGGGTGAGAGCTGGGACACACAGGATGAGGGTGGAGGGAGTTGGAAGGCACAGTCCTTCAACTAGAGCTCGGCTTTTCCTCGGTACTGATCCCCCAGGAGTGAGGAAGAACCAAGCCCTCGGGCAGCTCGGGAAGAGCTTGCTGCCAACGTGTTGTCTTGAGGGGGATCTGCTGTTTGGCTTGGATGGCTCACTGCAGGCCCTGCCTGCCTGGGTTTCTAATTACAAGAAGGACGGTTCTGCTAAGACCTATCTCACTAAAAACACATCCCTGTGTGTAATAAGAAACCCTAAACCAGGCAGGATATTTTAAAACTGAAGCAATGAAGATTAGATTAAGTCTCCGCCAAACAGCTTCGTTCTTATATTATTTTTGGCTGGAACGTGGGGAAAAGCGGCTAGCCCTAGGGCCCAGAGCAGACTCTGGAGGGTTCAGATGGGGCCGGAGTGGGTGGTGTAACTGTTAGTTTCTCTGCTCAATAGGAATGTGGCCAATTTCTGTACAGCTCAGTCAAGGCAGTGGGGTGCCTGGTGGGGGAGGAGGGTCAGGCCCAAAGGGGCCAGAGAGTGGCCCCGAATCAGCAGGTCACAGGGCACTGAGAACCTTTTAAATCCCTCACATCGTCCAGCCTTTTGTGTTCAGCTTATGCTTCTACCTCCCCCGCCAATCCCCTGCCAGCCCCATCCCATGCCTAGTTAACCCAGCCATCCGCCACGTGGCCTTTGGAGGATCCTTAGTTTATTGGATTATTTTTCTGGGTGGAGAGAGGAACGAACAGTTGTCCAAGATTCCTGGAAATAGAGGAACCACTAACCTGGCATCAGAATCCCTTGCTCTGTCCTGCTAGGGAGATGCAGCATGGTATCCATCCATTCCTTTGTTCCTTCGTTCAGCAACTATGTAGAGAGTGTCTCCTCTGTGCCTGGCACAGTCCTAGGCGTTGAGGATACAGCAGCAAAAGCAAACGGAACAAACACGTGTAACCACCAAGTCCCTGTCCTCAAGGAGCCTGCGCCCTGAGACAAGTGCAGAGTGTGGGCTTAGCATCAGATAAAACCCACACTGAAAGTCTCCTTCTACTAGTTACCTAATCGTGTGGATTTAGACAAGTTGCTTAACATCTTTGATCCAGTTTCCCCAACTGTAAAGTGGGAAATAAAAGCACGTAGCTCATAGGATTGTGGAGAGAGTGTCTGGAAAGTGCGAGCACAGTGTCTGGCACCCAGGGCAGGCTCAGAGGGTTTCCTCTCCGGTTGGTGCGTCATCCAGCCTCCCTTCCCCTGGCTTTCTCCTCCCCCAGGACACGGCCTAGGCCTTCCACAGGTTACTGGCACATCAGCAAGTGTTGAACAAACAACCGTGCGCTGTGTGCTGCACACAGACTTCGGACAGGGACACAGACCCTGTCCTCAGGGACTGTGCAGTTTGGGCGAGGACAGACTTACAGACAAATGCATGAGAGATGCTGTGCACATGCACTGAGGTGAAAAGCAAAGAAGGCAGAAATCAATCGTTAACCAAAGGAGGCAAAAGTGGGATGGGAGGCTGCCGAGTGATGGGGACAGAGTGGAGGTGAGCTCTCAGCGGGGCTGGAGGGGGAGGGGCGAACATGAGACTGTCCAGGTCAAGGTGCTCTGGTGCTGTCATGGCGATGGCTGGGGGGCAGCGTGAAGAGTTGAGCCTCCTCTGACCACGGCCAGGGAGCCAGAAGGGGCCACCACTGCCTCAGGAGAACCTCCCAGGCCTCCCTGTTGGAGGTGCGCTGCTTTCACACAGTGACCTTTCAATGCGTAGAACTTAGGCTTATGATTTAGTGCAGGAGGCCGACCAACTCATTTCATTGCTGACTGCGATACTCCTCTCTCACCTGCTATCCCTGCTCTTCCTAAGCTGAGAGAGCAGAGACTGTAGGCCCCACACCCGGCCCTCTCGGGGGCTGCGAAGCTGACTGACGTCAGAGCGGTTGGGATGTGGAGAACCGGGATTCCGACTGGGAATCAAGGACAGTGGATTCCGTTCCAGACTTGGCCATTGACTTGCTGTGTGACCTACAACACGTGACTGACCTGTGGATGTCAGTTTCTTCAGCCGTCCAAGGAGGAGCTGGAACTTGCTCTCAGAGGCCCCCTTCAGCCCAAAGTTCCGTGATTTTGTGTTTCCTCAAATTGGATTGGTTCACGAACAGACAGTCGTTGGAACCACTGTCCGACCACAAAACCAACAAGAATCATGATGGCATTCAGCCGCCAAGGCAGGGGCTGTGAGGGCTTGGCCCTCGGGTGCCCTTGTGTCGTAGGGTCTCTCCAGGCAGTGGGGAGTTGGTCTTGACTTGACCGGTGGCCTTCCCAGGGCAAATGGGCAAGTCTAGCAGTAGGGGCGGCTCCACGAGGGCAGCCTTTTGTCTGAAGACTCAGCGGCTTTTCCATAAAAAGCACTGTTTGCTTCTCTTGTTGAGACGGTGTGGTGTTGGAAGAAGGAACACTGGCTTTGGAATCACATTCTGGGTTCTGAGCCTGATTCTACTATGACTTAGCTGTGTGTCCTTGGGCACATCGCTGAACCTCTCTGAGCCTCAATTGTCTTACCTGGTTAAGATAGTAATAATATGGAGCACACAGGACCGCTGTGAACACTCTAGAAGAAAGTATCTGTAAGTGCTCATGGTGAATATTAGTTTTCTTTCCTAATAAAGAACATTCTCATGCGCTCTCCCTTTTGAGCCTCTCAACTTTGTGAAGTAGGTGAAGTGTGAAGCAGTTGTTGTATCACTTTACGAGTGGGAGGAACCTGGGCTCAGAGAGTGGCTGAAGTGGCAGGTCCAGGTTGGCAAACTCTGCAGAGACCTATGGGCTGTTACGGAAACCCAAACCTAGAAGATCTATTTTTTTTCACTTCCACAGAGCTTTTGGTTACGGGAGGGCTGGGCTGGTCAGCACAGAGAGGAGGAGGTGGATTTCGGGCAGGGAGGTGGGGTAGTGACAGTGGGGCAGTGGCAGAGCTGCAGGGCCAACTCCCTGCCTCCTTCTGCTACCCAGGCTGGAAGCCGGCCCACAGCTGGGGTGAAGACAACGTCCTGGGGCTATACCCGTGGTCCTCTGGCTCTCCATCGTGACGGACACCAGGGAACACTGAGCCCATTTTTGGCAGGGCCTGCTGACTCCGAGTAGGCCGAGTCCCGGGTGGCGCAGGGGGTCCGTGATGGAGCAGGGGGAGCGAGCCCCACCCCAGAGGTCCCTGTCATAGCCCTCACTCCGTGGTCCCTTGTCACTGAGCACTGCTCTATTCTCAGGCCTGTGCTAAGCCGGGAGTCCAGGGCTGTCCCTGCCCTTTCTCAGGTGAGGCCCTGCTCTGTGTGGGTTGTGAGTTCAATTCCAGGTCAGAGGCAGAGAGAAGCAGCCCAGAGAGACCTCGGCTGTGCTCCCAGGGCCTCGTGGTGAGAGGTGCTTGTTCTCACTCCAGAGCCCTCCCTGGCGGTCCTTCCATCCATCAACGAGCGGGGCCTGAGCCCACTATTCAGTGAATGCCCAGCTGTGTGCTGTGTGGGACTTGGGGCCTCTCCCGTGTGACCTCTGACACATCTCTTAACTTCTCTTAATCTTAGCATCCTCATTTTATACAAGGAAGAGGTTAGATGAGATTATCTTCAAGGCCCCTGCCGGATCTACTATTCTGTGACTCTATGGGCTCTACGTGATAAAGTGTGTGCTCCAGACCACCAGGCACCTGGATCAGGAAAAGGTGGTGAGGCACCAGGGGACATCTGGCCCATAGTGGTAGGACCTGCCTAACTCTGAGTGAGCGAGGGGGTGGGGAGAGTAGATTTAATGGCAGCTGGGCATCCCTTGTTTGGGTGCAGGGGCTGGGGGAGCGCCTGCTGAGGGGGGGGGCCTTTCTGAGTCCTGCAGTCTCCAGGAGGACCAGGAGGACAGAAGTCAAGCAGGAGAGCCCGGTGGTTTGGGAGTTCAAGTCTGCTGCTCTCCCGTGGCCCCGGTAGAAGTGGTGGTCTTGTTCTGCTGCCACGATGGGAGCTCGTCTCGTGGCCCCTCTCCTACTAGGCCTCTCCCAGCTCTGGGAGGCGAGAGCTAGACACACAGTGGGGCGGCAGACCCCTGGGGACCCTTATGTGTGAGTATGATCTGGAGGAAAGCCAAAGAGCTCGACTGGATTCCCCAGCCTTCGCTGGAGGCCATTCCCGGGGAAAGTAACTGTCCCTTGCACTGGCACAGCTCTCCTTGGGAAGGCATCCCATTCATGAGAGCCTCTTAGTGGCAACAAGATGGGGACGGGGTGCTACCTCCTGCTGACTCCCAGATTGCTGGGAAAACCCCTTTCCAAGCTGGACATCTGGTCTCCTGGAATACTTTTCAAAGTCATTTCCATTGGCTTTGGAAGGGAGAGATGGAGAGAGAACTGCATTCGCAGGCTGTACTCTGGGCAGTGCCATTAGCTGCTGGCAGGGCTTTCTTTCTGCAGAGTCCTGGTGCTGGCGGTGCTGCCTGACCACAGTGGGACTGGACCCTTCCAGGGAGGGAGGAGATGGGCTGCCAGCTAGCATGTAGATCAAGGGAAGAAAAGGATTGTTCTTGAGCCCTGTGATTTCTGGGGAGCTGCACAAGGCCACAGAGGAATGGACACTCCTTCACCGGGTGCCGGCAGCTCTCACTCTTTATTTTATCCGGTCATGGAATGTGAGAAAGCAAGGGGGGTTCAGAGTGGGTAAGAGAATTTACCCAGGTCACGCAGCTGGGTCGGTGTCCACCGGGATCCGTGGTCTTTCTAGCCCAGTTCGCTGCCTGCTCTAGGGAGATGCGTGTTTGGGGGAAAGTTGCAGGATTGCTTGCTGCTTTCTTGCTCCATCTCCCTCCCACCCCAGACCCCGTGCTGCAGGTCATAGCAAGCTCAGTGTAAGATACAGGGCTGTGGCCTGGACAGGTTGTGGGTGATGAGATTGTGGTGTGACAAGGAGCACGACTGAGGCAGGCCGGTGCCAAACAAGCCAGAGCCTTGGGTTTGAGCCGTGACAGCAGTATGCTCACCGCTGACCCCACTGTCCTCCTCAGTAAATGACGGTGACAGCGCCTACTGCCAGGGCTGTGGACCAAGTGAGTTAGTGGACAAGGATGTGTTACGCACGTTATATAAACATAAATGAAAGCGCCTACACTGTGCCTCGCGTGTGGGGAGAAAATCGGTTGGCACAGACTCTATTTCTTATTAGTTTGGAGTCGAGCACACACACAAACACACACCACCTCTTGTGCTCACTCACAGAGTGATGACAACCTTGTTTAAGTGACTGAAAGCTGGCAGGATGGCCCGTCACGCCTGCCCCACGGCTGGGGTGCGAATGGCGCCCTCAGGTGGTTTTCCAGATTCTGGCATAGAGACAGACCTGAATTGTGTGCCTACTATGTGCCAGTGGCTGTCCCATCTAGTCCAGTGCAGGGGGCTTCTGGAGCCTGGTGTCGGGGGTTGGCCTCTGCCAGGTCCCGTCAGCCCGCACCAGGCCATGGGTTCCTCCCCGTGGGTAACATTCAGTCTATAGATTTTTACTGAGCACCTTGTACATGTCAGACCTGGCGGAGGTGCTGGGGATGGGGATACGACCGTGAACTAGGCAGATGAGCTCCCTGCTGGCAGAGTTCACAGTCTGCTGGGGGGAGATGGGCATTCAAGTTCTGTGGGTAATTAGTGAAACCATGATAAGGGGAGAAGTCCAGGAAGCCACGAGGGTATAGCCAGGGGGTGTACATCCTCTGGGGGTCTGGAGGGCATCCTGGGGACACGAGGTTCAGGCTGAAGTTCGCGGGGAGCTGGCGAGGATTCTAGTCATCATCGACTGGCTTCACCTGACCTCATGCTCAGAGGAGACCCTTCCCAGAGAAAGAGCTGGCCAACCCCTCCTTCCCTAGGGGCTCCTTTTCCATCCCAGGCAAGGGCAGAAAAAGGCGAGAGAAAGACGTTGGGCACCAGAAACAGCCAGCCAGGGATTTTGCTCTCACCTGAGTTTCCTGTCCAGGCTGCTTCAAAGAGCACAGCTGACGCTGTTCCCACAAAGCCCCTTCCTCCCAACGCGTACTACTGCACTCCTCCAGGGCAAAGCTTTCAGGGGAGCCTTTAGAAAATGCAGGCATCCCTTGCCTATTCTTCCAAAGCTAGGGCCCTGATCATATCCGGGGGTGCCCGGTGATGTTGACGTTCAAGACATCTTACGTGAGTCTGATTTCTGGAAAGCCCTCGTGGGCAGCAGCTGTGAGCTGGAGAGGAAGGCTCACCCTTCTTTCTTGGTACCGTTGGGAGGACTATGTTTATTGGAAGACCCGGCCCCTTCCGCTAGAGGGGATGGAGTAAACCTCTTGACTTATTTCCTTGATGCGGTGGCTGAGGCCATGCCATCCTTTTGGAAACACTGGGGACAATTTATGAATATTTTGTAGTCTGTACTTTGGAGGGGACAATGAGGAGAGGCAGGAGGGGGTGGCTAGACAGAGATTGATGGGCTTAAGTCACTAGGGCTGTAAATTCAAAGTTACACAGATGTGAACAAAAAGGTGCTTGCAAGGGAATAGCTGGTGGTACAGGATGGACCTTTGCCCCGAGGCTTCGGCATCCCCTGGGCTGGGAAAGTGTATCTGCCTCGGGGTTAGAAAGGTAGGGATTAAGCCCTGCTTCTGCCACAGGCTGGATGTGTGATCTTGGGCAATTTCCTAACCTCTTTGAGCCTGAGTTTCTTCCCTTTTGTGAAATGGGGAGGACAAAGGCTCTTTGCAGGCGTTCAATGAGCCTGGTCTAGTCTCCGGTACTAGGTGCTCAGGATGCGTGCGTTCCTTTCCCGCCATTTCCTTCTCTACAGTGCTGGACACAGACCAGAGTTCCCCTTCAGGAGGCAGGAGGGAGTGGGTGCAAGGAGGCGTGGCCTCTCTGGGGAGCACAGCTGGAGGCATGGATGTCAGAGCTGGCGAGGCTTTCCTGAAGGTGGGGCTAGGAGAGTTGGGGGCGGGGGAGGTGCAGTGCTCTGGGGCTCCTGGGATAACCAGGGCAGCATAGGTGGCCTCGGGAGGGCTGCAAAGCAGGGACTCTTTGAAACAGGGAATTGAGAGGATGGGAGGGAGGAATGAACACTTATGAAGTATCTGCTATGTACTTGACCTTGAGCTAGGTACTTTAGCTTGACTTTAGCACCCATTATGTGAGTTTATAAATTTAGAAGCATAGAATCTTAACGTCTCAGAAATCTCAGAACTGGAAAGGAGATAAGACATCTATTCCAACCTCTGTATTTTGTATATGGAGAAATTGAGGCTCAGAGAGGGCAGTAACTTGCCTAAGGTCACACAGGAAATCAGTGGTAAAGCTGGGTTAGAAACTGCCCAGGCCAGTGCCACTGGGGCAGAGCAGAAAGAGCATAGACTTTGGAATTAGAAAGACTAGGTCTGACTATAGACATGCTTACAATATGACCTAGAGAAACTTACTTCCTGAGCTCAGTTCTCTCAGCTGTAAGATGGGATAGTAATTCTCAACTCAAGTGGCGGCCATGACAATGAAATGAGATAACCCAGGTAAGTGCCCAGTGTGGCACAGGGGCTCTGTGGGCTCAGGTCCTTTCCCCTCCCAGCCTGCCCCCTCCCCACTGAGTTCAGGGCTCTGACCACGCCCACAGGTCCTCCAAAGAGGCCTGAGCTGGTCTGGCCTTATGCCTCCAGGGTGCCAATAACCCGGGGGCCTAGGGCACTCATTCATTCTCTCATTCAGTTATTCTTCCAGTATTTATTGGGTACCTTGAGTGTATGCCAGGCATTGTCTTGGTGCCTGGGCTAGAAAGGATCAAAAACAGTCATAGCCTCTATCCTGATAGAGTTTACAGGGGGATGGAGAAGAGAGGCATTAATTAAAAAAAAAAGTCATACAAATAAATTTGAGAAAACACGTGTAACAAGAGCTTTGAAGGGAAGAACATGAAACTATGAGAGCATTTAAACAGGAGATTTTATTTAGAGAGAGCAGGGAAGGGTCTCTGTGGAAGAGAAGTTTGAGCTGAGACCTGAAGGGAGAGGAGGACATAAGTGAATAAAGAAGGAAGCAAAGAGTATTCCAGGGTGTGTGTGTGTGGGGGGGGACAGTCGGTGTGAAGACCCTGGGGAGAGAGGAAGGGATTGATGGATGGCAAGGGGGACAGGGCAGACTGACAGGTCGCAGGGACACCTTGGAAGAGCTTGGGAAAGAGCACAGGAGTCTGATCTGGACCAGGCAGCACCTTCAGGAGAGGTGGGACGACCCAGGCTGAGATTCTGAAGTGGAGACCAGGCTAAAGCTTGGCTATAGGCCTGGAAAGAGAAACAGAAACAAAAGTAATAATAATAAAAATCATAAATAGATTGCAGGTCCGTGGTGGAGAGGCGAAAAATGAACAAATTCATCATATAACTGAACAGTGTCAAATTCATTTATGTCAAAGCCTTAATGATACGGGTGCATCATTGAGTAAAAGCCAAAGTCCTCACTGTGGCTGAATCCCTACCTCCCCAGTCCAGCTCCTCTCGCTGTCTTGCTGTCTTCCTCCCTCGCTGCTCCAGCCGCCCTTACCCCGCCCCCCTCCCCCCCCACCTTGTGGTACCTGGAGGGGTCAGGCATGCTCCTCCCTCAGGGCTTTTGCACTGGCTCTTCCCTCTGCCTGGAGCTCTCTTTCCCAGGTATCTGCCCGACTCACTCCCTTGGTTTTTCCAGGTACCTGCTCTGATGTCATCCTCTCTCTGAGGCCTTCCCTGAAGGTCCTATCTAAAATGAAGTTCCTTTTCTCCCGTCCCTGGCTCTCCCTACCCCCTTTAGTTTTCTCCTGTAATTATCAGATTTTGTCTCTTCTTTCTCACAGCTGTAATCCAGAATAGTGCTTTTGCATATAGTGAAAAAAGCCCAGTCAGTGTTTGTGGAATGAATGAATGAGTGAGGGGAACTGATTGCAGAGAAATGATTTGTTAGGTTAGGTTCATTCAAAGATGCTTTTTCCGGGCTTCCCTGGTGGCGCAGTGGTTGAGAGTCCGCCTGCCGATGCAGGGGACACGGGTTCGTGCCCCGGTCCGGGAAGATCCCACATGCCTCGGAGCGGCTGGGCTCCTGAGCCATGGCCACTGAGCCTGCGCGTCCAGAGCCTGTGCTCTGCAACGGGAGAGGCCGCAACAGTGAGAGGCCCCAGTACCGCAAAAAAAAAAAAAAAAAGATGCTTTTTCTTTTCTCTGAAATGTCAGGATTGGGAGGAGCTAAGTCTCTGAACAGCTCTCTGATTTAACAGCTGACCAAACAGAGGCCCAGAGAGGTCAAGGGGCTAGTGAAAGATCACACAGAACAGAGCCAGGATGAGAACTGAGGCCTCTGGGATTCCCTCCAGGACTCTTTCTACAAAGTTTTGGCTTTTCTGCGTGACACAGCTCCTGGGGGATGAGAGGTTTGCTCTGTGGGCCTCCACTTCTGGGGGGTGGGTGGGGGATGGCCAGAGGGCCTTGACTTCTGTGAATTCTGCTCCTGGGGTCACATGGCCTCAGGGGCCATAAGTTCATTCCCAAATCTCTGTTGCTTCTGCCCATCTCACTGTGAGACATTTTGGGGTCGTTCTTGAGGGTTGTTGGTAAAGGTGGCCGTTGGCCACTGACAGGCAGACATACTTCTCTCCCTAGAACTAGGAAGTAAAATGAATGGGCTGTCAGTCTTCTGCAAAGGCCAGTGCACAGGACATTGTTATATAGCTCTTACCTGGTGCAAGTCTGCCTAACATGGGGAATAATGCAAAGAAGCATGTTTCTGGCCCTGCACTCCAGAGACTTCCAGTCTAGCTAACTAGACTAGACTACTAGCTAGCTAGGGAGACAATACTTTAGTAGCATCGATATTAATATTTGAAGAATAATAATAGCAAACATTCATTGAGTGCTTGCTACATACCACTCTTCTAAACACTTTACACCTTATAGTTGATTGACTTCTCATAACCGCTCTTTGAGGTGGATGCCCTGCCGCCTTCACTTTTGGGTGACCTGAGGCACACAGAGGTTAAGCCACCTGTTCAAAGTCACACAGCTAGTATGTGGGAGAGCCAGGATTTGAACCCAGGCAGTCTCCCACCAGTGTCCGTCCTCTTTATTTATAAAGTTAAATAAAAGCACAGGACAGGAATGTGTGACAGACACATCACGAGGAGGTTGTATGAAGCCAGGAGGAGGTCTCGCTGTGGCTGCAGGAGTCAGGGACGCCTTCCTGGAGGAGGTGCTGCCTGAATCAGAAGAGGAGTGTGTGGATAGTCAGAGAGATGCTTTGCCCTCTTGGTTTTCGGTCCTCACATGGACGAGAACAGGGGTTAGGAGGGCCTGGTGAGGGCCCTGCAGTGGGGATGGGTCTCCTCCTCTCTTGATACATATACTTGGGGACAGCAGACACGAGTGAGGTCCTTTACCAGCTGCCCAGCGAGGGCTGGGAAGAGGGCCTGATGTGACCTGACCTCCTTCCCCATAGAAACAGTTCCCCATGGGCTTGTGTCTTGAGGATTCTGCCTAGATTCTTAGATCTAGGCAGATCTGAGGGCAAGATGCTCAGGATTCAGGATTCTTAAATGTTGGGCGAACTTCTGAGAAGATCCTCTAAATGGTCTATAAGATGGTGGCTGTTCTGTCTGTAAAATGGGCTAGAAATCCCTCAACTATGGGGTTGTAGTGAGCATTTGATGGGAGAGATGTGTCCAAAGAATCTGGTCCAGAGGGCTTCAGGTACTGAGAACCTCTGCTCTTCTGTCCACCCCCTCAAGCCCCAGCTCCACCCAGACTGGCCACTCTTGGTCTTAGGCTGGAGCTGGGACACAGACAGGTTTCTTTGCCCTGGTGACCTGGCCCTTTGGGGCTGTGCTTGGGGGCAGGCCTAAAGCTATGCCCCTACTCAGAGTGGGAGCCATCAATACTTTCCTTCAGCTATGTTTGCATTCTGAAAAGACATTTGCTTTCTTTTGGAGCCACAGAGCACAGGAAAGCCTCAGTCATAGGGGTCCAACCATCTCAGTTTGCCGGGGACTGTACTGTGTTTAGGCTTTAGTGCTGAAAGTCCCAATTCCAGGGGGACCCCTTGGTCCCGGACTCTGGGGCAGCTTATCACCCTAAGAGTCAGTCACGACAGAGAGGATGTCGTGGCCTCATGCACCCACTAAAGGCTGTCCCCTTGCTCCCTCCATCTGGCTTCTGAATCTCCCAGCAATAGCAGAAGTCACTGGAAGGCCTAGTTGAAAGACAAAAGCCTTTGGCTTCAGCCAGACCAGAGTTCAAATCCCTGTCAGCCTGACTTTGGCCAATCATCTTAACCTGAGTCTCAGTGTCCTCTTTTGTAAAACTGAGGACTGTCATAATTCCATGATGGTGTTGTGTTGGGACTCCAACGGCCTGTGTGTAGAACTCCTGGCACATGCTAGGTTTACGTATAACGGGCTAAGCCATCCAA
This sequence comes from Neophocaena asiaeorientalis asiaeorientalis, assembly GCF_003031525.2. Classification (NCBI taxonomy): domain Eukaryota; kingdom Metazoa; phylum Chordata; class Mammalia; order Artiodactyla; family Phocoenidae; genus Neophocaena; species Neophocaena asiaeorientalis. The sequence goes on from NW_020172768.1 coordinate 1,794,977, forward strand.
GCCATTGCTTTTATTCCCAGTGTTGGTTATAGGATGGGGAGAAGCAGCCACTTCCTTTCCCTCAGAGAGGCTGGCCTAGACACTCCCAGCTCCGTGCACAGAGGGCTTCCTGGCCCAATGGGCTGGGAGTCCCTTAAGTTCCAAGGGACGTGGTACTTGCTGGCTGCAGCATGTGACACGTATGTTTTCTGAGAGTGAGTCCTCTGCTTTGTGGATCACTGGAGACACATCTTAAACTCCTGGCCAGCTAACCCCAGCCACTGCAGCCTCCTCCTGGCCCACCTCTCCCTAATGCAGGGTGAGCCATGCTCATGGGACATGGACTCTCTCTCTCTCTCTCTTTTTTTTTAATGAGTTTTTTTTTACACTGACTCTTTAATGGTCAGACGAAACAAAGAAGATAAACACTACTTACAAGACATTCTAAAATTCACAAAAAGAGGTGATTTTCTTCAGATCAACTACTTGCCTGGATTTCCACTCTGGCATTGACCTTGATGAGCCCAGGGCTCATTCTACTCATTCGAGGAATGGAGTGTTCTTGAAGGGCCAGTATGGGCGGGGGACGGTTTCACGCAGAGCAGAGAACGCCAATGGGCTATTACTCTGAGCTGAACATGCTCTATTTCCTGTGAGGTTTTCCTCTGTTGCCTGTGGCCCCTCTATTTGCCTCAGATCTATTTTCAATTTATTTATCACCCACCATGTGCCAGCCACCAGGGAGGGAAACAAAGCTGATAGGATTTGGCCTCTACGTGAAGGAGATTACAGTTTGAGTGGAGAGAGAAGCATGAAAACATGGAAAGTTAAATAATTTTGGAGGAGTTACATAGCAATACTTGAGATTGGATCATCACAAGAGATGTCCCAGGACAGAGAGGATTCATTACCAAATGAGAGACACAGGGAAGAGTGTCTCAGAGGAAGGAGAGATAAGAGGGCTGATGGGTCGGGAGAGACTTGATGGAAGAGGTGGGTGAAGTACCAAACACTTGACACTTACTACGTTATAGCAGGCTTGGGATGTGGGTATGACTGCCTCTGTTTTTACATATGGCAAAGGCCACGCCGCCCAGTTGATCAGTTTGGATCAGAACCCAGGCCCATCTGCATGTAAACTTTTTCTGTTAGCAATCCTGTCTCCCATGAGCCAGGCCTTGAAGGTTGGGGAGGATTGAATAGACAGAGAAAGGGGAGCCATAAACAAGGGTGTGCGTGGAGGAATATAATGATCGAAGAAAGACCCTACTGCGTGGTAGGGCATTGAGCCAGCCAGCCTGGAGGGGGAAAAGGCAGCCTTCTCCAGGGGAGTAGAGCCTATGGTCTGGGCTCCTCGTGGGGTAGCGACCTGAGCCTCTGGAACTTTGCACGTGCTGACTGCTGTTCCCTGCTCTCTCCTTGGAACCTCTCCTCCCCACACTCAGGAGCATCCGATCGCTTTCCCTGGCCTCGAGTCGGAGGCTGGCTAGGCTGGCATCCTCCAAGAAGACCCAGTAAATCCCTAGTGCTAACAGTGATGATAACAACACCATCTCACACCCATATAATGCGTTTCTATCCATACAGTCCTTTCATTTGAAACCTGAAACAAACCGTGAAGAAAGACATCCTGGCGGCTGAGCACAGGCCAGGGCTCCAAGCAGGTTACTCATTGTTTACCACTGTGTGTGCGGCACCTGGCACATAAGAGGTGATCGACAAACATTTGTCAAGTTTCACTCCATTTGTGGGTACTGGATTCCAGCACCTCTGCAGAAAGCAAGCAGTACCCCTCGTCCTTCTCTCCTGGAGTTTGTTCACTGTTCTCTGTGCCCAGTGGCCCCATGTCTCAGCCCGAGTAGAGTCTGTTACAAAGCCCATGCGCATTTATAACTATTGAGTTCAAGGTTGAAAGCAATCTGGGTTTTTCTCTTTGTTTAGGTTCCCTGGGTTCAATTTAGTTTCACATGAGAAATCAAATAATTACACCCTATCTTTTCTACTGTCCTTTTTTTTTTTTTTTTTTTTGGGAACCACTGCGCCACCAGGGAAGCCCTCTACTGTCCTTTTTTGAGTAAAATCTATATAACATAAAATTTGCCATTTTAACCATTTAAAGTGTATAATTCAGTGACATTAATTACATTCACAATGTTGTGCAAACATCTCCGTATCTATTTCCAAAACTTTTCATCCCAAACAGACACTCTGTACGCAGTAAGCAGTAACTCCCCATTCCGCTGTCTATTCTGCCCTTGGTAAATGCTAATCTATTTTCTATCTCTATGAATTTACCTATTCTAGATATTTTATACAAGTGGATTATAGTATATTTGTCTTCTTGTGACTAGCTCTTTCAACGTTCATCTGTGTTATAGCGTATAGAAGAATTTCATACCTTTTCATGACTGAATAATATTCCACTGTATGTATGTACCATATTTTGTTATTCATTCATCTGTTGAGGGACACGGGTTGTTTCTGCTTTTTGGCTATTGTGAATAATACTGCAAGTATCTGAGTCCCTATTTTCAGTTCTTTGGGGTATGTACCTAGGAATGGAATTTCTGGGCCATACAGTAATTCTACATTTAGCCTTTTGAGGAAACACCAAACTATTTTCCACAGTGGCTGCACCATTTAAGTTCCCACCAGCAAAACTCAAAGGTCCCAATTTCTTTAAATCTTCACTAACACTTGTTATTTTCTGGTGGTTTTTTTTGTTTTTGTTATTTACAGTCATTCTATCAGGAATGAAGTGGTATCTCATTGTGGTTTTGATTTGCATTTCCCTAATGACTAATGGTGAGGCATTTTTCATGTGTTTATTGGCCATTTATATATCTCCTTTGGAGAAATTTCTGTTCAAGTGCTTTGCTCAGTTTAAAAATGAGTTGTCCTTTTGTTGTTGAGTTGTAGGAGTTCTTTATGTGTTCTGGATATCAAACTCTTACCAGATATATGATTTACAAATATTTTCTATTATTCTGTAGGTTGTCTTTTCACTTTCTTGGTAATGTCCTTTGATGGACAAGTTTTTATTTTATTTTATTATTAGTTTTTGCCTTGCAATGGTTTATTGGGGCATCTGAGGAAATACTGGCTTGAAGTTTTTATTTTAATGAAGTCCAATTTATATACTTTTATTTTGTTGCTTATACTTTGGTTGACATATCTAAGAATCATTGCCAAATCTATGGTCGTGTAGACTTATCTCCATGGTTTTTTTCAAAAGAGTTTTATGGTTTTAGCTCTAACTTTAGATTTTTCATCCATCCAGTTAATGGTATGAGGTGGGGTCTAACTTCATTCTTTTGCATGTGGAAATCTAGTTGTCCCAGCACCATTTGTTGAAGAGACTCTTTTTCCCCCAGTTGAATGGACTTGGCACCCTAGTCAGAATCAAGTAATCATTGATGTATAGGGTTATTTCTGGACTCTTGATTTGATTCCATTGGTCTATATGTTAATCCTTATCCCAGTAGCATACTGTTTTGATTACCGTAGCTTTGTGGTAAATTTTGAAGTTGGGAATGTGAGCTTTCCAACTTCGTTCTTTTTTTTTTTTTCAGGATTGGTTTGGATATTCAGGGCTTCTTGCAATTCTGTATAAATTTGAGAATCAGCATTTCTCTTTCCGTAGAAAAGCCTGTTGGAGCTCTGATAGAGATTGTGTTGAATCTGTAGATTGCTTTGAGTGATATTGACATCTCAGCAATTGTAAGTCTTCCTATCCGTGAACATGGAATGTCTGTCCATTTATTTAGGTCTTCTTTAGTTTCTTCCAGCAATGTTTTTTAGGTTTCAGTGTAAAAGTCTTTCACTTTCTTTGTTACATATGTTCCTGGGTATTTTATTCTTTTAGATGCTATTATAAATAGAACTGCTTTCTTAATTTCCTTTTCAGATTGTTCATTGCTGGTGTATAGAAACACAACTGATTTTTTGCATGTGATCTTGTATCTCACAACTTTGCTGAATTTCGTTCTAGTAGCTTCCTTGTGGATTCTTTGTGATTTTCTCTATATAGGGTCATGTCATCTAGTCATAGTCAACATAGATTATTTCTTCCTTTCCAATTTGGATGCCTTTTAGTTCTTTTTCTTACCTAATTTCTCTGGCTAGAACTTCTAATAAATTTTGAATAGCAGTGGTAAAAGTGGGCATCTTGTCTGATTCCCGATCTCAGGGGAAAGTCTTTCATCATTGAGTATGGTGTTAGGTGTCTACTGCCCTTTTGCTGATGGACCTCTCCTAGGGCCCTGGGTCAGGTGGGGATGGGGGGAAACTATCTGCTTTATTACTGAATAAGTGGATTTCTCCTGAAGGAGAATGTGTTAGTCTTTTGGGGCTTCTATAACAAATTACTGTAGACTTGATAGCTTATAAACAATATAAATTTATTTCTCACAGTTATGGAGGCTGGGAGAACCAAGATCAAGGCACTGCAGATTTGGTGTCTGTGGAGGGCCCACTTCCTGGTTCATAGACGCCTGTCTTCTTGCTGTACCCTCACATGGAAGAAGGGGCAAGAGAGCTCTCTGGGGTGTCTTTTATAAGGGCACTGTTTGCATTCATGAGGGCTTCACCTTCATAACCTAATCACTTCCCAAAGGCCCCACCTCCTAATACCGTCATATTAAGGATTGGGATTTCATCATATGAATTTTGGGAGCACACAAACGTTCAGTGTATAGCAGAGGATCATACCTGGAGCCTTGTTCAGAGCAAATACCCAATAATTAGAAAATATCAGTTCATGGCACCACTAATCACACTATTGAAATGTCAGTTGAACTAAAACCCCCCAATTGTTAAGTTCCTACAATGTTGCAGGCACTTTCATTATGTCACTTGATCCTACTATAGCCCATGGAAACAGGCTTTTTATTATTACCTCTCCCATTTCAGAGGTGAGGAAATGAAGGCTAAGGGAGCGAGGTCATTCATACAAGCTGTAGGTATTCAAAGGAAGTTGGGTATATATGGTGACTTTCTTGATTTGTAAATTGACTTGTTTTCTGTCCAGTAATTCTCAAGGAAAGACAGTGAGGACTGCTCTTCTTTGTGGGTGTATCAGAACCTCCCCGGGGGCTTTCTCAAAGACACTGCCACCCCTCAGCCCATTCTGACTGATCACTCATTCAGAGGTCATCCGCTCCCGGTAGGGAGTCATTGCTGCAGCGATTCACCATGACTACAGAGCTTGCTACCAACTGCAGGGGTGTGCAGCGGAAAAAAGTTGAGGGCCGCTGCAAGCCACAACGTCATCTTTCTGTCATGATGTTGGTGTTGCCAGATCAGCTAGAGAGACTTGTGGAATTGATTCCATCGGGAGATTCCAAGAGGGAACCCCTTCTGGGGATTAGGACCGAAGTTCGTGTACCTCGAGGAGAGGTGCTGGGTCAGGCACCTTCGTCCTACCCCAAACCCTGCATTGTTAACTCAGTCGTAATCAACACTCTTAGGGAGATTAGCTTGATCACCTAACTGCAGCCACCCGTTCCTGGATAATTCATAGCCGATGTTTCTGCCTCAGATTTCTGGGTCACTGGATGTCTGTAAGATCCTCTTCTGGACAGTGTTATAAGACCCAACTTGTGGACTTGTGTGTCTGCCACGGAAGAAGTGCGGCCGTGATCCTGGAATAGAGAATCCCTGTGTGGGGGGCAGTGCGACAGCCTGTAGAAAAGTCCTAGGTTTTCTGAGTCTTCACACAAAAGTCCACATTAGCCAAGGGCAGGGGAAGGCTGCATATGTGCTCCCTTGATTTTTTAGGTTGAATTTTCTTTTTCTTTTTTTTTGGCCTCATTTTCTGCATTTTAGTTGGGAAGAGGGACATGGTGAATTTACTTCCCTGCTTCTTCTATCCTGCTTGGAGCAGGATTTGCTGAGAGTCCTCTGCCACTGCTGGCCGTGTCGATGCCCCATTTATGTTTTCAGAGCACATTAGAATCATCAGTTCATGATGAGACTTCCCTGGGCTGCAGATGGCTACGGGGACAAACCCACCAAGAGGCACATCTATTGAAATTCTAAAGACATACATAACAACAAACAAAACCAAGGGGAGAAGGGTAGCCCTGCCTCCTATTCCTCCAACAATCAGTCCTCTTTAGATTAAATTCAAAAGGTCTTTATTGTCTCGATTGGATTTAGCAAAATACCTGTGTGATAATTCAGATAAGATGCAGTTCTTGTCTTTAAAGGATTCAAAATCTGCTTGGCCGCTCAGTTTCAACAAACTCCTCTCATCCCTTATTTCTCTGTTGCTCTATGCCACCATCCTCCCACCTATCCCTGTCAACTCCCAAGCTTTTCCTGTCCTGTAGGCTTGAAACCTTGGAGTCCATCCACAGCCCCACCACCCCCCTTCATTCTCTGGTTTGCCCAGGACAGTCCTGGCTTAAGTCTGTTGTCCCAGTGTAACTGTAATGGCTCCCCTTTCACGTCAAAAGTGTCCAATTTCGGGTGATAAATAACTGATCAGCCAGTCTATAACTTTCGGAGGCCAAGGCTGTCCTCTCATCCTTCTCCGTACCTGGCTTGTCACTGCATCTTTGCTGCCACCACCCTGGTTCAGCTGCTGTCAACTTCTGCCTGGACTGCTAGAGTTGCCTTCTCTCTGCTCTCCTTACTGCCTGTCCTCTCACTTCCAGTCCACTCTGCAAACCATTGCCTGATTCATCCCCCCAAAATACCGTGCTCCGTGCTCACTTCATTGGCCCCTTGCTTGGATACAGCACACAGTTCCGGCCCCTGAGCCTGCCACTTAAAACCTTTTGCAGCCCAGCCTCTGCTTTTGTCTACAGTGCTCCCCTTTCGGTGTCTCTGCATGAAATCTCATTTCCACTCTCATTGGTTGATGCGCTGTCCCCTGACCCTGCCCTTTAGAGACCACTGTTGCTAATGAAGGGCTCAAGCTCGGCCGTTCCCACAGATGCACGTCCCCGTGCATGTGTCCTTCAGGCCCAGCGTCATTGCCCACCTCGCCAGTACAATGTTCTGTGACCAGCTGTCCCTTGGTGCTCTCTCCTCCTCTGAACTCCTTGGCCTAGAGCAATTATTGCTGCACAACTCATTTGGCATCTAATCATGTACTGCTTCACGACTTTTCATATATTGCTCTCTAGCATGGGGGCTTAAAGTATTTGCTGTAATTTCACTTTTTGTTCTCACAGGCCTTTCTCCGCAATGAAATTGCAGGTTCCTCGAGGACAGGAGCCATGTCTTATTCATGTTTTTATTCCTTATGGCACCAAGTGCCTGGTAGGTAGAAAAGAAATACTTCCCAGAAACCCTTAGCAGGTATTCATTTAGGAATCCTGGGACCGAAAGGACCCTTATGATCACGTAGTTCAGACTCTTATTTTGTAGATGAACTGAAAAATGAAGACAAGAGAAGTCAAGAGACTCGCTCAAGGTGACCCAGCTATGCAAACGGCACATACAGGATTCAAATGCAGGCCCTCTGTATCTGTGGGTTCCACCTCCGTGGATGCAACCAACTGCGGCTCAAAAAATATTTTTTAAAAAATCCAGGGGCTTCCCTGGTGGCGCAGCGGTTGAGAGTCCCTCTGCCGATGCAGGGGACACGGGTTCGTGCCCCGGTCCGGGAAGATCCCATATGCCGCGGAGCGGCTGGGCCCGTGAGCCATGGTCACTGAGCCTGCGCGTCCGGAGCCTGTGCTCTGCAACGGGAGAGGCCACAGCAGTGAGAGGCCCGCGTACTGCAAAAAAAAAAAAAAAATCCAGAAAGTTCCAAAAAGCCAAACTTGAATTTGTCACATGCCAGCAACTATTTACATAGCATTTACATGGTATTTACAACTATTTACATAGCATTTACATTGTATTAGGTATTATAAGCGATTTAGAGATGATTTAAAGTACGGTATATGGGAGGATGTGCATAGGTTATATGCACATACGACACCATTTTACCTAAGGGACTTGAGTATCCACGGGTTTTGGTATCTGTGGGATCCTGGCCCCAATCCCCTGTGGATCCTGAAGGACGGCTGTACTGTCCGCAGCACCAGCTTACCTCCTGTGTGTTGATTTTATTTTGTGAATGGACTACAACCCTTTCCGAGGATGAGTAGGCCTTTAGAAAGCAGAGGCAAAGAAGGTGAGCAAACCAGGAGGATGACATGGTCTTAGCAAATTCCCAGAGACTTGCTTGGCATAATCTGAGGGGACAGCCATTAGGCCAAGATTGTTCCTAGGTAAGAGTCTTGGGGGAGGGGTGGGTCAAGGAAGGCCTTCAGTCTCCTGATTTGGGGTTGTGAGATGTCTGTCACAGCAAAGCCACCTGCCAGAGCCTTAGAGGAATGTCTCAGCTCCAAGACCCGCCTTTCAGAAGTTGTGGTGCGGGGCGTAGGGGGTGGGGGGAAGCTCAGGAGGGCTAGGAGAGGTCACGGGAGCTGCCTGCTTGGAGGCGGCTGGGTCACATTTGCTTTGGGCCGTAAGGAAACCTGACCTCAGCGGTGTTGAGAAGGGCCACCGGTAATGCCGTTACATGTAGCTTTCAACTTTAATAAGGTGTCGCAACAACTATGAACATACATATAACTAAAAACACATTTCACTGGAAGCTTAATCTTGAATCCGTTTCTACGGCTCCTGTGTGGTGCTTCATGCCGTCAGTAGAGCTGTTAAAACACAATGGAACGCGGGTAGTTGTGCGCTATATGGCTTTTGTTTTCCGTTAGGAAATATTCACACCTGAAAAGAGAGTGGGATTATCATGGCGGAGGGCGCTGTGGAAGAGCCGTGAGAGAGAGGCCGACGGGTGAGGACAGAGGGCCGGGGAGCAGGAGATCTGGCCGCTTCTGTTCCAGGAGGTCTCGGCTTTTCTAGCCTTAAACCTACGGGCATTCGTACATCTCGGGGCGTGAAGAGGCTCTGAGCTGATGATCAGGGTTAGCAGAGGACTCTGGGGTCCTGGCATCACGTGCAAGGTGAGGGCAGGGGCTGCAGAGAAAGAATGTGTCTGAAGGCATCTGGGGGAGATAAGGGCGAATTAAGTCAGGAAACAGGCGCTGGAACGGTTTCTCCGGGGAGCCGGGCGGCGTCCATGCCTGTGTGCTGCTGGCCGGGCTCTTCAGTGATGTCCTTCCACCTGAGCCGGGAGCCTGGGGGAGCTGGGCCTGGAGAAGGTGGTACCTCTGCTCAGGGCACACTTGCTCCTCCCCTAAGTCACGGCAACCATAAAGTAATAATAGCTACTCTTTACGGAGTGCTATGTGGCAGGTGCTTTACGTACATTTCCTAACTTAATTCTCACAAAGCCCCTCTCTCTGGGTGGAACCAAGGCCGTGTCTCTGGACCCTCCAGCCCCTCCCTGTTTCCGAGGGGCCACAGGAGGTAGGACACCTGGGCAGCACGTAGGAAGCCAGGGCCAGCTGGTCCTGTTTGTTGGGGGGAAAGGAAATAACACTGGCTGGCAGAGAAAGTAGCTGAGTGTGGTTTCGGATGGGAAGCCTGTTCTCAGGTAGCCTGATGGCAGCCCTGCCCGGGGACGTGCCTTCGAGGCACCCGGGCCATCTGGGACAGTCCCCTGTCTGCATACAGGTGACCCACTTGCTGCGGCAGGGCCTTCAGGGTAACTTCTCTGGGCCGTACAGCAGCACTGCGGGGTCTGCCACTGGGGTTGAGGGGTGACCCGTCTCCCTAGATAGATTACATTTGGTTTGCTCGGAAGGCATTTATGGCTTTATAAAGCTCTTAAATTGGCTCTTTTCCCCCCTCAAAACATTTCTTCAAGCTTACAAGGCCAGTTTTAGAATAGCAATTACCAGCTCCAATCTCCCCCAGCAAACTCACGCTGTGCTGTTGTATATAAACTGCTTGGGACATTTGTAATGCTGCCACACAGCGTATCTGCACGGCGGAAAGCCCCGTCTGTCCCGAGGAATGCTGCAGAGGCCCTTTCTCAGCTCTAATTTATGGGCCACATAAAACTCTGTGAAGTTGCCCTGCATCTTTCTGAGGCAAAGTTGAGGTTTTTTAATGTTTCAAGCTGCTAATTTTTACCATTTAAAGCCAGCCTTCTGCCCGTGCCAGTATGCATGTGTGCATACAAGTTGGCCACTTTAATTTATGTGCCTCTTTCTCTCTCTGTGATACTCAGAACTCACAAATGTGTGCATAATGTACAGCGAGATCTTCCTTATCACGAGAGGCTTGGCTGCTTTGTCCCGTGCCCGCGCTAACCCGGACCCCCTCCCACCCCCTCCTCAAACCCCAGGAGGAAGCCCTGCGATGGAGACAGAGACGGACACTGGCCTGGGAACAGGAGCCGGCGAATGGCAGGAGTTCGCCGTGCAAACCTGGTCCAGGGTCCCTGCCGGTGAGAAGAGAGGTTTAGCGAGAGGCAGCTCTGTGAGGGTACAGAGAGCCGGATGTTCAGAGCCGCTGGGGACCAGGATTTCAGGCTGGAACAAGGCACGTTCCAGATGGAACCTTCTAAGCCTCAGTTTCCTCATTTGCAGGATGGGGGTAGGGTTATAGATTTCTCACCGGAGGGTTGTGAGTATCAAGTATGCTGATGGCTGCGAGGGCCCTTCCCAAGCTAAGGCAATATCCCAGGGCTGGTTGGTAGCTGTTCCAAGCCTGAAACTGCTGGCAGGGCCCTGGAGGAGGGGGAACAGCCAAAGGCAATGTGGTGTCTCAGGGTTTTCCGAAGTCGAATGGCAGTGCCGCTGGTGGGCCTCACGAAGCTCTGCTGTGCCTCGCGGGGCAGGCCGTGGGAGCCCCATGCACTGAGCTCCTCCCTTCCCACCGGCGTCCTCTGATCCCTGGGTAAGAGCTCCTCGGCACCGCCTTCCCACCTCCAGCCCAGCTCCCACCCCTAACCTTTCTCGGGAGCAGTAATCCTCTCCTGGTCTTTGCTGACGCAGGCGGCTTTTCTAGCAGTCTCCTGGGAAGGCTGCTGTCCAGTAGGTCTTGGCGGTCCAGAGGCAGGGAGGTTTGTACCCCCAGCCCCCTGTGTCCCCACAGGAGGGCCCTCACTGCACAGCAGGGGAGCTTGGCCCTCTTGCCTCCCACCCTGAGTTTGGATCACACTATTACACTGGCTGACAGAGGGGGACGTTCAGCCCTTCCTTGGGGTTTGGGTGAGTCCATGAATCAGAGGACCCCAAATCCCCCTCTTCCTTCAATGTCCCTCTAGGCCTCATTCCTCTTCCTAACTGCTTCTGCTGGAATGTTCCCACTTGGATATGTTGTCACTAATGTGAACTCCGCGAGTTTAAGACAGGCTAATTCAGCACATTTTTAGTGAAGGGAAAGATGCTGTCGCCTATTGAGCATCGACTATTTGGCAGGCAGTGGGCAAGGTGCTTTGTATGCTCCAGAGAATTTAAGTATCACCACAAATCCTACCGGTAATAATAATGAAAATGGGGCTTCCCTGGTGGCGCAGTGGTTGAGAGTCCGCCTGCCGATGCAGGGGTCGCGGGTTCGTGCCCCGGTCCGGGAAGATGCCACATGCCGCGGAGCGGCTGCGCCCGTGAGCCATGGCCGCTGAGCCTGCGCATCCAGAGCCTGTGCCCCGCAACGGGAGAGGCCACAGCAGGGAGAGGCCCGCGTACTGCAAAAAAAATAACAATAAAAATAAATAATAATAATAACGAAAATGTACTTGGCACTTACTACGTGCCAGGCACTGTTCTGAGCTCTTCATGCTAACTCAATCCTCACAACACTTCTACAAAGTAGGTACTATTATTATCTTCTGATATTATAGATAAACTGAGGCACAGAGAGGTTAAGGAACTTGCCCAAGGTCCCACAGCTAGTAATTTGGGAAGATGGGATTAGCACCCAGAGAGTCTAATTCTGAGCCAGAGCTCTTGACCACTACACAAGAAACAGTGCTTCTTTAAGGAAGGTGTTTATTATTCCTCCATTTTATAGGTGTAAAAACTGCTATTCAGAGAGTTCAAATAACTTGCTCAGTAACATATAACTTGGAAGAGGCAGAGCCAGAATTTGAACCCAGGTTGGTCTGGCTCCCAAGCTTGTGGTCTTTCTGTTTTACCTTCTATTCTCTTGCTTACTGGCTTATGACACAGGTTCAAGACACATGGTTTTCCCACCCTCAGTTCTTGATACTGTAAGCAGAGGAGTCATAACATAAAACTGAAGTTTTATAAGAAGATAAGGCTGGTTTGGAGCTGAGAGGCCGGAGCAAGGGGAAGGACTTGGCAGCAGCTGGGCAGCGACGGCGGGCGGTGAGGTTCAGGTCAGGGTGGGAGGAATGGAAAAGAGGATGGACTTAAGAGCTGTGCCGAAGAATCAGTAGAACCTGGTGATTGACCAGGTACTGGGAGTCCGCCTTAGGGTGGAATCTCCAGCCTGAAGACTCAGTGGATTGACATACTATTCATGAAAAGAGCGAAGTTCTTGTGGGACAAGGGTCTCATCTTACAAGTGTTGACTTTGAGATGCCATGGAACACCCTGTGGAGGAGTTCTGTGAGCAATGGCTGATCATTTCTCTAACCTCCAAAATTGATTTTGGGTGTCATGGCCTCTTTGAGAATATGATAGAATGAGATGGATTCTCTCCCAAGAAAAAGGTACAAACACACACGCACACGCAAAATTTGTTAACAGTGTCCCAGACGGGGATCCCTAGGATGCAGGGACTCCAGGTTACCAACACCTGGTTTAGAGCCTCTGTCCTGGCCGTGGGCACCCAGGCTTTGCCACCACAAGGTCTGCTTGGGAAGCTGGAGACGGGCATCCTGAGAGGCTCTATCTCTGAGTATTGGGAGTGTAGATGGTGCCAAAATTCCTCGAAGGGGAGACTTTTCCATTTCAAAGCTTGTACCTGGAAACAGTGTGGGCGGGATTTCCTCTAGGACTCTGAGCCAGGGTTGCAGGTCATTTTCCCTGGGCTTGTGCATCCCTGGGTGTGCCCCAAACTTGGCCCTGAGTTTGTTCATTTTTCCTTTCATTCACTCGTTCTGCTGAGTGCTAACTGTGCCTCAGGGGCTGGCCTAGGCATCCCCTGAGGACAGCAGCTCAGGAGAGGGCCTGAAGCAGGGTCTGAGTCCAGGAGACTCATCTGTCCAGCCCGCCTTCTGTGCCCATCGCCAGACCCGTGGGGTCTCCCCAGCACCCTTATCGAGGGCTGAGAAGCTCCAGTCGGTATGAGGGCAGAGTGTGGCTATCAGGGAGAGTACACTGGTGTTCACAGGCGGTCCAGGGAGGGAGGGAGGTCGTAGGGCAGTGACGTCAAACCTGGCTTCTGATGGCCCTGCTACAATTTCCTATGTGACCTTGGCGAGCTGCCTCGCCTCTCTGGGCCTGCATTCCCATATCAGTAGAGCAAAGGATTTGGATCTGACCATGTCCAAGGGTCCCATCCAAGTTCATTTTCCGTGATTCTAAGTATAGACCCGCCGCGTGCCTATAAAGGCTCCCGGAAGGAAGTAGCCCTGATACTCTGAGGATAAAACATGCCCCCTTCCCCCGGGCAGGGCCACTGTGCTGCATCACTTAGAGAAGAGGCCTTGTGTCAGTGCTGGGAAGGCATGGAGAAGGTTCTTCCCTGAGGTCATTGGCTTTTACCTTATTGGGTAAGAATATGGTAGCCGCCACTATGTGGCTATTTAAATTTAAACTAATTAAAATGAGATCACATTAAAAACTCAGTTCCTCACTCTCACTGGCCACGTCTCAAGAGGTCAGTAGCCTCCTATCCCTCACTGCAGGAAGTTCTACTGGGCAGAGCTATCGTAGAAGCCAACCCCAGCTAGGCTCCTGTTTCTCTGAGGGGTTAGAGGCCTCGCTTGGTTGGAGAAGGCGGGTATTTAGAATAGTTGACTAATGACACTTGGGGAGACCTTGGTCCTTGTGTAATTCATTATGTCTGAGATGGGAGGAAGATGAAATTTCTCAATTACAGCCACTCTGGCCTTCAGACTCATTTAATTACTGCCCAGGCTGTGGGATGGGCAGTGAGCACAGGCCGGAGGTTGCTCCCGGTGCCCTGACTCCCCACATGGATCCTCTCTGCCTCCGGACCAGGTCCCTGAGTAGGGATCTGCCTTTCTGAACCCCTATTTGACTGAGGCCCCAGAGAAACGTCTTCTTCTGCTCCACACCTAGCTGAGAAAGAGGCCCTACCCCCGCCTTGCCTGGGAGTCCTGGCTTCCTTCAGGGTTCCGCTGAGGCCTCGGGCTGGGAGGGTTCTCGTTCTGGGGACTTGTTAGTGATAAATAGCTCTGCCTCAGAGCCCTTGCCCACCCTCAGCAGGGAAGAAAGGGACCCAGGCCGAGGTTCCGCTGCGGCAGCAGCAAGGGTGGGCTGAGAGTCATGTGGGGCGCATGCACATCCCCGGAGGCCCCGGGTTGCTGTAAAGCTGGGGTCAGTAGGGGATTGGGGCTGTGCAGGCAGCAGCTGCCTGTGCCCAGAGCTGGTGGGGCTCCTGGAAAAGGATCACAGTGACCTCAGGCTGGGTCACCTCCACTCCTGCTCACCCTGCCCTGCAGCGGGCTCTGGGGGCCACACCACAGCTGTGGGCTGCAGCTTGGAGGCTCCTGGGAAACCTGGCAGTTACCTCCCTGCCTTGCATGTTAGCAGCATAATCTTGGCCTTTCAGGCCAGTGGAGGGCCCTCCAGGAAGCGGCTGTTTCTTCCATCTAGACCTCAAGGCAGGTCCTTGTAGTGGAGAGAAGCTCGGGAGGGATTGGGCATCCCTGGCTGTGTCTGCCAGCCCATGCTCAGGTTGAGGCCCGGATGGCCATCTTCCTGGGACTTGCTGGGGGCTCTCAAGTCTACTTACCAGAAGAGAGATGAGTCGGGTCAGGGGCCAGAGTGGAGTCCTCTTACGGAGGAGGTCAGATGTTCCACCATCGTTTCTATAGCCAGCATCTCTTTGAAGAGAATAAAGAATTCTGTGTCTGGAATCCTACTTGCTCCCATCAGCTTTTTGGATGAAAAGGCCAGAAAGGCAAAGGTGGGATGGGAAGCAGGTAACACACCCCGTCGACCAACCTTTCAACCTCTGGTGCCCTCCTTGGCGCCTTACCAGAGGGGTAAGAAGGATGGGGGGAGCAGGGGAAGGGCCATTGACCTCTGGTCTAAACCTGCTTTTGGGTTCTCCTTCAGTACACTCATTCCTGTCCATTGTCATCTGGCGATATGAGAGCCGAGGTCAATTTTACTGGAGCGCAGATAACTCGGGAAAATTCATCCGTGTAGGTTTGTTCCTATCTCCACTTCCTTTGAGTCCCTTTGACCTGTGACAGCCTGCTCAGTCGGGCTTTCGTCCTAAACCTGTAGATCTGACCTCTGCGCTCTTCAGACCCAGATGCTCCCCCCACCCCATGCCACGCATCCTCCCCTGCCCTCTCTGCTCTCCTTTTTGCTTCTTTGCAGATCCTTCTTCTCTTCCCTCTTCTTTCTTCTCTTTCTCCTTCTCGCTGGTGGTTGTCAAAGTCCCCAGCCCATCCCCAGGTGGCACCTGCCTGCTCCCCTGGCCCAGGCCACCCGCCCAGGCTCCTGTCCGCTCGGCCGAGGAGCTTCGCTGGAGTGGAATGCAGGCTGCCACCACCTTCGTCTGGGTACCCTCTCTCCTCACTGCAAAACACTCTTTTGTTCTGACTTTCACTCGGGTCCAGGCAGCCCTGCCACTCTCACACATTCATTCAGTACAAATTAAATTTATTATCTATCCGAGAAAAACCAAACCAGGAGGTTAAGTCACTTAGTGCAAAAGAAAACAATGTGATACACTCCACTGTCCCAGATCAAGTGATTTGGGGCTCCTGGGTCTCTCCTTGCTGCTCTGTGGACCAGCTAAGACAGAAGCAGCACCCACTCACTGAGGGAACCCTGGCTCCCGGCACCCATGGCAGGTGGCTCAACCTTCCCGTCTACACAGCAGTGAAACTAATGCCGTCTGAGGGCTGTACACGAGGAGTGCACCTGGTGTTGCATTCAAGGCACAGCACCAGGTCCTGGCTGCCGGCCTCCCTGTCTCCCTGATGTAACTGAGGTAGGGCCAGAGGGTCCCACTGTCAAGGCATTTTGTTCTCCAGGTCACAGTCGTTAGCCTCAGGAGGAAATAAGGCAAAGGGGTGAGCAGAGATTCTCTTGCCAGGGACTGGAAGCGGGGTGGGTGGGTGGGAACAGAAAGGGCCACCCCAGCTTGATCTCCTCCCCTTCAACTTGATCTGTGCTTTCCCAACCTGCCCCACCCCAATAAACAGCAGGAGGATTCACCAGGTTGCTTGAGCCGACAACCAGGGATCATCCTTGACTTTGACCTTTCCCCCATATCCTCATAGCCAATCGCATTCCACCTAGTATCTAAGGTGAGTCTTGGCCTGATCACTTCCCTGCGCTCCCCGTGCCACGCGCTTGGCCCAGACCTCTGCCGTCTCTTGCCTGGCCTCATGCAATGCCTCCGGGTGGCTTCTCCCTCACGCCCGTGCCCTGATCTCTCTGCTACACGGAAGCCGGCGCCATTGTTCCTACCCCGCATAGCTTCTTCATCGTGGCCATCACAGTTTGCAGTGGCATACTTATTTGTGTGGTTTGAGGTTTAGGATCTGACTTGCCCATTAGACAAGCTCCAGGATGTCAAGGACCGTGTCTGGGTTGATCATCACTGCGTCTCAGTCTCAGTGCCCTTAATAAGCAACTGTTTAGCAGATGGATGAATAGAGGGCCAGGCGGGCCACTTGCTTTCTTGCTGTCTTTCAAAGGGATGTGCCCTCCACGTGGGCGGGGGTCTGTCTCTTGTTCACTCTGACGTCCCCCGAGAGCCTAGAACACTGGCACACCCAGGAACTCAATAAAGGTCGTCGAGTCGAGTGAATTGACAGGCTCTGAAGTAGAGGGCTTGACCGGGCTCATGCACTCAGACCACCGGCCGAGATTTGGCCTGATCACCTTCTCTGCGACGTCATCCCTCATTCTCTCCCCTTCTCCCTGGCCTCCCAGGGTCTTGGTTCCACGAACGCTTTCTGAGCTGAGAGCCTAGGTTGGGGCAGAACCCAGATTGCTGTTGATTCTGTCCTGCTACCCCAAAGGAAGAAGTGGGGTCTTCTTTGTCACTTCCGGGTTAGATCTGAGAGACAGGGTGGTGTGCTGGGGCCACGCACGTCCTTTGGTCCCATAAACTTTGGGGAACAAACCTCTGGAGCCCTTTGGAATGACAGCAGTGCCGCTTAAATCCTTCCCCAATATTGCTTTCTTCCTCTGCAGAAAAAAAAGCAGCCTCCCTCCTCCCCATTCAAAGTTCTGGTGATTCCCAGAAAATACGGAAAGCGTCCACAAGACCTGGCCACAGGAGAGATGGCAAAGGCTTGGGGAGAAGGAGACAGTGCAGGGCACGGCCAGGGCGGCTTCAGAAGGCGTGCGGTGCTGCGACCGCCCATCTTGGTCCCTCTCTGAGCTGTGGCTCCCACCTGTGGGAGGGAGACGGGGACAGCCGTGTGCTGCCCAGCTGGAGACTGTCTGAGAGATTCTGGAATAGGAAGTATGACAGCTAGAAAATGTTTGTTTTTCACCTCACCCATCAGGAAAGCCCCAGCCCAGCCCCCTTCCAGCTCTCCCATTGTTAACGGCCCAGTGGATCAAATTCCTCGACTTCACTCCCTTGAAGGTTTTCTTCCAGAGCCTTCTCTTAGGCACTCCCAGCTCCCTTTTAGTTTCTCTCCCGTGTGTAGACATTTCCCCCAAGAGCCGGGCTAGCTTGGCATTAGCTCGGGTTTGGGGAAGAGTGGTGATTGGGGGGCGGTGGGCTCGGTTGGG
>NW_020172768.1:1812864-1889395 GCF_003031525.2 Neophocaena asiaeorientalis asiaeorientalis
GGTTGGGGGGCTGGGGGTCGCGAGCTGCCTTGTGGCTGCTCCACGGGGTCTGGCTGAGCCCCAGCCTCTGACTGTGACATACAGCCCCCTTCATGAAACCAGACAGAATTAAGCCTTTTGTTTCCTGTTTGCTAGGCCGGCTTAAAGAAAACACAGAGGGTCCATGCGGCTGGAGCTCCCAACAAGACGGCCTTTGTATTCATTTAATTAATCAGTTGGCTGAGGGGAAGGAGAGGAGGGAAGTTCATGTTATAAATACATGTTTTTCTTTGGCTTTTTTCGCCCAAAAGACAGGGCTTGAATGGCATCCCCGAAAGAGCCCCCCATCTCACCCCAGACGTGCGGGGGGCCGGGGGCCTGCCAGGCTGCAGCTGTGACTCCCCCCACCTCTGTCCCCCCAGGAACATTAGCCCTGATCTCTCTGGGTCCTGGGGAAATGTCAAATGCTGACAGGGGTGGGGTTTGGGGGACAGTGGGCGGGGTGTGCCCGCTAGGCTCTGGGCTCCACTTCCCCCCTCCTCACCTCCCCCCTCAAACCCTGCATCCTCCTACAGCCTCCATGGAGGCGGTACCCACACTGCCACATGGAGGAGTGTCTGCCCCCAAGAGGCCTGGGCACGTGGCAGGTGCAACTCGGGGGAGACATCCTCACTTAGGAGCGGAGTGATCTTCGTGTTCCCTGCTTTTCTCCGCATCCCCGGCTCAGCAGGAGGGGCTGGGGCTGGTACCCAACAAACTGCCCAGACAGGCAGACAAAGGTATCCCAGGGGCGACCCGAACCCCATCCAGCGCCCTCCACCCCACCCTTCAGTTAGGGCTCTTGGGGCTCTGGGGAGGGGCTGTGGTTGGGGGGTGTGAGTCCTCTTGGTCAGATACCCTCAACCCACTTCCACCTCCCCAGAGGGGTTGTTTTTTTTAAAGCTTCCCTTGATGATACCATTTAAACTACTTTTTCATTTCAGAGATGGGCAGATTCACTCACTGTTCTCTCACTGCCTCCCCCCGGCTTCCAAGTGTTTTTAGCATCCAAAAAACCCTTTCCTGATGACGTAAAACATTTGCAGTCTCTAAATATATGGCCCTCGTGATGGACTTTCACTGTGGTAAAATTTCCCTTCTGTGCTCTCCATCTCAAGTCTTAGCTGAAAGGCTCTGGTGTCTGGTAGCCGTAACTCTAGGCCTCGTGGACATACTGTGTACAACATCTCCAACACAGGGGGTCCAAGGCGGGGACCCCACGTCTGACCTCTAAGTATTTATCTTAGTATTCATCATCTGGCCTGATACCCAGCCGGAGTGTTGCCACTGCATGGGGTGCCAGGCCCCTGCTTCCTCCCCACGCCTCCCCACTTCCTTGGCCCTTCAGGGAGATGAGGAGACAGCAGAAGCCGGGAGGGAACAGCTTGTAAAATGTTTGGGGAGACAGGACTACAAGGCCTTGGTTTTCTCTCTCCCCCAACCTCCTGCATTCATTCCCCCACCCCCACCCCCCGACCTCTCAGTGAGGCCTACAGTTTCAAGCCGCAAACCCAAATACCCTCCCTCTAGGCCTTTCTGGGAGCACAGTCAGGCTAGCCCGAACCCTGCGTGGGGTGGTCTTTCCTTTGCGAGCCAGCAAGATGCCTGGAGCCCGTGCGTGACTTCCATCAGCAAACGGATCCACTTAACGTACTGTGTGGCTGGCTGGAGCGTGTGCCCGCGCCCCTGTCTCCTGAAGCAGGGACTGAAACTCAGGACTCCAGAATTTCTGTGTCATTAACAGACACCGAACGTCAATGTAGCTCCTACTGTAGGCACACTATCGTGTTACACTGTGAGGCCTACAAAGATGATTAAGACACGGTCCTACTTTCTCGGAATCAAGCTGGAGAGAGGGCGTGTACCCTCATTATCACATTTGCTGCTTCCACCTGTACCCGAGGAGGGCTTTTAAGCAGAAGTGAAGAAAGCAGACGGTCCTGGAGCAGGACACCAGAGGGTAGGCTGGCCCTGAGCTTTGGATTCCTTGTTTGTACCGTGAGGATACTTGTAACACCTACCTCGTCAGGTCGCTGTGAGGATTAAAGATTGTCTCGGAGATGCAGCAGGTAAAATACTTAGATCAGTGCCAGGCTCATGTCCTCTGTCTGGAGGGCGGGCCGTAGGTTCAGGGAAAAAGAAAAATCAGTGCTGCCCTTTGCTTGGGGCACCTGGAACTGCTTCGTACCAGAGATCTATAAATTGGGGGTTGGCAGGGAGAGAGGTCAGACCCTGGAGAGTAAGTCTCATTTTCAAAGTTGTTTGAATCGTAGAGACTTGGAAGTGGAAGAGGATCCCAGTGACGAGCTGCACAGGGAAGAAGCAAAGGCCTCCTCCTTTCTGAGGAGAGGAGGTGTAGTTCATGGCAGGATGGTGGGGTGGGGGAAGGTTGGCAGGGCCCTGGTTTGGTCCCCAAGATGCAGCCAAAGTGCCTGGGAGTTGGATGGCCAGGGGAGAAGGGGCCACTAAAACCACATTTTTCAAGCGTTAATGAACAAATGAGTCACCTGGGCGCCTTCTTAAAATGCAGATTTTGAATCAGGAGGTCTGGGTGGGGCTGAGAGCCTGCATTTTAAACAGGCTGCCAGGTGAGACTGCTGCTCTCGTCTGTGGGCCACGCTGTGAATAGTGAGGGGCTGATGGATATAGTGTGCTTGTTTGCTAAGTGAAATTTCCCTCGACGACGGGGGACCGCCCTACCTAGTTCCAAACCGCCCCTCCAAGTGTCTGTGTCTTTAAGGCACTTGGCTGTCCCTGGGCCTCACCCTGTCACATGGCTCCCATTTAGAATGTGAATTGGCCCCAGTCCAGGCCCCTTACTCTGTATGCCTGAGAGGTTTGCCTTCCAGTAAACCTCCTTGCGGCCTCGGCCTCACATTGTCCTTCTCCCGGCTCTGCCAACGCCTTTTCTCCACTGTGACACTCTCCCCAACACCCCAGGCCTGGCCGAGGCTGCCTCTTCTCCAGGCCATCCGCCCATGCTCTGAGCTCCGGGGTCCACTGTGCTCGGCACACAGGCGCTCTGGTGGGACTGGCTGTCATGTAGACTAATGGCAGCTGTGAGGATACTGCATACCTGTACACAAAGGACCCAACTCCAGAACTGGACTGCACACTCCTGGAGGATGGGGACCGTGTCTGATCTTTCTCTGTGTACTTGCGGTGCCTTGTGCACAGCGGTTGGTTATTATTAGAAGGTCGGGGCTTGTCCTGTATGCTCCTCTATTCCCAAGACTCAGCTGCAGGGCCTGGCACGGAGTTCGTGCTCATTACATGTTCATTACATGTTGCTCCTAGAAGAAGATGCTCAGTACATGTTTTAATCATGGATGATTTTTGAGGCCTGGGTTCTTGGCATTTATCTTTGTATCCATTCTGCCTGGCACGTAGTGGAATAGATAATTTTTATTTTTAATGAAAGCCTGTTTCTCGGCATGGAGTTGCTTCCAGAGAGGAAGGAGAGGGGTGAGTGAGCCCTTGTCAAAGGCTGAACAGAGCCCCAGGTTCTCGGTGGGCTCTCTCCTCTACCACTTGGCCTGAAGGATCTCCCCACGGTCCTTAGATCGGCCGAGGGGGAATTGATGGAATGTGGGCTTTGGTGCCCAGCAGGCCAGGATGGCAGCTTCTTGACGGAGAGCAGAGAGTGATATTTTTGGCTTTTATGCATATGTTGCGACTCCTGATTCTAAATCCAAAAATTTAATTCAATGTTTTATTACATCCAAGTAAACATCTATTTCAAAGCCAGCAGGTGAGGCTTTTGCTTGGGGGGGAGAATGAGTAGAGACTGGGTTATGCCCCTTTGAGCCTCAAATATTTTGCCCTTCTGAGCAGCCCCTGCTTTAAAGTCAGGGTCTCTTCCCCCTTCTCTCATTGCCTTACAGCCCAACCTTGGCTTCCCCAGATTGCGTTTAGTTAAATCACCAAGCATTTATTGGACACTTAATATATACAAGGCATTCAGGAAGACAAAAATGCAAGTGATACCCATCCCCTAACTTCCATCTCCAAGTTTGCCCTTTAACTGGGGAAGCGGTTCACGAGAAGAAAAGTAACAACATGAGTTAAATAATAGTGAAGATTGCAATGCAGGAGGTGTCACGAGATGGGACAGGATTGATTAATTACTAAATGAGTGGCACAGAATCTGTGTGCTGAGGGAATTCCGAGCAGAAGGAAATGGCTGTGCGCCGGGGTGATCTAAAATGATCACAGGGCCCGGGCCTTGATTGGGGTGGGACGGGGTAAGCCAAGGAAGGCAGAGTTCAGTTCAGCTCAGCAGAACTTACAGGGCACCTACTGCGTTCTAGGCACCGTGCTGTACTCTGCAGAGACGAGGTGAATAAGAGTCCTCACCCTTGAGGAGTCTACAATCTGGGGAGAACCGTGGAGGAAAGTTCAAGGGCGAGGGGCTGTGGAGCATCAAGGAAAGACAGCCAGCTCAGGCCGATGGCCATCAGGGAGGCTGGGAGGATCTGTCCCTTGTGACATCTAAACTGACCTGAGTGGAAAGTCATCCAAGTGTGGCCAAATATGGGGGAGGAGAGAGTCAAGCAAAGAGCTCATCGGCACAAAGGCGCGGATACACGAACCAGTCTGTTGAGGATGTGCAAAGTGGGCAGCTCAGGGTTTCTGGAGCAGGAGGCAGGTCTGGAGAGGAGGCAAATGGAGAAGCAGGGCTGGCCGGGTCCTGGAGAGCCTCGAATGCCAGCTAAGGAGCTTGGCGTTTTCATGTAGCCCATGGGGAGCCCTTGAAGAAGCAGCGTGACACAGCATTGGAGAAACAGGCTTCGGAGCCGAGGCCCTGCTCTGCCTTGTTGTCTGCGTGACCTCGGGCGAATGATCCTCTCTCCGCCCCCCGCGCCTCAATTTCCTAATCTGTAAAAAGGGTATAAATATAGTACTTACCTCATTGACCTGTTGTGAGTTGGATAAGGAAACATTACTTCTCCCCGGGGTTGCTAGGGACTACTTCATGGAAAAGATGGTTTTGAGCTGGGCTTGAAGGAAGAGTAGGGTTCTAACAGACAGTAGTGGAAAAGAGGCATTCCAACAGATAGATGGACACGTGCAAAGGCCCTGAGGCAGGTAAGCATGACACATAGGCCAGGAACAAGAAATACTCTAATTTATTTAGAGTGTAGGGTTGGCACCGAGGGAGACTGTAAGTTAAGACTGGGACACTAGGTTGGAGTCATGTCCTGAAGGCTTTCTATGCCAAGCTTAGGGATTTGCATTTTATTCTATAGTCCATGAGGTTTCACAAGAGATTTTACCTTATAGAAAAGTCTTGCTGACACTAATGTAGGGCAGATCACAGCAGAGAGGAGTAAGTTAGGAGATGACTGTAATTGTCTGGGAAAGAAAAGTACTGAAGGAATTAACAAGCATGTTGATGACGGAAAAGGAAGGAGGAAGATGGGAGATGTATGTGGGAGCTGGGCCAGTAGGATCTACCGTGTGCCCCCTGGGATTGTGTTGGGCCTCAGTTATCTGGGGGGTGAGGTGACAGTTCGAGGAGGGTATGGGTGATCGAGAGGGAGGAATCAACAAGCGTTGCATGATTTCTACAGCTCGTATGATAGGAATAGAAGTGGTACCGGAAAGAGAAATGGTAAAGATAAGGAGATGAGCAGGTTTGAGGGAGGGAGAGGGGCCAAGTGCAGCAAGTGTGACACTTGTTGCCTTGAAGGGGGGCTGTGACTGAGAAACAGCCCCTGCATGTGTGAACAGGAGTACTGGGCCACCTCAAGGGCAGTGTCACTAGTGTGGTGGGGTCAGCAGCCAGGGTGTAGGGGATCAAGAGAGAGAATAGATGTGAGGAAGTGGCCGTTGTGAATACCAATTGCTCTTTCAAAAGTTTGGTGGTGAAAGGAAAGAGAGAGCTGGGAGGGATATCATTCCAGAGGGTTAAGCAAATAATTTACAAATTAAATAATTCTTTGAAAATTTTTTTATTGAAGTATAGTTGATTTACACTGTTGTGTTAGATTCAGGTCTACAGCAAAGTGATTTAGTTACACATATACATATATATATATATTCTTTTTCAGATTCTTTTCCCTTATAGGTTATTACAAATTATTGAGTATAGTTCCCTGTGCTCTATGGTAGGTCCTTGTTGTTTATCCCCAAAATTAAATAATTCTTTACATTCAAATTACAATATACAAAATACTTCAAGTCCATTATCTTACCTGATCTTTACAATATTTAAGGGAGTCAGGCAGGGGCCATTGTACCCACGTTACAGATGAAGAAATTGAGTTTCTTGGGACACGGGGTCAATAAGTGTCCTGGGTGGTTCTGGGCCAGTGCTCTTCCCACTGCACTATCACACCTGTGATGGTGATGGGCCTGGGGGTGCTGTCATGCCTAGAACAGTGATAGTTGGGCCTGGGAGACTGTATGTTGGTAGGTCTGGGGGGGTAGCCTGAGCAGAGGGAGACACTGAAGATACATGAATACATATGCACTCACAGGTGATGGGCGCTGTCGGATGGAGGGTCAGAGCCCAGGTGGGCTTGGCCTTGGGAAGGAGGAAGGGGGCTTTGTTTTTGAGTGGAGAGGAAGGGAGAGGGAGGTTAAAGATATATGTTGAGGAAGAGAGGGAGGCCATGAGGCAAACTCAAAGACCCAGAGCAGGCGGACACTGAAAATGCCCAGGTGAAAAAGTTGAAGGCATTTGTGAAGCAACGTGCCTGGGAGCACAGGGCTGAGTGGGCTGGCTGGAGGGTGGGTGAGGGGATAAGTGGGCTGCAGGCCCCGTAGCTCTGGGCTAGAAAATGCAGGTCAGAGCCACCATTGTTGTGAAAGAACAAATGAACAAAGGGGCCCTCTCCCACGGTCCTGAACACAGAAGTCTTGAAGGTGGGAAGGAGGATGTCCTATGCAACCCCCGCTCCCGCCCTAGCGTCTTTCTGCACTCCCACCCACACCTGCGCTTGGCCTCCGCTGACCTTCTGGGCTCTAGGGCTCTTACTGTCGTCCTGGCCCCAGGGGAAGATCCGCCCCTACTCTGAGTAGGTGGTTCAGATGAAGGTGTAGCCGGTGCAGGAGCGGGGCGGGGCCGGGGGATGGACCCTGTGGATGCAGGAGAATGAAAGTATGCAGTAAAGGTTCCGCCACAGCCTGGCCAGGGAATAGAGGGATGGCTTCTTGTACAGAAAGAGAACCCCACGGAGGTGACCTTTCCCTCGAGTTTGTGCCTGTGATCTGGGAGAGTAGCACTGACGTATATACACTACCATGTGTAAAACAGATAGCTAGTAGGAAGCTGCGGTATAGCGCGGGGAGCTCAGCTAGGTGCTCTGTGATGACCTAGAGGGGTGGGATGGGATGGGGCTGGGAGGCTCAGGAGGCAGGGGATATACGTATAGGTATAGCTGATTCACTTTGTTATACAGCAGAAACTAACACACCATAGTAAAGCAATTATACTCCAATAAAAAAAAAAAAAAGAAAAGGAAAATATGCAGTAGAGGTTCTGCCAAAGACTGGCCAGGGAATAGGGGGACGGCTTCTTGTACAGAAAGAGAACCCCACAGAGGTGACCTTTCCCTCGAGTTCGTGCCTGTGACCTGGGAATCCAGGACAGTCCACCTCGTGGGCCCTGTGGTGTTTCTTGGTAACTTCTTGGCCGTCCTGAATTCTGCTCTTCTTACTCAGCTCCTTGGCTGGAATTCCAGGAATCTGCCCTCCTTGCTTTCAGAAGGTCATGTTGTCCTGGAGGTTGCAGTCCTTTAGGGAAGGAGCCCACACTGTTCTTGTTCTGAGGCCAAAGTCTGCATTCGGGGCAACGGGGGCCAGGACGCCATACAGGTTCCTGCTCTTCCGCTGTGCCACCGTGGGCTGAGACCTCTGTGTTGCAAATCAGTCCCAGACGCGCGGTGTTGGAGGACACACAGCCGGGTGGACCGGACGCAGCTGGGCCCTCCCATCGCTGCTGGTGGGAGCACGTGGAGGCCGTGCTCCTTCCCAGGAAGCCCCGAGCTCTTGGGCTCAGAGTTTTCAGGGTCTCTAGCTGTGTTTGCCTCCCACCGGGGGAGACCAGCTGTTCCCGTTTGCCTGGGACTGAGGGCTTTCCTGGGACACAGGACCTTCATGAGGAAACCTGGGAAGTCTCAGGGAAATTGGGACAAGTTGGCCGCCTAAGTGTCCCACGTCAACTTCTGGAAAAGGGCAAAGTTAAGGATCTCCAAATTCTGGTGGGCACAGCCTGGCTTTTCCTCTGGGACGTTGCACCTTTCACATGGGTCAAAGGATAAACTCTGCAATGTGTTGCCACTGTGTGATGTTCAGTAGAAGGAGCTTTGGGATCTGCAGGCCTGGGTTGAAATCCCCTTTCTGTCGCTTCCTAGGTGTGCAAGTCTGGGTGAATTACTTTATATTTCTGACAGTCAGGGTCCTTCTCTGGGACCAGGTGATAATAATATCAATCTCAAGGTGGTTGTGAGGATTGAACGGGGTGGCGTTTGTCAATCAGGCGCCTAGCACAGGGCACTGGCAGGAGATGGTCGATAAGCATTAGTTCTCCCTGATTGCTCCCTCTTCTTCCTCTCATCGGCGTGATACCCATTCTGCAGGTGGAGAAGGTGAGGCTGATGAGTGGGAATAGTGTATTCTGGGTTAAAGTGACAGTCAGAATCGGAAATCAGCAACAGCTTCTATCTTTTGACTACCATTTTCCTGCTTTGGAGTAGACAAGGGTTTCTCTATCTGGAATGTTCCCTGGATGAGGGGAAAGGAGCCATAAAAATCTATCTATCCATTCAACAAATATTTATTGAATACTTATACTATATGTCAGGTACTGTTCTAGGTGCTGGGGTTTCAATTGTCAACAAGGCACACATTTTCTGCCTTCATGAAGCTCGCATCCTGCTGGGGGATATGCACGGTAAACATCTATCTAATATAGTGTAAAGCAAGTAATAATTGCTCAGCAGGGCAAACAGGGCAGGTTGAGATGGTGGAGTGGCTGGGCCACAGGCATCGCTCCACATGGGGTGGAAGGAAGGCCCCTCTGAGGAGGTGACATTTGAGCTGAGGCCTGAAGAATGCTGCCTGGGTCCCGTGAGCCTGGCTCCCCTCCCCCTGGAGCTCCCAGCTCAGGCCCAGCTGCCCCAGGGTGGTGTCAGCTGCTGAGGAGAGACCGTCAGTCCCTGATTTGGGCTGCAGAGGAGGTAGGGGTGCAGCTGTTTTATCAGCTGTCTTTCCACGGTGCTGACCCCTTTGCTGGTCTGAGCCTTCGGGATGGGGGAGGGACCCAAGCTGGAAAAATCAGTATCAAGGGTCAGATCGCAGATGAAAATGATATAAACTCCACTTGGGGACAGCCTGCATTTGGGGAGAAGTTACAGCGGCTTGGGTTTCCTGTACGGCTCCATTTCTTTGGCCTTGCCTTTTCCTTTAAGAAAAAACACAGCCCTGTTTGGAGTGCATGCTAAATGATTTATGAACATCACTCTTCTCCTGTTAGTTCTACCTGTAGGAGCTCCAGCCCTCACAATCCTTTTCATGTTGATTAAGTACATTTGAAAGCCAAAGGAGACTGTCTGAAATTGCTTCACAATACAGACTGGTGGCTTCCCTGGACCCAGGAGGGATTCCTCATCTTCCCTTTGAAAGAGTCCCTTTGCATCTGGTTAAGAGGGAGATCAGTCTAGAAGCATGCAGCCAGTCTTGTGTGTGTCGGAGGGGGCAGAGGGATGGTGCTCTTTCCGGAGCCGGTAATTATGGATTTGAGACTCCAGACTCCCTGGATGGACCGTCCTCCAGGAATCATCCTTCTAGTCCAAGTGGGACTGCACCTGGCCTGGCCCTGCGGGCAGGTCAACACTGGTCAGGAGATTAGGAGAGCGCTTTTAAAGGGCCGGTCAGAGCTCAGTGCTGTCAGGGGACCCACTGAACAGGATGGGAAGAGAGGGGAGAGAGAAGGAACATCACAGCCCATCTTTCTATATCCCTGGCCTAACGGAAGATGTGTGCGGAGAGGAAACGTGAGCCACGGAGCCCGCCACCCCGACAGCAGGTCCTCTTGGCGGGTCCTAAAGTTAGGCCAGGACCGGCCGCCTACTCTAGTTCCTCCCCCCCTCGATGTTTATTACCGTGTAGTGGAGATCTTGGACACATGTTCTGTAAGCAGATGGGTAATTAAGGGCCCAGCCTTAGAACTCACTTTGCCTTGAGAAACAGACTTTAATAGATTCCGATTCTACTACATATTCAGTCTCCTGCACCCCAGTCTGGCCCAGGGCTCCCTCCCCTGGGTCTTCATGTCAAAGATGTAGTGGACAGCTTTCCTTGGACTCCTGCTCTGGCCACAGAAATTATGTGAAGCTGTTTTCTCCTCTCTGTCTCCTTGTCCAACAGATGTCCCTCTGAGTTGCCTGCAGACTCTGGTCTTTCAAATCCAGGCTTTAAAAATTTGTTTAGAATCCCCCATCTTCATAAAATTGTCATCCTTTGTGGCTTCCCTTAGTGCAGAAGCCCCAAACCTCTTCCCCTCTGTTCCCCCTCCCTGCCCTGTGCAGGGTGGCATTTCTTAGTCGAGTTTGTGTTATTAGACACTGACTGGGCTTGGCCTCGTCTTACCTGTGCTGCTTACCTACTGGATGGCTTTGGAAAAGTCACTTCCTATCTCTGACTCTTGATTCCTTCATTTATTAAATGGGAATAAGACCATTTGAAGAACATATAAGACACTAGTTTTGAAAAATGCTTTGGAAATTCTCTGTCTCCTCATGACAAAAGTTAAAATAGACACTTAAAGACGTAAACGTTTAAAATTCTGCTGTCTGACCACATGCAATCTGGGATATAAGGGTGAGATGGTGAGCCGTGGAAACCTGAAGAGAAGTACGGATTGTCCAACTCGACCCCAGTCCTCACAGCAGGAGGGGTGTGTGTGTGTGCCGGGGTCCTTGCTTGGCTTTTGGGGTCTGTTTTCTGTCCTCACACCACCCTTGAGATGCCATTATCCCCAGTTGAGCAGATGATGGAGATGAGACCCAAAGAGATTAAATAAATGGTCCACGATCACAAAGTGAGCAAGCTGTAGGCCGAGAATCAAACTCAGCTCTGCCTGACCGTCTGGTCTGTGCCCGTGACGTCACATGTCAGGACCCCCCTCCTGGAGGGCGCCCTTAAGGGCCGCTGGGCCTCCATCAGTGGCCACAGTTCACTGCCACCTCTAAATCCCACCCACCTCTTGAACCTGTAATTCTACCTTTAGCAATTTATTCCCCAGAGCTAAGCATTTATCCTCCTGATTCTCTTACTTTCGCTCTCGCTCCCTTCTCTCCCTCTCTCTTTAACGCACACACCCGGAGGGGTTGCTCGTGAAGCCTGCATTCATACTGTTAGCCCCTTTCTTCCCTGGCTCAGAGAGACGGCCAGAGCAAAAGCTCTAAATTGTGTACCCGGGAGGGCAGCTGATTCCCAAAAACGGCAAAAAGGAAAGGTCTGTCCAACTAGGACAAATGTTATCCCCTTCCGAGTTTTGCTGGGGCTGTCCCTGCCTTGGTGCAAGTTGAGCCCAGGTCTGTGGACAGCCTGGGAGACCGGCATCCTTCTTTCTGAGCCCCTAGCTAGAGCCCCATCATCGTGGAGCACAGCTGCCGCCTGACCGATACAGGGATGCGGTTAGTTGCTGGCACTCAGAGACACGGAGCGCCCCTGCCTCCATCTACCCACCCCTCACTTTCTCCAGCTCTCTCTCTGCCTCTCCCTCTCTCCCCACGCCCCCCTCCATCTCTCTCTCTCTCTTACTGTCCTCACTCCCCCAACCTTGACATGGAGGGCTCAGTCCCACTGAAGCTCTGTCCATTTGAAGAGCCCCTCTCTCTCCAGAGTGGCTCAAAGGGCCTTTTGAGTGGGGAGCAGGCAGCCTGTGGGCCTGGGAAGAGAGATAAAGGCGTGAGATCCCCCGAGGGCTCGAAGGGTCAGGGGCTGTGTATCTGGTGACTTCTGAATGCAACCGCCAACAAAGAGAAATCTGTGGAGGGAGAGCCTCAGCGAAGGAAATAAAATCTCCGTGAAAACAAACTTTTGTTGGAAGCTTTCTTGCCTTCTTTTGGCAGCGATGCTAAGTCCTAGAAGGGGAAGGCTGGGTCTTCCGCAGCAGTTGGGAGGCTCTCAGAACCTCCAAATATCAGCTTGCTACTATTTTCCTCCTTCCAGGAAGACCGGCCTTGGGAGTTAGTGCGGTGATAATTGGTTTTCTGATCAAGGCTACAATGAGTGAAAGAAAAGCAGCCTGGGGTGGGGAGGGGGCAGTGCAAAGAGCTCAGGACTGGGAGTTAGGATCTTGGTGGACACAGCTTGGGCCGACCCTGCATCCTCCAGGCCTTACTTTTCCTGCCTGTAAAATGGATAGAATTTGCCCGAGGGCTTTCAGCTAGAAAAGCAGGGTCTGAGCCAGGAAGCAAGCTTCTATTGTCCAGTACCCTGTAATTCACAAAGCCCAGAGGGTGGAGGTGAAAGGATCCTTGAGGGCATGGCAAGGCCAAGGAAGGCTGGCTGATGGTTAGCCTTTCTCCCCAGGCCTAAGTGGTCACACTCTGTGCTTAGCTGTTTGGTTTCTGCACCTCGTTTTGCAGAGAAGCTGGGGAATGGTTAAAGAAGGGCCTTTTCACTGAAATTGTCGACTGTGTTGGCCCCTGTCTAGATTGATTTGGGGACAGTGGGTCCTCACAGGGTTTGGAGAATGCAGACGATGAGTTCTCTCCAGCGGATGGGATGTTGCTTGTGTGCTTGTTTTTTTCTCCCTGGAGTCCAGGGAAAGGGTTAGAATTTGTGTAGGGTCCAGGCCGCATAAGATTGTCTTCTTTTGCTCTTCTCAGGGAGGAAATCATTGATTGTGACTATTGTCAGGCAGGGCTCAGAGGACTTTGGAGGAGCAGTGGCCAGGGGATTAGGCAGCGATGGGGCAGACCTGTGTTTCCAGATCTGTCTGCTCTTGACAGGCCGTGTGACCTTGGGCCCCATTCCTCTCACCACGGACAGCGTCAGATGGAATGAGAGGCAGAAGGAGAGAGAAACTCAGCGGCAGTCCTGGTGGGGGACAAATCCTGGTGGGTGCCGAGGGGACCTGAGAGAGTTGGCTGGGAACCAAGGCTGCCTGTTCTCCTGTGGCCCCTGCCCCCTCCCACTCGTTTCCCAGCCGGAGGCCAGGGCTGCTGCTTCTGTTTGCTGGCTTGGGAAGATGTGTGTGTCTCCCCCTGTGCTCTGAACGTCTTTGAAAACTGAGAGACACGTGGGCAGAAGGGCCTCTTCAGAGTCCTCTCTGACCGAGGAGCCATGATGCATCTGGGTGCGGGGAGGTCCTTCCAGGGAAGCCTGGCTGAATCAGAAAGGTGTCTCCTCCCTCCCCTCTTCCCTCTGCTGTCCCCTCGGCAGCCTGGCAGGGTCACTCATGGGCTAATAACAGAGCCCGGCCCGCTGATGTCACATAGCTAGTTGCAACTGCCTGCAACAGGGGGCATTTTTAAGAGGCGAGTTAATAGGTGAAGTCTCCCACTGCTGCCGCCACGCAGAGTTCACGCGAGGCACGTTTAGGCTCGATGTGGCCTGCCTGTGAGTGAGCATGGAGGGAAGCCAGTCCGTGCGGGCTCCCCTTCTCCCCTCCTCAACACATACACCCAGGCAGAGTCGCACTCCCGTGTAACACACAGTCGCACACACACGTACATGTGCATACACACAGAATCATACGCATGGCTCACACACATACACACACACACACAGGCCTGCTGGTGACAAGAGAGAAATCTTTTCTAAGAGCTTCTCCTTCACTCTCCCATCTCCCCGTCTCTCACCCCTGGATCCCTGTCTCCTCTCCCCTCCCTGGTCTCTGCCTCCACGTCCTGGGTCTGTCAGGCCAGCCTCATTCCATGGGGCGTGGGGCAGCACGAGGCAGTGAAGAGCTGTGCTGAGACCCCGAGCCGCGCTGCATGGGGTTCCTGCCAGGGACACTCTGGCAAGTAGCTGGGCTCCTGTGAGCCTCGCTTCTCTCTAAATCGGACGGAAAGCGGCGCCTCGCGGTGTGGCAGTGATGCGCGCGGGCGGGACAGGTAGGCACCACGCGGCATGGGCTGCACACGGAAGTGCCCAGTGACTGCCCGCGCTCTCCTCTCCCCGTTGTTCCCGTAAATATAGTTCTGCTCTGTGGTCACCACGTTGGTGTTTGAACTAGAAAAGGGCCTGCCTAGTGAGGGGTCTATGTCTGCCTGATTCTCCAGGGGCTGCTTGCAACTCTAAGCGGGGGGCGGCGTGGCTCTTATTACCAGTTTCTGTGAGACAATTGATTGCACTCAGTACATCTTCATGTCATCCCTCTTTCCCGAATAAGGAAGCTGAAGCACAGAGGACTTAGGTAATTTCTCTGTGCCCACACAGCTGGTTAAGCGGCTGGAGCCCAGCTCTTCACCCTGACTTCCTGGTGCAGTAGGTGATGTGCTGAGGCCTTGAGGCCACCAGTGCGGCTTAATTCGGTGATTTAATAGGTCATCTGCTTCCCTCCCTAGAGCAGGCCTGTTCCGATGGGACCTTTCTTCTAGCTTCTCTATAGAGTGACGTGGACTTGGGTAGGAAGGAGGTCTGAGGGGGCATCTGGGGGAACACATGAGATGAGACTGGGGAGCTCCGTTCAGGTCTGCAGACACTACCTGAACGCCTGCCACGTGCTGGGTCCCGAGCTAGGGATGCGGAATAAACACGATATTGTCCCCACTTTCAAGGAGCTCACAGGGAATGAGCAGGGTAGGGGCTTAGGCATGTAAAAAGATGTATAGACAACGAGGTGGGTGCAGCCCTAGGGGAAAGCACTGGATGCTCTTGGCGGTGATGGGGTGGGGAACAGGGACTTGGTCTGCAATTTGCTTGGAGGAGGTGATGACGGAACAGACTGTCCTGGGAATTAGGAGGAAGAGGGAAAGGCCCCTCTATGGAGCGGGGAGGTGTGAGACAGCAGGAGCAGGAAGGGAGGAGGGGGCAGGGTTGGACTGAGTGCAATGACAGTTGGGTCGTATCTTGCAGGTGATGGGAGCTATGGAATGTATTAAAATAGGGGAGTGGCATTGTGAGGTTTATATTCTAGAACACAGGCCTCAGTAGCCGTGGGGATGGGTTGGAAGGGACCAGACTTTTGCTAGAACATTCAAGGTGTGTATTGGTTAGAATGCCTTTGGCTGCTAGTAGCAGCAAATCCAACCCAAAGTGGCTTAAACAGTAAGGGATTCATTTTCTTACATATTATGAAGTTCAGAGCCAGGACTGCTCTAGGGTTGGGTAAACTCAGTGACCCAAGGACATCAGCAAGCCCCCAGGTTCTTTCTCTGTCACCCTCTGTATATCAGCTGTTTTCAGACCAGCTTTCCTCTGAGTCACACAACGGTGGCAGCAGTTCCAGGCATCACACAGTCAGCACTCCTGGCTGACAATTAAAAACAGTAAAGCAAGTCAACTGTAAAACTGGGGAGTTAGGGGGCTGCGACAGATGGGAGAGTGAATGCTCCTGGCCTGTTGGAATTGAAATTAAAAATTTTAGGAAGCACCAGCAAAATATTTTAAGCAAAGTCAAAGACATATGGCAAACTGGGGAAAAAGTTTTGCAACTCAAATCACAGGGCTGTTTTCCCTCACATACAAAAAGTTCCTAAAAATCAACAACAAAATACAACCCAATAGAAAAAATGGGCAAATAATTCTGACAGACTGTTCACAGAAAAGAAAATACAAATGGCTCGTAGCATATAAAAGATGTTCAGTCTTACACATAATAAGAGAAATGCAAATTGAAACTGTCTCAAGTTAGCATTATTCATTCATCTTTTAAATGGGCAAAAATCCCAAAAGTTTGTTATCACACTATATTGGCAAGGCTCTGGGGAAACAGGCTGACTTATAGTATAAATCAGTACAACCTCATTTGGAGGGCAATTTGGCAATAGCTATCAGAATTATAAATCATATGCCTGTTGACCAGCAATTTCATATTGGGGAATTGATCCTAAAAGTATACTTGCACTTATGAAATGACATGTGCGTAACTTTATTCTTTTTTTTTTAAGTTAATTAATTAATTAATTAATTTTTGGCTGCACTGGGTCTGCTGCACACAGATTTTCTCTAGTTGTGGCGAAGGGGGCTACTCTTTGTCGCGGTGCATGGGCTTCTCATTGCAGGGGCTTCTCTTGTTGCAGAGCACGGGCTCTAGGCGCGCGGGCTTCAGTAGTTGTGGCACTCAGGCTCAGTAGTTGTGGTTCGCGGGCTCTAGAGCGCAGGCTCAGTAGTTGTGGTGCACAGGCTTAGTTGCTCCGCGGCATGTGGAATCTTCCCAGACCAGGGCTCGAACCTGTGTCCCCTGCATTGGCAGGTGGATTCTTAACCACTGCGCCACCAGGGAAGTCCCCATAAGTTTATTCTTTGCAACATTATTTGTAATAGCAAAAGATTGGACAGGACCCAAATGTCCATTAATTGGGGACCAATTAGCTAAATTATGGACTATCCTGACAACAGAATACTGTGCATTTAAAAAGAGGAATGGAGAAAGCCCGCATGCAGCAACGAAGACCCAACTCATACAAATAAATAAATTTAAAAAAATTTTTGTAAAAAAAAGAGGAATGATCCCTGTACGGGCCACCAAAAACAACAACAAAAAAAGAGGAATGAGGAAGCTCTCTTTGTACTGATACGGAAAGACCTCCAAAAATATATTAAGTGTAAAAAGAAAAAAGCCCACCAAGGTGCAGAAAAGTGTGTATAAAAGGGGAAAACAGGAATCTATATTTGTGTTTCCTTCAGCAAGTGGGAGACAGGGATGGGAGGGAGACGTTTCAGTGTAAACTTTTATATACTTTTTGATTTTTGAACCAGATTACATATTACCTTTAAAAAAAATAGAACAGAACCAGGAACTCTGTGCAAATCCCACAAAACTTGGGTAAGAGCTGCTGATTTTCACCCCTGAGCTCTGAATTATGCAGTGGTAGTGGAGATGGGAAGGATTAGATTTGAGAAATGTGTTTTGGGAGTGAAACCCCCTAGATTGAGTGTGGGAGTGAAAAGCAGGGCAGAGGCAGAATGAAAGATGCTTCCCAGACTCAGGTACCTGGTAGAAGATGGCATGATTCCGAGTTGGTTGTACAGGAGAGAAGCATGTTGGGGGAAGCAAAGAGGCCTGGAGAATCGTTTCACCCCTTGAACTCAGTCTCTGCAATTCTCCAGTCACTCAGTTCCTGGGACCCTACCTTGTCCTAGTTGTCCATGCACCCGCAGGCGGCATATCTGGCTACAGACTTCTAGTTTGCTGGTGATGTTCCCTCCTGCCAGACACACGGTCAGCGCAGCTGCGTGGGTATGACAGTCCCAAGAGAGGGTTGGGACTACAGGTGGCTCTGGGCATTGGTCTGAATACAGAGTCTCCCAGGGAGCAGAGGCTAATGTCTGGAGCACTAGGGGTGGGGAGGAGGCCTAATAAGTGGATATGACAGCGGAAATCCACATTCCCCACTGGGTCAGCCTGTCCTCGAGAATGGGCAGGTCTTGGTGTTCCATTTCCCATCTCTGTTCTGATTCTCTTTGGCTCACCATCCGCTGCTGGAGAGGACTTGGGGCTATGAGCCTGGTGCTGGGCATCCCAGGAGACAATGGCCTGTGGTCTCCCAGGATTAATATCTACCTAGGGGCAGCATGTACTGATGGCAGTGGGAGAGGTGGACAGGAAGGGGACCCGGGTGAGGGGAACTCTAGGCAAAATGAACATCCATGGGAGAAGTCAGTGGGCTGGGATGTGTTTGGGGGTGCATCTACCCCTTTGCTGACAACAGCAGTCCCCTCAGCTTCAGGCCCTGCTCCAGGCCCATCTGCAGAGTCCGGTACCAGAATGAAAAATGGACGTGATAGCTAGCGGCAGCCGTGCTGTTTGGCATTGGAGGCATTATGAACTGGTATGTGAAATATGGCCACACTCTTGGTTTTCGTCGTAGCTGGAAAGGATTAGGAGACAATTAATAAATGATTTAGTGCCTGAGTTTAAGTAACTTATTATTATGGGCTGCATATATTTATTATGCTTCACTGAGCAAACTGGAAAATTTCCTGCAAATGTCACACATTTTGTATGCAATTTGTTTCAGAAGTTAAAAATTTTTTTTAAAGAAATGCCTCTATAAATTATATTTATTTTGAATTTTATTTTATTTTATTTTTATACAGCAGGTTCTTATTAGTCATCCATTTTATACACATCAGTGTATACATGTCAATCCTAATCTCCCAGTTCATCACACCACCACCACCACCCCGTCCCCTGCTGCTTTCCCCCCTTGGTGTCCATATGTTTGTTCTCTACATCTGTGTCTCAATTTCTGCCCTGCAAACTCGTTCATCTGGACCATTTTTCTAGGTTCCACATATATGCGTTAATATGCGATATTTGTTTTTCTCTTTCTGACTTACTTCACTCTGTGTGACAGTCTTTAGATTCATCCACATCTCTACAAATGACCCAATTTCATTCCTTTTTATGGCTGAGTAATATTCCATTGTATATATGCACCACATCTTCTTTATCCACTCATCTGTCGATGGGCATTTAGGTTGCTTCCATGACCTGGCAATTGTAAATAGTGCATTCCTGGTTCAGTCTTGGAAAGTTATACCTTTCTGAGAATTTGTCCATTTCTTCCAGGTTGTCCATTTTATTGGCATAGAGTTGCTTGTAGCAGTCTCTTAGGATGCTTTGTATTTCTGCAGTGTCTGTTGTAACTTCTCCTTTTTCATTTCTAATTTTATTGATTTGAGTCCTCTCCCTCTTTTTCTTGATGAGTCTCCCTAATGGTTTATCAATTTTCTTGATCTTCTCAAAGAACCAGCTTTTAGTTTTATTGATCTTTGCTATTGTTTTCTTTGTTTCTATTTCATTTATTTCTGCTCTGATCTTTATGATTTCTTTCCTTCTGCTAACTTTGGGTTTTGTTTGTTCTTCTTTCTCTAGTTCCTTTAGGTGTAAGGTTAGATTGTTTATTTGCGATTTTTCTTGTTTCTTTTCTAGCTATAAACTTCCCTCTTAGAACTGCTTTTGCTGCATCCCATAGGTTTTGGATCGTCGTGTTTTCATTGTCATTTGTCTCTAGGTATTTATTGATTTCCTCTTTGAGTTCTTCAGTGATCTCTTGGTAATTTAGTAACGTATTGCTTAGCCTCCATGTATTTGTGTTTTTTACGTTTTTTTCCCTGTAATTGATTTCTAATCTCATAGCATTGTGGTCAGAAAAGATACGTGATATGATTTCAGTTTTCTTAAATTTACTGAGAATGCCTCTATAAATTATTAACCTGAATTCTTCAGGACAAATTGCTGGCATTCCAGCCCCTTGCCCACCGTCCCTTATGAGTGTCATAAAGACTTCCTGTCCCCAGAACAATGATAGTGCCATGTCCCACATCTGAGCCGTCTGTGCCATCTGAGGGGCTGGGGAGAGGATGAAGAGTCACTTGCTGTCTCCTCTGGTCGGGCACCTGGGGCAGAGATCTACAGGGGGTCTGAAGAAAACACGCATGTTTTTGGATGATTGCCTGGAGGCCGGAACTGTTGATCAAAATCCTTCCTCCAAAGCTTTGGTGAAAATAAAAGAAATCAAGCTGGTGGGGGTGGAGAGGGTCAGTCCTTAAATAAAACTAGGGTCCTGTTGACTAGGGAGCTGGAAGCATTTCAGACACTGATGGCTCCAAACTGTTTTATTGATGGGGAAGCCAGACTCACAGAGGGGTGACAAGTTTCTCTAAGATGAACTGGAGAATCTTTTCCACATTTTTTCAGGCCCGATGCCATGTTGTCTTTTTGTTTTTCTTGGTAGAGCAGTTTAAAGTTTTGATAAGATGACATTTTTAGTTGACTACTGAAATTTTATAGCCCCTCCCCACAAAGATTCTCATGTGACTAGCTAGGGACTGGGTCAAAAGACAGCCTGGTAGGACTTCCCTGATGGAGCATGATTAAGAATCCGCCTGCCAATGAAGGGGACACGGGTTCGATCTCTGGTCCGGGAAGATCCCACATGCCGTGGAGCAACTAAGCCCGTGCGCCATGACTACTGAGCCCGAGTGCCACAACTTCTGAAGCCCACACGCCTAGAGCCAGTGCTCTGCAACAAGAGACCCCGCACACGGCAAGGAAGTGTAGCCCCCGCTCACCACAACTAGAGAAAGGCTGTGCGCAGCAACAAAGACCCAACGCAGCCAAAAAAAAAAAAGGAAAAAAGACAGTCTGGGGACTTGCCTGGTGGTCCAGTGGCTAAGACTCCGTGCTCCCAGTGCAGGGGGCCCGGGTTCGATCCCTGGTCAGGGAGCTAGATCCCACATGCCGCAACTAAGAGTTCTCATGCCGCACAAAAGTCCCACATGCGGCAACAAAGATCCCACGTGCTGCAGCTAAGACCTGACGCAGCCAAATAATATATAAATAAATATTTTTTGAAAAAGACAGTCTGACTGGCCTGTCCCTCCATTTCCAGATGTGTTTTCTAACATCTGTACATGTGTCTGTTGAGCACCTAATGTGTAATAGGTGCCCCTGGAGTGCGTGCGCGTGCGTGTGTGTGTGTGATGCATCAAAACAACCCCTGCCTTCATCTAGCTTTGTACATCGTTGGGCTGCTCCAGCATCCAAAGAGTCAATGCCTGTGAGTGAATGAATGAGGCCACCGGGAACGAATACAAGCAGCTTCTGAACAAGATTAAGACAACCTACAGGAAGAAACCAGCAGCCTGGAAGCATCAAGAAGGAGACTTCTTTGGGATTTTCTGGATAGCTGAAGGTTTACTTCTTAAAGTCCTCCAGAGGTGTTTTAAACATCAGCAGTGGACATCCTCCCTAACCTCCTGACCGTGACTGAAACTTATGTGATGGTTCACAATGTTTCCCTTAGTTGTCTCCTTGGTCAACCCTCCATCCCCTCAGCGTGCCTTCTGGCGGAGCCCAAGCCCCCTCCTCTTTTATTGCTTCGAATCAGCTGAGGCCCAAGGGACCAGATAACTGAGCCTGTTAGAAATGCATATAAAATCAGTAAAAAGCTCTAAGTAAAGCCAGGGAGTGTCCTTATGAGTAAGGTTCACAAACTTCAGTGGAAAGATTTTGCGACATGTACTTTGACTGCTCAGAGATTTTTAAAAATTTGTTTACTTTCCAGTGTTTCATACTATACTATATGCCCATATGTTGAATTTATGAGGTTACTGAATAGCTAAATCACGTGCCGGTTTCTTTGTCATAGAAACTCTGGCCTGTCTGCTGGGAGGCTGAGAGTAAAGTGGTAGGGTTGCTAGTTTGTTTTCAAGACCGTCACCGGGAAGGTTCTCCAATTCGGTTATTTTAAGCCACAAGAAGGCAGTTTCACTATGAGAAGGGCCTCTTGTTTCCGGGAGAGTTTACCCATCAGTCTTGAGAAAGCATCTGCTGCAGGGGCCTTGCTCGCCAGCTCTTCCTTCTCCTTTGCCCCTGGAGGGTGCTCGCTCTTCACTCTGCCAGAAACAGAGCGGCTTCTGTGTCATTCCAGAGGGGCGTCCCAGGCCGACCTTACTGCAGCCCGACAGAGGGCCCTCTGATCAAGTCCTGCCCGAAGAGGGCCTCCGCGGTCCCCTCTGTGCACAGGGAGGATGGCCTGTGCCGGCCTGTGACGCCCGCCAGTTCTTTGGCTGGCAGGTGCCAGGTGGAGACTGTCAGCAGCTCAGGAGGGAGATTGTTCTGGGTAGTTACTGCTAGCAAGGGATCCCATTTTACCTACCTGCCATCAGAGTAATCTGTCCCCTGCTGGAGGTACCGCGGAGGAGCACTGAGCAGGTGAGGCTCGGCAGATGGCAGGGCAGCCGGGCGACGCCTGCTCGGGAGGCCAAGGGCGCGTGCGGTGAACTCGGAAAATCTGCCCCCCTCCCCCCCGCTCCTCCCCTGTTTATGGTGAAATTGGGTCTCCTTTAGGAAAGGTACAGTTTTCCTACTCCGTTTGTTCTCAGATTGGTGTCATACCCCGAGCCAAATTAGTGGCTCAGAACAATGGGAAACAAATGCTCTTTCAGCATCCCGCTGTGATCTGGGGATCCAGGTGGGGACACCAGCTGAGTGGTTGCCTGCTCCACAGAACCACCCCTCTGCAGAGAATCAGCATTCCAGAACCATCCAGCTCAGCCAAATTCCCTCGTAATCAGCTGTGCTGTGCACATCGGCCTCACCCCAGCTAAACAAGCTGGAGCCCTCTTCTGTTATTTATGAAGCAATATTCAGGACCAGGCCCCGGGGGCGAGTTAGGAAGTGATGAGCGAGCGGGAAGCGCTGTTTGGAGGGGCCTGGCCTGCCACACAGGGCCTCTCCCCGCGGGGCCGGACCCTCCAGGCTCCTTTCCAGGGCTGCCGTGCCGGGCACCCTTCTCTCAGATGCTGGCGGCTCTTGGCTTGGCTTGCCCGCCCAGGGAATACTCCCACTACCTCCGGCGCTGCCTGGTCTGAGAGGGAGTGGCTGGGTCCCCATCTCACCCCCGTCTGCCTGAAGTCGGGGAGCCCTCCTCTGTGGTGGCTACATACCTGCTGGATGACATTTCGCCCCTTAGTCAGCTGGCATCTGTCTCTCCCATTTCGACGGGGATCTTTGGGGGCAGGGAGCTGATTTGTCCTTTATTATTGATCTCCGACCTAGTAAAGCATCTGGTGTGCAAAACACATTTTATACATGAAGGAAGGGAGCTCCTGGCCAGGCTGCCAATCCTGGACTTCCCTGGTAAGCCTCCATCCCTCTGTCAATCCGTCTCTGCAAATATGAAAAGAGGTGGCGGGATAGATGGTCTCTGAAGTCCCATCCAGGTCCAACAGTGCGTGGTTCTGACACTGCCTCAGGGCTGCTCCTCCTGGCTGGTGCTGCCGTTGTGCTGAGGTCCCCTCTACCCTGGTGGCCCTGCCTTCGTCAGGACGCGGGTTTTCAGTGCTTGCTCTCTGGTGGCAGATGCTGTCCTCTGCCCGCGCTCTTCTCCCTGACACATCCTCAGCCTGCCGCTTTCCCAGTCACACAGTTGACAGTTTCCTCCCAAGTTATGCCAGATGCAAGATGACGACTTGTTGGCACAAGAGGATGCATTTGTTCTGCCTGGGCTGCACCTCCTGGGGAGGCTGTGTTTACTCTCCCTTCTGGCCTAGACCCCTCTCCACAAGGGGAATCAAGGGCCTTCTCATCTTCTATCAAAGGAGGGTTGACCCGTAGCACATCCCATCCCTTTGCCGTGCGACCTTTGTCCGGGATGCAGGACCCGGACAAGCTGGCCTCCCTCCTCTGCCTGTAAGCCTGGTGCGGAAATGTTCCTGCTTTCCATGAAACAACAAAAATAACCATCTTTACTTGCACGAGAGAAATAATTTTAACTTTTCAAAACATATCATTATTTTGCTTCGTTTGTATAATATCTCTTGTTGCAGGCAAGGCAGGAATAAACATCTTGATTTCTTTGAGGCCCAAAGATTTGTTAGTATTTAGTTTAAGATTTCTCAGAATCTTAGAAATTTCTAGTTGAATGTGAGCCCAGTGAATATCTCCTCCCGTGATTCTTAATCTCTCTGGGGACATGGACAGCCTTAAAAGCTTCATAAAATTTGGAAATCTCTCTAAAGAAAAATGTACACACAAATACCATTGTGGATAAAGTCTCAAGGGGTTTGTGGACCCCTAAAACCTTAAGATTCCTTTTGCTCTGATCCAGCCACTTGGTTCAGTAGACAAAGGAGTTGAGACCCAGAGGGTGAGGGTGACACACAGAAGGTCAAAGGGACGGGAAAACCAGCACCATCCCCTAGGTTCTGTGTAAAACCCTTTCCAGCACACCATACTGCTCACTGCCGAATCAGACTGGAAGACCAGATCCTCCCCTCTTGTTCTTGGCCTCTGATTCCTTCTCCTTTTAGATTTCCTGCTCACCGTTTTATTGCTGTAGATACATTCCTTGACTGTCTTTCGTTTCGGACTAGAAAGGGGCCCAGGGCTCTCCGTCGCTGCCCACCTCCCACCAGTTCCTTTTCTTTTTCACCCTAAATCGTGTCTCATCTGTCCAGCCTCAGCCCTCTGGAATAACCTTGGCTCAGATGTTTCCATAGGAAAGTTGCCTCCCCTGTTGGCCAACTGGCCTGGGAGCCCCAGTCTCTTGTGTTCCCCCCGCTGTGGCTGCAGAGACCTGGGGTTCCCGGCTCTCTCTGTCTGACCTGGGTTCCCTTATCCTCTTCTTCAAAATTGTGGTAAAATACACATAACAAACTTTACCATCTTAACCATTTTTAAATGTACAGTTCAGTGGCATTAAGCACATTCATGTTGTTGTACAACCATCACCACCATCCGTTTACAAAACCCTTTTATCTTGCAAAACTGATGTTCTGTATCAATTCACTAAAACTCCCCATCTCTTCTCCCCCAACCCCAGGCAACCGCCGTTCTCCTTTCTGCCTCTGTAAATTTGCCTATTCTCGGTACTTCACGTGAGTGGACTCATACAGTATCTGTCCTTCTGTGACTGGATTACTTCACGTAGCATAATGTTCCCCAGCACATTGCAGCACGTGTCAGAATTTCCTTCCTCTTTTAAGGCTGAACGATATCCCATTTTACGAGGGGACCACATTTTGTTTATCCATCATCTGTCCACGGACGCTTAGGTTGCTTCCACCTTTCAGCTCCTGTGAATGACGCTGCTGTGAACATGGGGTACAAGTTGTCTTTCTGAGTCCCTGCTTTCAATCCTTTGGGGTGTCTACCCAGAAGTGAAGGGATGTTTTCTAAGGTGTCTTAATTATTCTCTGCTCTCCGTCAAATCTACTTTTATTTTGTTCTTAAACTAACATCGTTTGCGTAACTACTAACCTCGCTGGGTCTGCGGCATATGCCACGAAGAGTACTTTCTCAGTGAGCTCTGAGGCTCTTTCCTGTCTCCCCTCTCTAAGATGCCCCTCCCTTCTCAGTCACTTCTGCTCCCAAGCCTGTTGAATTTTTTTTCTTATTGCTTATCATCTCTTGACATTGTATAGTTGTATTTATAGTTTGTTTCCCCCATTAGAATGCGAGCCCCACGAAAGCAGGGACTTTTCTGTTTCGTTCACTGTTACATCTCTAGTGTCAGACACAGTGCTTGGTGCCTATGCCTAAGACATAATTATTCAGTTATTATTAACTTAATAATAAATGGAGTAAACGGATGATCGAATGAATGAATGAAGAAGCAGGGTACCGTTCCTGCTCACAAAGAACTTACGGTCTGGGAGGGAGAGGGACATAATAGAACTGTGATATAAGGCAGAATATGGGGGCCTTGAGAAGCATCTGGTTAAGTCCTATGACAGCGGCCAGCAGGGTCGATCCAGAACGTACCTCTGTGTACCGGGCAGACTAGTCCCTCAACATTGATAAGAAGGCCCAGGCTGTTGAGTAGCTTTAAATTCATTTTCTCATCCATCTCTCCTCAACCTCCCTTTATGATATTATTATCATCAGTTTCCAGGTGAGGAAACCAAGATGGACAGAGGTTAAGGAAATTGCCCGATGCGATGCAGCCAGTAAGTAAGCAGGTTTGCAGTCTGGTCTGGCTGCCTCCGAAGTCCAACCTCTTTTTCTTTCTTATATCAATTATTTTTCTTTTCCTTATTGAGTTTCTTTTCAAAAATTACAGAAGGGGCAGCGCTCTCTGCAGCCCGAAACAAGGCAAAGATGTGCTAACAACGGTGGGCCCTCGCACCCATGTGAACATCCGGGCTGTTCCTTCCACACCACCTCTGTGCTCACACAGACTTATGCACGTGGATGCACTCCATC
Source organism: Neophocaena asiaeorientalis asiaeorientalis (assembly GCF_003031525.2). NCBI lineage: Eukaryota > Metazoa > Chordata > Mammalia > Artiodactyla > Phocoenidae > Neophocaena > Neophocaena asiaeorientalis. The sequence goes on from NW_020172768.1 coordinate 1,838,726, forward strand.
TGGAGTTTGTCCGCTTTTACAAAAATGGAATCACACCGCACACATCAGTCTGCTACTTACTTTGCTTACTTGGAACGTTACGGCCATCTCTCACGGCAAAAGATGTAGCTCTAACTCGTTCTTTAGAATAGTTGCATTTATTGATAGTATAGCTGTACCACAGGTTACCCGAACATTCCCTACTGGTGGACATCTAGCTTGTTTTTCACTTTGTCCCACTGCAGGAGCTGCTGCATTGTCCTTATGCCTGGGTGCTTTTCTTTTTATAGGGTACATTCTCAAACTAGGGCGGCTGAGGAAAAGTGTATGTGTATTTTTAATTGCGATAGATCCTGCTATACTATTTTCCCCAAAGATAGTAGCAATGCAGTATCATGCTTTGAACCGCTGCAGTTTCTAGGCTGGTGCCTGCCCCTCGTTCTTCCCTTTTTGCCTCTTCTCCTCGGAGCCAAGTACCCCTAGGCGCATCCCAGCCTCTTCTGACCTGACCCAGGACCCTCCAGGAAGGCTGGAGGGACACCGCCTCCTTCTCTCACCTTCTCTCAGGGCATGGCTCTGTCCTCTCCCTCGGCCAGTGAGGACCGGCCATCAGGAAACCTGGACTGTAGTCCTAACTCTGTTCCTAATCAGATGTTTGACCTTGGACAAGCCACTTGATTTTCTGTGCATTGGTTTCTTCACCCATAAATTGAAGGAGGTTGGGCTGGGTGATGTATGAAGACCTCCCTCTCCAGATGACCTTCCCGGGTTTGAGACCCCCAGTGGAGCACTGGGGTCTGTCTGCTCTCTGGGGGTCGTGGGGCCTTCAGCGGACGGAAGGGCATTTCTACAGCCCACTTCCCTCCAAAGGCCTCCCAGCTGCCTGGACTGCTGGTTGTATCAAGAAATAGTGTGGAGGGTCGGGATTCCGGAGGCAGGCTGACTTAGACCTGGGCTAGAACCCAGATCAGCCACGACCTTGGGCAGCTTGCCTCACCTCTCTGTGCCTTGATTTCGGAATCTGTTAAATGGGCGAGCTAAAACGGTCTCGGAGTTCTGGAGCAGCGCTGTTCAGTACAGCCGCCTGTGCCAATGGAAAGACCGTCTAGCCGGAGCTCCCAGTACGACAGCCACTAGCCACACAGGGCTGTCGCGCACCTGAAACGCGGCCACTGAGGCTGAAGACTGGCTTTTAGATTTTATTTAACTTTCATTAATTAGAATTTGTATTTAGAAAGGCAGATGTGGCTAGTGGCTATCTTGATGGACTCTGCAGCTCCAGAAGATGAAGATGTTATAATACAGTACATAGAAAGTGCTCAGCCAGCCCAGTGTCTGGCACATAGTAAGCACTCAACAAACGTCTGCTATTATTAGGTATCGTGTGTCTCGCTTTCCGGCCTACCACACCTGATGGCTTGCAGTGACACCCACCTCACACTGGCTGTCCTGGAGTCACCTGGGGAGGCAGCGATGGGAGAAGGTGTTGCCGCTGGTGATGCGTGTCAGTAATGAGCCTGGCACTAAATGTTTCGGGTCTGCTACTTTCCCTGGAGGGTCATGTGAGCGGAGTGGTATGTGGCCTGCTTTGCAAGTGATTAACATGGCGTAAGCAATCTGCATGGAGAGAAAAGCCCCTCTGCTGGTATTCCATTATTCTATTAGAGTTTCAGAGCCGGGATTAAGTGGACATGATTTCTTCCTATGGGCCATTAATTTTGTTTTATTGCTGGTCTGATGGCCATTACCCTTTTTGCCAATGCATTCCCCCATTAGGTTTGTACAATTAACAAAATATGTGCTGTTAGGGCTTTGATGGGAACAGTTGGATGGAAGTAAAGGGAGGGGACGCAGCCTCCACTGAGTTGGGGGTGAAGAGAGGCCGGACCCTGGGGTGGGGCCTCTTCAGCACCTGCCTGGTAGTCACTGGCATTCCTGGAAAAATCCCTAAGACCTTTGCCGGCTGTCTCCTGACTTGGAATGGAGGAGCTGCCCAGGGGCGTGAGAGAGGGAGGGACCCTTGGTGGGCCTGGCTGGGAACAGCGCAGCTGAGAGTGTAATGAGCCACCTCGGTGCTGTCACCTTGAACCCTCAGCAAGCAGCGTGCGTCAGCCTCCAGGTGCCCCACCCTGCGACTGAAGCGGCTTCCAGGCACACCTGTCCTCTCTCTGGGGGGCAAACAGGAGGACCCGTGCCTGATGAAAATGGGGGCCTCTGATATCAGCCTCATCTGGTGATTGCCACGTGGAAATGCAAGATCAGCGTTGTTAGGTCATCCAAATTTTAGAGAAAACTTAGGAGCCTGGATTTTCAAATGTGAAATGTCCCACTTTTCAGATGTTGGCAGAATTTACAAAAACATCAGACGGGCAAGAGGCCAGCTAGGGGCTGCCAGTGGGTGACCTCTGCCAGCACTGAGCTGTCCTTGGAGGGTTTTGAGGAGGAACAAACATGACGCAATTTGTGTTTCAGGAAGATCCCAGGCCGTGGGAGGTAGTGGGTGGGCAAAAGCGGGGCCAGGCTGGAGGCCAGGAGACGGATTGGGGGCCCTGGGGAGAGAGAAGGAGGCCTGAGGCAGGTCAGCGACGATGGGCCAGGAAGAAGAGCGGGGGTGCTCCCGATGGAGAATAAGCACATCTCGGGTCTTGGTGTTTTCTCATCTCCAAGGGTGCCTGCTTACAGGAACGGGGTCCAGCTTAGAGTCTCGGGCCTGGACGGGGCCTGGAGAGCATGGCTGAGGGACAATTTCCAGGTCCTCTGCAGCTGGGTGCCCAGCCCTGCCTGCAGCCCAGGGGGCTGAGGACAGTGGGGAATCAGCCTTGTTCTTACCAGGCTTTGAGGAAGCCTGCACAGCACCCTCAGTGCTGGGTGGGTACGTTTCTCAGAGCCACACATTTAGTGCCAGGTGATCCTCTCAGTATTCAGTTACCCAGTTGGTGTGTCTTTGAGAGCCTGGTGGCCAGGGTCTGTGATGCTGTCGCTGACTGGACTCACTGGACTAACGTAAACCACGGCGAGCTGTCGTCAGGGGCCGAGGGGAGCAGATGTGGAGCAGAGAGGGGACTCGGGTGATGAGGTGGGAGACGCAGGACACACTGTCGGGGGGACGAGTGGCCCTGCAGGCGTTTCCTCCTGGGAGGGTCTATTCAAGTTTTCTTTCTCTTTTGGGAGTTTTGCTCATGTGCCTACAGAGGCTTCTCAGAGATGGGGACCATCCAGAGAGACTCTCGGGGCCTGAGAACAGGTTGTCACGATCTGTCCTCATCCTAAAGGTCTGGCTGGGGTAGTAACAGAGGAGCCTGTCACAGGCAGTGGGATGAATGCAGAAGCCCTCAGGCTTCTTGATTTGTCTCCCTTTTCCCATCCAGACTCTGCTAGCCCTCCTGGGCTGTTAGCCCTCCTAACACTGAAAGACAGCAACAGCAGCCTCATTCGTCATTAGGAATATGTTCCAGGCATTGCACAAAATGCTCTCGGCGTATCATCTCACTTAAAGGCGCTACCCTTATCCCCCTTCTAAAGGTGCGAACCTTGAGGTTTGTAGAGGTTAAGGCTAGGAAAGTGATGGACCCAGGCTTAACCTCAGAACTGTCTGACTCCCGTGTCTTTACTCTTACCCACAATCATATACTGAGCTGTGATATGGGGGTGAGTCTGGGCAGCTTCAGAGATGTATAGATGTCAGATGGAATTTTGGCTTAAGGATCATCGAGTCAAGCACTATCATTTTGCAGATGAGGAAACTGAGGCAGGGAGTGGTTAAAGTTCCATGTCCAAGATCACACGGTAAGTGAACGATGGACTCAGGGTGTGAACCCATGACGCCCTTGGTCTAGTGCCTTCTGTGGTCCTTGCTAAGCCCCAGGCTCATCTCTGTTCATCCTTTCAACTTACCTAGGATGCTTCGTGGGAGCTCGCTCAGCTGTCCTTGGGCATGGAGGGTCAAGTTCTAGTGTGCTCCCTCCCGTGGGAAGCTTTCTTCTATACTTCTCCCCACCTCTTAACAATGAACTTTCATCAGCTCTCTCATTTACCATTTCATAAATGTCCTCATATTTATAAATGTGAATGCTCAATTCCATTTATGAGTCAAGTTTATCTTCATGGTGAGTAAGGTAGGCCTGAGTTTCAATTCTGGTTGCGTTACTGCAGGGCCGCTGTCTGAAGGCCTTTGACATGATCACTTGCCTTCCAGGACTACAGGCTGCTGGCTTTGGAAGGCCCCAAAGTGTCACGCACGTGGTTCCCCAGCACGTGTCTGCTGGTGCATGGTGAGGAGTGAAAAACAAGGCCAATGTGGAGAGGTTGCTGGTGCACATATGTGTGTATATGTGTGTGTGTGAGAGAGATGGAGACAGAAAGAGAGAAGAGACAGAGATGGTGGGGGGATGCTTTTCCTGATGCTCCATTCACTTCAAAGAGTTCAAAAGGTGGTCCTTTTTTTTTTTTTAAGGTGGTCCTTTTTTTTTTTTTTAAGGTGGTCCTTTTTGCTCTCCTTACTTTTGGGGGTTGAATTACTTTATGAAACGGTGGTGAAAGAAGACACTATTAATGTTTTATCAATATACATGTTTGTCAACCCTCCCAGTCTCACAATGTTTTTTAACATTTTACGGATGGGGGAAGCCATGTCTGGGACACCATGCTCTCTGGGACATCTTCTCACCCAATACAGGATTCCGTTTGCCGTGTTGGGAGCTCACTACCTTTCAAGGAAGCCTAACTCATTGCTGGATGGTGCATAGGACTAGAGAAGTCTTTCTTGTATTGAACTGAGGATTGGCTTCCTCTGATATCTATCAGTTATCCCTAATTCTACCGTGTATAGCAACGCAGCCTCTCTGTCACATAGTTTCTTCAAATATTTGGAGGACCACCTTGTGGGAGAGAGATTGTTGCTTTAGTCAATAGAATTACGTAGGACCGATGGGTCATATTAGAGAGGGACAAATGAAGGTCCATCTCTAATTTCTTCTCCCATATCTTCTGTCTCATGGCCTCCTAATAAGGAAAATAACAACAATGACAGCTAACATGCAATGAGTGCTTATTTTGTGTGAGGTACTGTTCTAAGCGCTTTACGGTATATGAACTCATTAAACCCTCACAGCCAACCTCAGAGGCAGAACCCTCATTAGCCCTACTTTACAGATGAAAAACCGAGGCGCAGGGAAGTTAAATAACTTGCCGGTGGGCCCACTGCCAGGAAGGGGTGGGACTGGGATGGACACCTGTACAGTCTGCTTACAGAGCTTGCGCTTTTAACTACTAAACTTTTAACTTTAGTTAAAAGAGCCAGATGTCTTTGCTCACCTCTCTCTTCTACTCGTCACTGTCAAATTTATTAAACATGATACCACAGCTGCGTCTAAAAGTAATGTGGGTTGGTAAGTCTAGAGCGAGGGGACCATCCTCCCCTTGGTTGGCCACCGTATAGCTACTTAGGGAACTGGGATCAATGTAATGGGTTTGCCAGCAACACCATACCCTGGGCTCTACCTGTGCTTGCATTTAACTCAAATAACCTTGTCTTTTTTTTTTTTAAAAGAAACAGGTCACCCCAATCTGTGATTTTTGCAATTGATTTTTGAATGTTAAGAGTAGGGTTTGGTATATTTATTCGTGTCAAATCTTTTTCTACAACTCTGTAAAAAAAATTAAACTGGATTTGCATGTGGGCATAGACTGTAATAATATGATGCTTTAGAGTGATGGGATTGTGGGAAATTTTTAAAAATTTTCAAATTAATTTATGGTTGTCATTATGTTATTGTACAAGAAATAAAAACCGGTAGAGGAGAAAATTAACTTTTTAGTTTGGGGCCATCCTTTTAGCTTGCTCAAAGTTTTATAACACTGCCCATCAGAATCCATCTCCCCAGCAGAGCGGCCGTCCTTCACAGCGTAGCAGCATGTGCAAATGGCAAGCCTGCCGTATCTTCTTCCAAGTCGCTGGTGTCTCGACAGTCCCAAGAGGGCAGGGATAACTCCCCACTCCATGCGATTCAGCCTAGAAACTTCCCGTACCGAGTTCACCTATGCTCAGTAGCCATGTGTCAGTAGCTTAGAAGATTACGAGTTGGAGCCCACTGCCAGCCAGGGGCTGGTTGTGGAAACTGACTAGAATGAACAGAGTCCGTCACTGAACATTTCAACAGACACTTGCTGAGAACCTGACACGTGCTGGGCTATAAAGATGCATAAGGTGCAGTCATCCTCACGCACTTGCCTGCAGTGGTCTGGCCTCGTCTCTGAGGTCCTTCCGTGAGTCACCAGTCTTGGTCCTGGAGATATTAGTAGACAGCCCCAGAGGAAGTGCCTCCTCCTGGGCGACATCATCATGAACAAGAGGGACATCTTTCCATGAGCGCGTTGTATTACACCCCATGCCTGAATCTTCTATCTGAAATTCTATCTCTTCCAGGGAGCCTCTCTGTCTTAATTAAAAGGAAAATACTAAAGAGTGTTGGGGTGGGGAGTGTCCTCTCCTTCATGACCTTCCTTTGTTGGAAAACCTTCAGTGGCTCCGGGAGCTCACAGCGCAAGCCTGGCCTCTCTGCCTGACACTCAGAGCCCGGATGCTCTGGCCTCTCCCTGCTTACTCAGAGTTACTCCCTCCTCTGGTCTCTCAGGTGGCCCAGCCCTTGCCTTGTCCCTGGTCACTCCATGCTTTCCCCCATCACCCTTGCTCAGAGTGCTCCCTTTCTTGGAATGCCCTCTCTCTTCTTCCACCAGCCGAATCTTTCCTGACCAGTCCTCCAAGACCCCAGTCAAGGTCTGCCTCCCCCTGAAAACTTCCTTGAAGGCCCCAGCTGTCGCCAACTTCGTTTCTCTGTGGAGAGAGAGTTATGGTCTCTACCACATAGTTCAGCACACTTTAGGTATGTCCTCGTCTTATTGGATGATGTTTCATATGATATTCTTACTTCACCGCTGACGTGGCGGCACTTTTATTACAGGAGCTGTGGATTGCATTCCTGCTGCCCCTGGAGAGTGTAGCTCGCGGAGCAGACACCTGATCAATGTGTGCTGGGTTTTTCTTCTTCTTGTTGTTATTGCTTTATCCCAAGAAGAGAATTAAAAGCAGTCATGTTTTCTGATCTTTCCAGTCACGCCCCCATCATTTTTCTCCATGCACATCTCCCTTCTAACCCAATGGGACTCTTCACTTTTACTTGAAAGTGCCCTCCTACATCTGGACTTGCCATAATCCTGCCATAAACCACAGCATCGGTGGTGGCGTTTGCTTGTCCGGGCAGCTCCCCCATACAGATCGCCAGCTTCCCCAGGGGCTGCTCAGCTCTGTCCCCCTGCACGGGGTCTTCCGTCAGACAGGTGGCATCAGTAAATGATCATTGCCTTGGTCAGCTCAGCGCTCTCCACAGCCATGAGCCTCTTTTTCTCTGGGGAAGGGGATGAAACTCGCAAGAAATCCTGTCTCTCCGTCCTGGTTCGTCCTCTAAACAACCGTCGTTTTGCACCAGGAGCTCCTTGCTCAGGAAACTCCCCCCACTCAGCAATGGGGACACAGGGCTGCCAGCCCTGGCTGTGCTCTGGAGCAGGACCCACTTCTGGGTTTACCCCCATCCGATCTTGGTGCTCGCTCCCAGCAGAATCATACACGGTCTATAAAGATGTTTTCTTTCGCTGACAGGTTGACTCTGGAGCAGGACTCTGAGGCTTGCCGTCCTCCATGCCGCTCACCAGAAAAGGGACTGTGAACTGTGAGTAACTCTGATTGGCGTTTTCCATGCTGACTCAATAAGGTTATGGGTTAAAGACCAGCCCTGAACCTGATCTTTCACAGCCATGCATTGTGTGAGAGATGCGCTCTGTCTCAATGAGCTGGTCAGAATGTGAAATACAGTGGACCCCTAATTAGATGAGGTCCGAATGTGACGAAGAGGCCCTGGAACGTGACATCCTATTTAATTAGACTGTATTCATTGTGCGTTAAGGTGGACATGATGTGTTATGCGTGTCATGAGTGTTGGAGAGGGAAGCTCTAGAGGTTGCAAGGGCAGGCTAAGCTTTGGAGGCCGTGAGAGGAGGACCTGGGCCAAGTTCATAGCTCGCGCTTGCTTTTATGTCTGGTTGTTTCTGGAGAGACACGAGGGAGGAAAAAGGAGGTACTGCTGGTTGCCTCCCTTCCATCAGCACAGGAGCTGCTCCCCGCCTTATCCGTCTGTGTATTTCCTCATATTGGTTCTCCCACTTGGCATAAGGCTTCCCACCTGTAGGCCCTGGCCTAAGTCCAGCCTGCTCGTTGCGACCTCCTTCGGTAATCCAGCTAGAAGTGATTTCTCCCTCTTCTGAGAGGCTGTGACTCATCCTTCTGCTGGGCATCCCTCTGCCCGCGCTTCGCCGTGTGCCCTCAGCGAGGCTGTGAGCTCCTGGAGGCTAGCCTGGGATCCCCTGTTCCTTGTTTCCCCTCTGCACCCCCCACCTAGGCGCCGCTCAGGCAATGTCAGCTGGAAGGGCTGGCCTGGGGCTGCACAGCTTCCCTACCCTGCTTCGGGGGCTCCCGGGGGCTGAGCGGCTGCGACTTTGATAGTACATCGGCTCCCAACCAGTCGACGGAATTTTAAATGATTAAACGTTATCAGCGCACATCCTCACCTCTGCGTAAAAATAGATGGACTGTAATGAGCATTTGAATAAATCATAAGAATGGCCGCCCTGCGATCGTCTAACATCCTGCCGATGGCTGCCCGGTGAGTGAGCAGGGCGCCGGCCCTCCGCCTAATGGCCTGCGCGGCAGTGCTGGTGCCTCTGTGATTGACAGGGCGCGGCTCCCAGGGCATCCCCTTTCCGCCCGGCTTGGAGTGGTCGATCCCCAGACACCGGGCCGGGGAAGGGTGCCTCCCTCCATCCTGTTCCAGGAAAGCCTACCTAGGAGATGGGGCCGGGGTGGGGTGAGCCAGAGTAGGAAGATAATGACCTTTGCGAGAATCGATGTCTCCTCGCACCGGAGGTTAGCGGGACCTCATCAGTCAAGTCAGTATGAGAGGAGCAAGCCGAGCATGAAGCTTCCTGAGACCGGGGTGCGTGTAGGGGAAGTAAGTCTGCACGTTCCGTTCCTGTCCCCGAGAACAGCCGGGCGCCTGGCCCGGGCCCACCCACACCAGGGGGACCTCCCTCGTAGGGACACTCTGGGACCCGCACAGAGGAACGAGGAAGAGTGGGGATCTTCAGGTCCTGGGACTCTGAAAGGGGAAGATTCAAAGGATCTTCCTGGGAGTGTTTTTTGCTAAGGAGGAGCCTGCCTTTTGGAGGGGGAGGAAGAAAAGGGGGGACGGGACCTGCGGAGGAGGGAACAGTCTGCCAGTCTGAAGTGAGGGCTGGATTTGAGAGGGAAACAGCAAACATTCTAATTTAATTCAAGTGATGTTCCAGTTATTATGGCTGTGTAACAAACCACCCCAAGACATAGTGACTTAACACCGTTCATTATGCTCATTTATTCTGTGAGTCAGGAGTTCAAACGGGGCACAGTGGGGAGATTGCCTCTGATCCACAGGTCTGGGGTCTCTGCTGGGGCAGAAGCTGGGTGCGGGAATCATCTGGAGGCTCGTTCGCTTATCCCTCTGGGGGTGGATACCAGCTGTTGGCTGAGGCGCTAGCTGGGGCTGTCCACCAGGTGCACGTGCCCTTTCCACGTGGCCTGGACATCTTCATAACGTGGATCGACGGGGCTGCACTGCCCAAGCCCAGCAGTATCACATTCACACGTTGCCCTGGTTGGGGGCAGGCACAAAGGCCCACCTGGGTTTAGAGAAGGGGACAGGGACACTGGCCCTGCAGCCACGTCTCAGAACAGGAGTATCCACAGCACATCAGATGAAGAGTGTGTTTGGGGGTACTATGTTGTAGCAGCCGTCTTTGGGGAGCACTACTCAGGCCTGGCCCAGCACAGCCTCATCTACTCCCGAGGCAGCTAAGGAAACCTGCCTCCAAGAACCAGACTGTCTAAACCCACCCAATGTCTGGCTTTAAAGGCACCGCCCCCCACAGCCAGGCTAGGCTCCGCCCCCAGGGGGCATTCCCCGAGGACACGCTGGTGTTAGGAGGCCCTGCAGTTGGTACCACAGCGCTCCCCAACCTTTCTGGCACCAGGGACTGGTTTCGTGGAAGACAGTTTTCTGGGATATGGGGGTGGGGGTGGGGGATGGGAGGGATGCTTCAGGCGGTAATGCGAGCCAGGCTGAGCGCAGATGAAGCTTGCTAGCTCGCCGCTCACCTCCTGCTGTGCAGCCCGGTTCCTAACAGGCTGCGGAGCCCTGCGCTACGTTATAGTCCTTCTCTGCAAGAATGGGTCCAGTTTGCAACCCACAGCTTGAAGTGCCAGGTCTGGAGGGGGCCTTAGACCTGTGACAAGGACTCCACAAGCCTTGAGCCCTTCATTCCCAGGCATAGCTCCCACAACCCTCCACTCCCTGGCCTTCCGGGCTGGGGGAGGGCTTCAGCCAAAGATCAGACCGAAGGGGCTGTTGGGTCTGTCAGGGTGTGCAGGGGGCGTGGGCTATGCGGGCAGCCCGTCCTCCGTGATCCTCGTGTCCTTTCCTCTCCATGCTTCCTCTCTGCCACACACACTGTAACCTGTGGAGGCGGGGCCTTTGAGGACCAGGCTCCAGTTCCTTTGCCATATTCCCGACCCGGACGCAGCTAAGTTTTGGAAGAGAATCTGAGTACCCTGGATGCCTTGTTGTGACTTAAGGGGATAGAAACAAAACTCAAGCAACCACAGGGTGGGAGCAGAACCAGTAGGTTTTTCCAAAGGGCCAAGATACGAGAATGGCTAACGGTGAAAGGGAGGGGGCAGGGAAGAGAGAGGCAAAGGGGCTTGGTTTTGATGAAAAGTTTTGGCGGGAGAGTCTTGGAGTCTTCCACAAGTCGACTTAGTATTAACAGTAATAACTCGTTTGTTGAGCACTTACTACATGCTAGACACTGCTCAGCACGTGATGTGCATGTTCTTTTTTTTTTTTTTTTTTTTTTTTTTTTTTGTGGTACGCGGGCCTCTCACTGCCGTGGCCTCTCCCGTCGCGGAGCACAGGCTCCGGACGCGCAGGCTCAGTGGCCATGGCTCACGGGCCCAGCCACCCCGCCGGTATGTGGGATCTTCCCGGACCGGGGCACGAACCCGCATCCCCTGCATCGGCAGGCGGACTCTCAATCACTGCACCACCAGGGAAGCCCCTGCATGTTCTTATTGAAACCCTCGCACTGTTTTATGAGACACTGTTACCATCTTGGTATTACATACAGAGAGGGAGCAGAGGCTCAGAGACAAGTGAGGTGCCGTAGTCAGTGACACAGTGAGTCCCAGAGTTGAAATCAAGCTTATGACTCTATCCTAGAGACTTCGTCACTTCATTATGCGGCTCCAAGAAACTCAAGTCTACTCTCCTGCAACAGGGGATGTCTGATGACATCACCTCCAATGTTACCCTCAGTTCTAAGATTCTAAATGTGCAGAAAAGATTCTGGGAACTGAACTTAAGACACCTCTAACGTGGAGGCCGGCTTTGTGGAAATGGGCCTGTGTGAAAGCACGGAATGATTTCCTGTTCTCTCCTTTCCCCTTTTGTGAAACTTAGGTCAGGAAACCAATGTTTAATTTGGGCAGGTGAAGGAAACAGATAAAAACCTAAAAGATCATTTGTATTTTCAAGGCTTCAACTTGGGGGGAAAAACATTGGGTTTGAAGTCCAAAGCTGGGGTCTGAGTCTCAGCCCCATGACTTAGAACCTCTGTGGTTCTGCATACATCTCTTTGGTCTTCGGATTCCTTGTCTCTAGAATGGAAATGGGGTTGTACACCCTTCCCAGGACGGCTGTGAGGACTAAGTGAAATCCAGCATGTGCGAGCTTTAGAGCCGTTCCTGGCACACAGTATGTATACAGTAATGGCTCAGCCATCCACTCACCCAGTACGTTAGGAAAAAGTAGACGTGGCAAGACTGTTCCTCTCCGTTGCTGCTGACAGAGATGGTCTAGCATCTTTCCTTTAACTGTACTCTCCATAAAAGTTCACTCATGAACTATCGATACTTTAATAATACACATTATCATCTTGCCCTTTGACAGGTGAATATCGAATGAGCACTAAAGAGGCCAAAAAGTAACCAGGTACATGGCTGCGGGGAAACTGGAATCATGAGTGGTTGTCGGAGGGAAGGCCCCTTTCTAGGGACCTTGTGACTCACCTCTCTCTCCAGCGGCCCCTAGGAAACAGCTCTTAAAAGGAGCTCAGAATCCGGTCCAGCCCAGCCCAGTCAGGGCAGGATTTGTCCCCGGTTTTCTTTCACTTGGCTGGAGGGGACTTGGGAGAAGACAGAAAAAGGTCATTAAAGAGCTGCTGAAGGCCTGGACTTTTCACCCTCGCATGAAATACCTGGCATCTCCCCTTCCCTTTGCGGAAGGTGCAGGCTTCTTCCCCGCATGCTCTCTTCTGCTCCGTAAATTAAAAGTCTGCAGACCAAGTGCCCTCAAGAAATCAGGCGACAAGCTTAGAAATAACTCAGACCACTTCCGCCCCCTCTCCGTCCTCCGCCCGCCAGGTCTTGGTGGGGCCTGTGCTTGGGGTGTGTGTGTGAAGGTTTATGAGACAGAATTTCCTGCCTTTGCAGCTCCTGCTGCAGCCCCGCTGCCACAGCCTCCATTTTTTCGTGGCCTCCATCTGGCCTGGGAGTCCTTGAGTGTGCAGAGAACGGTGACAGGGGCTCTTCGTTGGTCCGGCTTAATTGGTGTGATTTAATGACATTTGTGGCAGATTCAGATTTATACGGCTTTCTGAGCTGCAAATCTGCTTTCTAAATGTAGAATTTTTGTGGAGTGGTAAAAAAATAATGGCTGTTCTGTGATTCCTGCCTCCCAAGCTAGGAGATTGCAATTTACATTATGCAAATAGACATTATGCAATCAAGGCGCTTTAGCAGGAATCTGGCGGCAGAGAGGCCGCTGATGAGATAGAGGTCTGCAGCCCCAACTGGAGGGGCCCTGGAAGAGCCGAGATGACGTGGGGAGGGGGTGGGGCGGGCAGAGGGGCGAGGGGCCCGGGTCTGTTCCGCCGGCCCAGAGATGAGTGCTTCCGGGGGGCTGCCAAAGCAACTCTCTCAATTAATGGCTTTGTTTAATCATACCCCCTGTCCAGAGGACTATTGTCTTACGGATAATTTCGTTTGCCTAACGAGATTTTGCTAATTAAATCTCCTTTCAGTTGGTGTGACCGTGACTGCAGGAGAGGGGCTATTTGGAGTCTTCTCCATAAACCTTTCTGGAGAGGAACAGGGAAGGGGGGCCGGGAGGGAGGGGAGGAGAGGAAGGAGGGGAGGGAGAACCTTCCCTGCTGTAAGCAGGCCTCGGGAAGCTTCCAGCAGGGCTTGGAACTACAAGGTGGCTGCCACCACCCACCTAGCCTTTCTCTCCTGTTCTCTGGAAATGCAGGTACCCATCAATCTTTATCCAGCCTGAGGGCTTCCCCCCCCCTTTACGCTTCCTCTGTGGCTCCTGTGGCCTCCACCATTACCCTTCTCAAGTCCTTCCCAGATCCCCAGAGCTTCTTCGGGATTTCCAGGCACTGCTCCCAGCAGCTCTGGCTGTGGGTGGTGGCAGTGGTGATGCAGGAACGCTCCCCTGGCCTTCACTGTTAGCCAGCCAGCCTGGCTCTTCAGAGAAGAAAAATTGCTCCCAAATTGGCCATTTCTCCAGCGATAATTGCGTGAATCAAAGAGGAGAAGACCTTGTCAAATTCATGTATCAGACTCAGCCAGGGCTAGCCTCCTGTATGCAGAGGAGCCTAGCGCCATGCCAGCAACAGCTGGAGCCTAATTAATGCCCTTGTGAGCGTGTGCCCGCGTCACGCCTGTGCTCCGCCATCCCCAGGGGTTCTTTACTGTCTGCGGCTTCCTTGGCCTGGCTGGCCAGGGGCCTCACAGCTCAGCCCTGTCTACTTTTCCTGCTTCATCTCCTGCCCGCCTCATAGCTCCCTCCTCCCTGTTACTTACAGACACTCCTATTCCTGGTACCCAAATATACCAGGTTGCTCAGTTCCCCCCAAATACTCTGTATCACTTCACACCTCAGTGCCTTTGCACTTGCTGTTCCCTCTGCCTGGAATCTCCTCATCCTGAATAGCCCCTGTACCTCCTGCAATACCCAGCTCACATATCTCCTCTCTGACTACTGCTCACAGCGCTTCCTGCCTTTCCTGAAACACTGCTGTCCTCCTTCATCCTGTGCGTTGTCACAGCACCTCAAACATATGTATCTGTCTATCCAAGTTAAGAACTGAATCTTATTCTTCTCCTAATCCCAGTACCTAGAATCATCCCTGGCCACAAGAGGCCCCCTACAAGTTTGGTTTGGTTGAATGAAAAAATGAAGGAATGAACCAAGGGGTAGGGGGTGGAGTGATGGAGAGGTTTTCTCTAGTAAGTCCTCCAAACCCCAGGATGGGCGATGAGGGGGTGGTGGTGGCAGGAGCCTGATTTCTGTGGGGGCTCTGCAGAGTTACTTGCCCATCCATTACCTTTACTTCCTGGGTGGGAAAGCCTTAATTCCCCCTGTGTGCCAGGCCCTGCACTAGGTGTGTCAGTGTCTCCTGTTGTGCATTCTCACGTGGATCCTGTGAAGTGGGTACTGTTTTTGCAGAGGGCACTGAGGATAGTCTATCCTCATCAGAGAGCAAGGCAGTGTTTACTTGTAACTGGGTCCAGTGGTGGGGACCCAGCAGGCTCTACCTCTAGGTAGGTGAAAGCTCTTATGCTTCCCAGTCTTCCCTCCCCATCTATCCATCTATTCAACCATCCATCCATCCATCCATCCTTCCATCCATCCCATCCATCCATCCATCCATCCATCCATCCATCCATCCATCCATCCCATCTATCCATCTATCCATCTATCCATCTATCCCATCCATCTATCCCACCCATCCATCCATCCATATCATCCATCCATCTCATCCATGCATCCATGCATCCATTCATCCATCCATCCATCCCATCTATCCATCTATACCATCCATCCATCCATCCGTCTCATCCATCCATCCATCCATCCATCCCATTTATTCATCCATCCATCTATCCATCCTGACTAGAACCTAAGCTGTTGCACCCTGGGCTGTCCCCATGCTGGAATGCCTGGGTTCCTGCACTGGGAGGGCCTGTGCATCTTTGTGTGTGCTGGGGGATGGGCGAAACCCAGGCCCCACAGATGGCTCCCGGCTGCTGGCTCTGGTCCGTTGCCCAGCTAGCGGTGGGGATGTGAGGATAAAGGAGTCTGCCTTCCATGCTGTAGAGCATGGGGGAAGTCCAGGAGAAATGGCTCGCATCCTCCTATGTGATAAGGGCATATGCCCGTTGCCTGTGTCTGTGCAGGCCGCAGGGTGTGTTTGTCTGAGGCAGTGTTTGAAGACAGTGCTTTATGTTTTTCTTGGTTCCTGAGTTTCAGTGCTTTGCTTTTTGCCCTGAAGTTTTTCTCCCTTGGTGCCCATGTTCTGTCTCTTCACCGAGGCTTGTAGTCATCTTAACATCCCCACCATGCTATCTATGCTCCGAGTCTGAAGGGTTTCTTGGTACATAAATAGGTGCTCAACAAACACTCCGTGATGCACTGAATGAGTGAATGAGCTTGAGCTTGAGCCCTGTATTTAGGTAGCTGGGACCTTTGGATTTAATTTTCTCATTCAGAAAGTAGGAATTCTGACACTACCTCTTCTATCTTCCTTGAAGGGTTGTTGGTGGAAGATTATGAGCGATATGTGAAAGTGTTTTATAAACTATAAAGCAAGTGTAAGGGGTTATTATAATGGTCATTACACTTGAAGTGATCATTGTGTCTGAAAATTAGGGATTCTGTTTTCAGGAATATAAACTCATCCAGGCCGTGTTGGAACTCTGAGGCTTACAGAGCAATTATTATGGGAACTGATTCCCCATTGGCCCAACTATGGGGACTTCCAGGGGCCGGGGTGGGAGGAGGGGTCTGGCGAAGAGGGTCCATCTTCATTTGTGCCACCTGTCCCCCAAGTGGACCCACACAAATGGTCTCTCTTGAGTCTCAGCCATTGCCCCGTCTTCTGTGCCTCATTATCTTTGCATGTGCTGTTCCCTCTGCTAGGTAAGCTTTTCCCCTTTTCTCCACTGGTCTTTTGACCCTCTTGTGCCCAGTTGCTACACTGTCCCGAGCTCCCTGCTTGCACGGTATGCCTCCCCGAGGGCCTTTATCACATGGCATCTGGGACCGTGAACACCAGGGCAGGTGCCGGCCGTCACTCATCTCTGTAGCTCCAGAGCTGAGGGGATGGATGGATGGGTGGGTGAAAGGTGAAGGGGAGGGTTGGGGCTTGGTAGATGCACAGGATTTGAGCTTTTGAAGCACCCTAAGCTGTAGGGGCAGGCAAGGAAGAAGCAGCTTCAGAGAAATTAGCACTGCTGTGCAAATAATGCCCAAATTTCTGAGAGAGGTTTCCCACCCACTCTCAGGTCCAAAAGGTGAAGTAGGCTGATTCTCCCTGGAGGCTCTGGGCCTGGAGGCCCCAGTTCCGTGCAGCTGGGTGACTGGATGTCAGCCAGGTGGGCAGTGAGGCCTCCCGGTTGGAGCTGAGTCCTAAGGGCAGGGAGGCACCTGCCCGTTGTGGGTCCTCACGGGCGAGCCGTCACCCACGTGGGGAGGCAGGCGCTGCCTACCACCATCCCCAACCCTCCCAGATCCTGCCTCTTGGTGGAGTCAGCCCCAGCTGGTGGAGAATCTGCTGGAAGCCCACCCGGGAGCCTGGCTGTGTTTGGAGGCATCTGTCTCCACCCTGCTCTGGTCTCTCCCCCATGCCCGCCCACCCCGGGCAACGCTCCTGGAGCCCCAGGCAGCCGCAGCCAAGTGCCAGGGGTCTGGGAGGCTTTTCATGCACTGAACCTATTTGTGAGTGTTTTGCAGAGTGTTTAATCCAAGGTGTTCCCTCCATTAAATTAGTGCAAACATCTGGGTCCCACATCCAGCTCCATTTGCATTCTGTGCCATTTATTACAGCGGGAAATGGGAAGGCACCTTAGGAATACTTAGGACTGAATTGGGGTGGGTTTTGGGGGTGGGCGTCTGAGGGTGCCTGGGAGGTCGGCCCACGAGGCAGACCCATCTCCGGCCTGGGACCGGTGTGGAGCCGCGTTCTGGTCAGGGGACCACGCGGCCTTAATGGGGAGGCTGGGTGAGTATAATCCATGCTCCCAGTCCCCACGTGGGCCCAAGTACCTGCAGGAGCAGGGGGAGTTCACTGCTGTTGTTTTATAACTTTAAACCCCATTAAAAAAAAGAAAGTGTATCACATTCAGGTGACCCATCTGGGTCTCTCCTGAGGGAGTCTTGCCTGCTGCAAGGTGGGTTTTTTCATCATGAAACTGCTCAGCCTTGGTGGCTGGCTGAGCGTGGGTGGCAGCTCTGTTCCCCGTACCACGTGATTCCAGTACTGTCGAGTACGTTGGGAGTCCTACTATTATCCTTATCCAGGAGGCTGAAGAAGAATAGCTTCTGTTCAGTGCATTATCTGTTGTAACCCTCCCACCAACGCTGTGAGGCAGGTCCTCTAATAATAGAACAGATCAGAGAGCCAGGCTTAATCAGACAGGTTAAGCAACACTCTCATTGTTCCACAACTAGAAAGAGGAGTAGATGGGGTGTGAACTCAAGTCCGCACGACCCCAAAGCCTGCTTCCCACCGCACTAGGACATCTCTCGCGAATGAAGCAGTTGGGATCGGCTTTGTGTTGGGGACCTTGCCCCCTCCCCAAGTCTCCTGGCCAGCACACCCTGGCCGGGCTGTGCGGAGGCCCTGGTCCTAGCCTGCCTGCCCCCATTGGGATGGCATCACCTGGGATTCCCAGGGGCCTGCGATGGTGACTCACCCAAGGGAAGGAATTCCTGGCTTTTGTGGGATGGGGCAGGGAGGAAAAGGAGTAGTCTGGAGAGTGAAGAAGAGGCTCATGGGATGCTCAAGGACTTAGGGGTCACTGGATTCCTTGGTACCGAGCGGGGAATCTGAGGCTCAAAGGAGGCAACACCTTGCCTAAGGCCACCGAGGGTTTGGTGGTAGAGGCTAGACTGGAACCCAGGGCTTCTACCTCCTGGGAGGGGAGTGATGTCAGGGCCTAGGGAGGCCCCAGGGCTTCTATAGGGTGTGCTGGCATTCTAGATGCAAAGTGTAAATCAAGGCTGGAGCAAACAACCAGGATGAGAAGGGGATGAAAGGCTCCTCTGCTAAGGAGGCTTCCGCACCACATTTAACAAAGAACCTTCCAGGTCCTAGAGGGCTGCTGGCCATCTCTGGCCTGGGCCCTGGGGCAGGTCCGCACCAGCTCCTAGGATTTCACCTAGTGATATCGGGGGCGGCAGAACCTGGGAAGGCTGGAGGGGACCCGGCACCTGGGGCAGCGCACCCTTGGGGGTGTCCAGCTCGCCTTCACCTTCCCCATCTGCCCTGCAGTCTGGGCAGCATCTGGAGGAATAGGGTGCAATGGATTCAAACCTCAGTCCCCTCTCCCACTTCCTCCCTTGATGAGACGGGACCAGGTCTTAGCCTTAGTTTCCCCATCTGTTAAAGAGTAATGAAATCTCATCTTACAGGATCGTTGGGAAAATTAAAGGAAATGGTAGGTATGCTTGACCCTGCTTCTGGGTGCAGAGAGCATTGTCACTGGTTTTCCTTTCTTCTCCATAGCCCGGGTCTACTCTCCCCTTTGGACCCTGTGCCTGCTCTGGGATATGGAGGGATGAGGGGCTCTGTCGACGAGGGTGGGCAGCCCCTGTCTCAGCTCCTCCCCTTCCCTCTTCTCTCCCCTCCCTCCCTATCTCATGAGAAGACTCTAATAAATGCATCTCAGCATGTGGCCCTGCCTGGGGCTTTCTAAGAATGAATTGCTTATCCCAGCCCTTCCTAGAAATGACAATCTGCAATCAATACACATTTATTAAGCACCACTGTGTGTGATACCCAGCGCTGGGCTCAGCAGGGTCAGCCTGAGAGCGATCCCCAGGCTTCTTGTCTCCTCCCAGGACCCCAAAGTTTCCTGCTTTCCTTGGCTTTGCTGGATCCCAGGACCATCTGCTGTTACCAGCAGGATTTGGGGTTTCTGTACCCTTTTGTGCCTCTCTGCTTCTACCTGAGGTCCTCTTTGCCTTGAGTACCCTCCATCACCCCTCATTTACTTGGTTAGAACTCAGTTTCTTGGTGATGAGTATGTCTGTAACCACATCTCGGCTAGGGTTTATCTTCCTTGAGCTCCCGGTGCACACTGGGCATCTTTCTGTGACTATTAATCACATCATATGTCGATTATATCTTTATTGGAGATGCTTGGCTCTCCAAGGGTAAGGGTACGAAGTGTAGCATCCTAGAACTAGCATGGCCCTAGGGGTCATCTGTTCTCGCCTGCAGGCCAGGTCATGCGCACTTCATCCCTGACAGAGGAGAATGCTTTCCTCTCCTGTTAGCCTTTGCTTGTTTTGTGGGACAAACCACTGGCATGTTTGAAGGGAGGCTGTCATGGCAGCATGCCTTGCTCTCTAGTTTCCAGGGTGTTCAGCCTGAGAGCACGTCCCTGTCCCTTTTATGTGCAATTCTAGTAAGTATTATTCTCTCTTTTTCACCCGGCCTCAGGATATGGGATCTCCAGATGGAGCTGAGGATCTGCAGAGAAGAATGCGCCCCTTGATTTACTGCCCCTGTGTCTTTGCCCCCGGCATTTCCTTTTCCTGAAAAGTCTTCTCTGTCTGCACGACCAAACCCTGCCCTTCCTCCCCAGTCTCACACCACCTCTTCCACAAGCCTTAGAGCCCTCAGGGAAAACCAAGCATTTTCTCCCTCCCAGAGCACCTGGCCTGAGTCTCCTGACACTGACCAGGGTCCACCTGCATCCTGAGTATGTCTGTCTATCCTCCAGTACAGGGCACGTGGCTGGCGCTTCTATAGCCCTCACTGCACCTGGCATGGCGCCTGGCACACTCTGAATTTATCACATGTGTTTGCCAAATGAATGGGATTACCATTCGTTACATTTGTCACCAGTTACTGGAAACTGGATGCTAGGGCCAGCAAAAGGAAAACAGGTGTTAAATTCTGTTTGGTGTACTGAGCAGACCGGCATTTCTTCTGTATGGCAGGCCTGTCAAGTCCCAGACACTGATACTCTGCACACAGAGTCTCCGAAACAGAGTGAGCGAGGTGGGCCATTGGAATAAGAGAAGAAAATATTACAACTTTATTTGTATGTATTTTTTTATCTCATCCTATTTAGATTTCTATTTCTGAATATGTTCCCTAAGACATCTCATATATCGGTAGAGCAGTAGGGTGACTATATACACTCCCACCCATGCATGTTTATATATGCATGCACTGAGCGTGTATTACACATTTTTTACTGAGAGTGTTGTAAACAAGTCTGAGGACCATGGACTTGGGCCCCTGGCCCGCTCTCCAGGAAATGAGTTCAGTGCCTATTTGCTATTGTCTCTGGACAAATGTCCCATCCCCTAGCGTGGCCTCACGTCATGCCTAAAACTATATAGCCTGAAGCCCACTGGCTGGCATATTCCTTCGGGACCGTGACTTGGGGACCCTCTTCACCTGTGACTCTCCAGGGCCTGGCACATGACAGGCACTCAGTAAATTACATGGGGCTTAAATAATATTTATTTGAATTGAGAATCTTTGAAAGTTTTGAAATTTGACTTCAATTTAATCCTCAACTGTCTACTCCCAGATAGTACACTTGGCATATTTACTAGAGACACATTATGCAACAAGAAAATAAGTGTATGCCTACTCTGTACCAGGTTCTGAGTTAGGTACTGGGTGTCAAATTTGAGGTCTCTGACCTCAAGTTACGTACATTCCCTTTTTTCAAAAACAACCAAACAAGAAATCATAACGTAAATTAGCACTCCCCTCTTCGCTGCGAGTGTTTTGAAACAAACGGCCAGGCCTCACACCATTTCCTCTGCAAATGCTCTAGACAGTCATTTAGGGAGGACAGAACCCATCAACCAATGTAGTTGTGTTCTAGGGGCTGTGCTATAGCCGCTGGGCATGGCCAGGGCCCAGGGGAAGCCGGTAGTGATAGTTCTCCCGGCAGGGGTGGGGTGGGCGGGTAGAATGGGGTCAGGAATGATTTTTGTATAAATGATGCTTAGGCTGAGTCTAAGCTTAACTTCTAGGCTTCCATGTTGAAATTTCAGAAGCCAAGAGGGGACCTATCAGATAAGGGGTGGGTTTGAATAGAGGGAGATGGTGGGCGCAGAAGACAGAACACTTACAGATCTTAACAGCTGTCCTCCACCATCTTAAGACCAGAAGCCGAGTCCTCTTGCCCAGGGTTGCAGAACCAGAGATTGTCAGCGGCAAAATCTGGGCTCGGCGGCTCCTCCCTGGCCTCCCTCCGCCTGCTCTCCACACTTGGAGGACCCATGGCGCAGGCTGGGCCTGCCTCTCCCACACACGCAGGCTGCTGTGGCCGGGAAGAGCACACTCTGTGCCCCCAGTGCCTCTGGGCTCTGGGCACCCCCTTCTCCCTCCAGCAGCTTCCGGAGGCTCCATAGGCCTGCAGCCCCGGAGTCATCACGGGCTACATGTGACTTCTTTCTTCCCGTACAAGTTGAGCACTTGCCACCCTGCTGTCTGTTTTTCCTTGCTAAGGTTCAGTTCTAATTATGTTGATTTTCTTCATCCCACCCCCTCCTGGAAGCTTATTAGGTTGAATATTTTTATTTATTATCATTTCGCCCAACTCCTGCCAGCATTTCCAATTACTCTCCCCGCTTCCTTGTAATTGTCTTTCTGTAATGGCTCTGAAACAATTGCGCTAAATGAGGTGTCTCCTGGAAGATGAGAGTCTCACTTCATTAAAGGCTAATGTATTCTCAGCTCCAGCTCTGTGGGGCTAGCTTGGAAGGAAGACATTTAAACAGCTTCTTTTATTTTATAGGGAGCAACTTTTCAGCGACGAAGATGTCTGTGGGGCATATGTGTATGTGTGTGCGTTGCCTGATTTTAAGTTAAAGAAAGTTTATGAAATAGCGTAAGTCTTCCTCTTGATGAAACTCTCTGTCTCCGGGCAGCTGAGATTTCTGCAGGTGGGGTCCAGGGCCCTGGAGCAGGATGGACAGGGGCGTTTTATTCTAATGTCCTCCCTGCCTTTCTGCCAGGTCCCCTCCCTTCCTGTTAGCCCCTGACCTCTTCATGCCTCCATCCTGTGTCAGCTTCCACTGGGTGATGACCTCCTGTTGTGTATTATTGTTTTCAGTTTATATATCCTAACTCATTCATTCATTCATTTGCTGCTTACTCATTTACTTGTTCATTTGTTATTCATTCAACAAACGTTTATTGCCTGCTATGTTCAGGCATCATTCAGGATGGGGATATGCCCTTTGGGAGCTTAGAGATCAGCGGGAGGACAGAGGCGGATGACAGGTAAGCAGGCACTTCTAGTACATTGTGTTAAATGCTGTCATCAGGCAAGGGAGGACCGCCTGAAAGCACCTAGGAGGGCACCTGGTAAAATCTAGTGGGGTCAAGGATGGCTTCTAGAGGGCAGGGCCTGGGGTCTGGGTTGATACCGGAGGATGAGGAGTTCGCCAAGTGACAAGGGCGTGGCTGGAAGTACCTGAGGCCGAGGGAACTTCCGTAGCTACAGGGGGCTTGGCGGGTGAGTGAAATGCAAGCTTTTCCATCTGACAAGGAGCCCCGTGTGGGACAGGGGCTGTGATGGGAGGAGGGGCTGGAGATCATGGAGGGTCTTGAAGGCTCGGCTACCGAAGGATTGGGGGACATAGAAGGATTTTAAGCTGAGGATCGATTTGGCCAGATCTGTCTTGGAAAGATTGCTCCGGCTTCAGTGTGGAGAGGGGGTTGGAAGAAGGCAAAAAATAAAAAAAGGCAAGGAGACCTTTTAGGAAACTATTGCAAGTGATGGTGGTGCCCTGCCTGGAGGAGGTGGCAGAGGAGAAAGAGAAGCTGTGTACGTTTGTGAGGTGTTACAGGTGGAGAAATGACAGGCTTGGGGTGTGGGGGTGGTGAGGGGGAGGGGACATTAAGGGTGAGATCTGCTTTCTGGCTTGGGCGGTTTGGTGAATGTGTGTGGTGGGGTCCCAATATCCAAGACAAGGCCCGTGAGAGGTCTGTGCAGCTCCCCCAGGATGTGGGACCACCAGGCTCAAATCCCAGGAGATGCAGGGTCCCTGTCCCCAGTGACAGCTACGGAGTTCCAGTGCCTTCGCCAGCAGGGCCCGTAGGTGGCATGTGGGCGTCAGCTCACTCCGATAAAGGGCCACATGTAGCTGCATCGTCGAGCTCCGAGCTGAGCACCTGTGCTCTGAGCTGAGCAAGTCACCTCTTAGCTCTGACTTCTGACTCAGGCAACACAACCTGTACCAAGGCCTCCGAGCGTTGCCCAGGCAGCCCCCGTGGTAAAGGGCTGTCTCTTCTAAAGCGTTTTCTATTTCATAGTCAAGAAGGAGTAGGATATGTTTGGGTTGGAAGTGAAGAATGTAAGCTTACACCAGGTGGTGAATCGAGTTCATCCGGCAGTGTTTTTATGCCTCCGAGGCACCTTTTTTTTTTAGGATCCCTGTAAGCTTGTGAGCAATGGTGGTGGTGATAGTGATAAAAGTAATGATAATGACTTCTCCATTTATCAAGGCCTGCTACGTCCCACACACTCTATTAAGCATTGCCTGAAGTATCTCATTTAGTCCTTGCCACAGTCCTATCGTGTGGGTATTATTATCATCATCATCATCATCATCATCATCATCATCATCATCATCGGCACAGAGAGGTTAAGTAAGCAGGCCCAGGATGCCCAGCCTGCGGTTTCCTTCTCAGAATCAAGGAAGGAGGCAGTTGGCCACACCAGGCCAGGAGAAGTGGCTTGTTCCGTCCTCCACTTGCTGTTTTCCTGTGCTCTTCATGCCCTTTGTTATGAATTACTTTTTTCAGCTTATATATCCTAACTCACTCATTCACTCACTCACCCATTCATTCATTCATTCATTCATGTGTATCCTTCAAGGCCCTGTGCAAATGCCGCTGACTCCCGAGCAGAGCCAGAACTCGCCCACTCTGTGGTTCCCAGAATACATACATTTCTCAGTTATAGCTGCTGATTTGTAGTGAGTTCTTTGAGTGTCTGTCACCTCAGCTCTACTTTGGGTTTTCCCTGGGAAGGGATCTTGGCTAACTCCTCTTCATATCCTTGGTACCCAGCACTGGGCCTGGTGCGCAGTTATCCTATGAATAAATAAATACTACTAGGGAAGACAGGATGCTCAGGAGGGGCCCGGGAGGTCAGCTTACAGGAGCTCCCCGCGCCCTGTCCATCGCAGGAGGAGCAGATATGCTGCTCAGCTACGCTCCGGACTGGGCTCGGCTTCCCGGGGCGACTGGCTGGCAATAAGGGGCAGCGTCAGGAACACAATTCTCTCTGTGCTCTGGGAGAACGCGGGGGTGAGGTAAGTGCCCCTCCAGGGAAAGGACTGAAGGAAGCAGCGTGGAGCTGGATGTTTACTCTGATGAGGTGCTTATGTAACACCAGGCTTCCTCGGGCTCCCAGGGGCTGAAGAGAGCCCACACCGAGGAAACAAACAAACGGAGATGGCAAGCCACTTGCACTATTAGACAACCAAAGGGAAGCGGTGTGCGCATTTGACGTCTTCCGCAAAACTTTAGCCCCAGGGCAATTGCCAAGCAGCCTTTTTTTTTTTTTTTTTTTTACAAAGAATGAAATGTGTCTAAATATTCAAGTGCAGAAGTCACCAATAGTTTTCCATCCCCTCAAATCTCGCTGCAATTGCCATCCCTCCCAGGCTGTTATGGGGTTCCGGGAGATGTTGCCCTCGGGAGAGGCAGAGGCCACCTCTTCAGGAGCTCCCTCCTTAGCCTACAGAGTCAGGGCTCTGGTCACAGCTTGTGGGCAGCGAGGGGAGAAGGTGGAGGAAGGAAGCACTGGCTCTGAGAGCCAGGGGTCCTGATCACTAAATAGCTGTGTGACTTGGGGCAAGTGACTTACCCTTTCTGAGCCACAGTTTCTACATCTGTGGATGAAAAGAACCATCAGCTTTGCCCTAACTCACAGGCTTGTTTTGAGCCTCTGTACCCCGTGGCAACACATGGGGGGCGGTCCTGACCACTTCGTGATGCTGCCTATCATTCAGGTTGGGTAGTGCAGAACCCTCTGCCTGCTCTCTCCCTCTAGCTCTGGAGCTGAGTCAGGCGTCCCCGCCTCAGTTTCCATAACACTGGGGGACAAGGATCCAGGTGAGTTCTAAGTCTGAAGCCCCCTGGGGCTCTTGGAAACAAGAGGCCAGGCCTCCTGAGCCCAAGGGAAATGGGGAACTGAACTTTGTGCTGCAGAACAATGAGGAATTTGGGGTAAGAAGTCTTCAGATCCCAGAATGGAGCTAGATAGAACACCACTCTGTTCATGTAATAAATATCCATTGAGGACCTACCACGTGCCAAGCTTTGTGTCACTTACTGCGAATGCATGGGCAACACAGTTCCTGTGGCAGCCCCTGTCCTTTCAGAGCTCACGGTCTAGCAGGATTCCAGATTAGTGCCCAATCCTCTCCGTTTCATAGACGAGAGAGGAAGTACGGCCCAGGAGAGGTGGTGACTATTACAAGGTCATATAGCCAGTTAGTGGACTTGGCAGGATCAAAAACCCGCCTTGTGAAGTTGAAATGAACTGATGCTTGCCGAGGGCTCAGAGCCACTCTGGGCACTGCCTGGTGAATGCGCTGTATGTGTTTCCGCTGGGTCTCCAGGCTCTAGGGGCGTGGGCCTTTGCCCCTCATTGGCCCTGAGCTCCAGCCTCACTCGTCTTGAGTCCGAGTGTTTGAGACGAGACTGGGCCACCCCCAGGGTGACACTGACAAAGGGACGATGGGAAGGACAGTGGGCCCGAGGCTTTTGGCTCTCGGCGTTTTACTCTTCCATTCAGCCAAGGCTTCTGGAGGGCTGGCCTTGTGCCAGGCACTGGGGCTGAACAACCCTGCAAGCCCCCTACCCTCGAGGGATTTATATTTCAGTGGGAGAGGGGGCTGGACAGCCACCATAAGTGAGCCAGGTGTTTTCCTAATGAGACAAAGGTTATGAGAGTCCAGTACAGTGTGATTTAGTAGAGCTTAACCCGGATGGTGGGTTACGGGGCAGTGAAGGTGGGGCTGTAGGGTGGGGGGATTGGGGTGCATTTTCTCCGCTACTGGAGATTGTCCTGTCAAACGAGGGGGGACTCTGGAGAGCTTCTGCTCAGCTCTACACACCAGTCTCTAAAGCTCAGCATCCCAGATAACGTATCAATACTGAGATTGGGGCTTCCCTGGTGGCGCAGTGGTTAAGAATCCACCTGCCAATGCAGGGGACACAGGTTTGAGCCCTGGTCTGGGAGGATCCCACATGCCGTGGAGCAGCTAAGCCCGTGCACCACAACTACTGAGCCTGCGCTCTAGAACCCGCGAGCCACAACTACTGAGCCCATGTGCCACAACTACTGAAGCCCGCGCGCCTGGAGCCCATGCTCCGCAGCAAGAGAAGCCACCGCAATGAGAAGCCCGCGCACCACAACGAAGAGTAGCCCCCGCTCGCCGCAACTAGAGAAAGCCCGCACGCAGTAACGAAGACCCAACACAGCCAAAAAAGTTATAAATAAATAAATAAGTAATCCTCAGATTGGCTTGAAAAAAATAAAAAAAAAAAAAACTGAGATTGTGTCTACCCTGCCCAGCCCCCACCAGGAAGTAGTGCATCCAGAATGAGCCCCCTCAGATTTCACCACTATCCCCTTGTGGGTCTCAGTGACCTCCCTCCATTATAATTCGGAATCAGGAGTAAAAGAAATACAGAAAGAACAGCACTATTTTTCTGATGTTCCTTGGGCCAAGTTTTATCATCTGAAACAGGGGCATTTAACCTGCCCAGGAAGATTAAGGAGATGACCTCCAGAGCAGATTCCCAGGTGTCACTCTCCAGTCCTGAAGAAACACAGGGAACATTTCATTCCAGGGCACTGGCAACTGCTGGGGAGCTATCACAGCATCCCCATTCCATGTTCAGGGAAAAGCCATCTCTTCCTTCTCCCAGCCCCTCTCAGCAATCTGGGCATCTGTTTTTATTGGTTATTTTGTCCAGGAATCAAAGACTTCCTTTGGACTTGTGTGATCCTCTGTTCATTCATCTGGTGAGCCCTTGGGTGGGTGGCCCCAGGACTGGTACCCTAGGACCCCATCACCAAGGGCTGGGATCCCACAGGCCATCTCATGATTAGGGATCAACTGGACACAGTCTTGATAGCACTTCAGGAGCCTTCCCAGGAAATTGGACAAGCATAGGGAAGCAGGCGGAGATCTGAGCAAACCTGGATGTGGAGACTTCATGGTCCGCAATCCTGGTTTCTTACGTTCCTTGTGTGTGCCTGAGTCCAAAGAAGGTCATCTTGCCCATCCTCCTGTCTCCAGGTAGGACTGCAGTTAACCAATGTACCAAACAGGTGAAAATCTCCCTAATTCCTGAGAATATCCATTCACAGAGAATAAAGAGGGGCTCTGGAAAGGAAGGAAATGGATCTGAATCAGCCCACTGAATCTGTCTCTTCAGACATCCATCAGAAGCATCCTTAAAAGAGACATTTGACTCCGAATCAAGTGTCTTCCTTCCTCTGGGTCTCTTCCCCATTGCCTCGCACTCTGGCTGGGCATCTCAGGGGCAAACCCAAGAACAACAGAGACATTTTGACCAGATAGTACTCACTTTGTCTGTGTTTGGGGTGGGGGCATAGGGGCAGGCCAGATTTCATCCAGCAAGTACCCGGTGCTCGCTAAGCCAGTCCTGGGCTGACAGACCCCAGGCTCCCCAAGGACGCCTATCCACTTAGCCCTGGGGATTGGTGCTCAACCGGGCCTCCCCTACTGGTGTCCTGATCCTTTTGCCCCAATCTGTAGAGCTCTCTTTTTGTCCACCAGTCCCCTGGCTTGATAGCCCCCGGAGAGACGCTTTCTTCCCAGGTCGTTGGCCACTCCTGGGCTCTCAGCAGATAAAGCCCGCTGCTCTTCCCCAGCCCAGCTGCTGGAATGGATGCAGATTTCTTAGTAATGATCTTCCAGCAGGAGCAGTGGAGACAGAGGAGCTGCTGCTGCTGCCTCCAACATCAAAGCTTGCCGCCTGGCTTTGGTAGAATGTTAAGAACTGCGAGATAATTAAGTTGCATTTCTGTGCATTGTTTACTGTTGCTCTCAACCAATCACTATTCCGTAGGGGCTAATCTGTGCAGGGCTTTTTTTTTTTCTTTGCAGTGCCTGTGTGTACCACATTCTTCATATGCTTCAGTTACAATTTTAATTTTACTATTATTAAATCTTCCCCAAAGCTGTATTATTCTGTGCCTCTGAGCTGGAATTCCTGATTTGGGGACTGCCTCTGGGCCCGTTCACAGATCATTGTTCTTGTTTACAAAAGAACATACATTAAAACTCAGCACTGGAGGAATCCTGGCTCCCTTCCCTTCTCCCTGCCCCGGCTCACCTGGCTGTAGGAGATGGGGGGAGAGGCGAGACAGCAGAAGGGGTCTGGCAATTCTTAGGATTTTTCTGTTTGAAAGAGCGTCTTCGTGGCCTCCAATGGCCAAAGGAGAGGATAAGTTGAGTGCAGGTGGGGCCAGCCAGTGAGCTGGAGGCTTCGTTTTTATAGCCTATAGGATACCAGTAGTAAGGGCTCTGTATTTATTCCAGCAGACAGTGTAGCTTAATAGTTAGGAGTGTGGGCATTGGAATCAGATACATCTGGGTTAGAGAACTGACTTCTCCACTAAGGCCTGTGACATTGCACTGTTAGATAACATTGCTCAGCCTCAGTTCCTGCTTTAAAAATAAGGAAAAGACAGCAGGTTCTTATTAGTTATCTATTAGTGTATAAAAAATAAATATAAAATAAAATTTAAAAAAAATAAGGAAAATAATGATGATAACGCTGCCCCACAGGTAAGGCTGAAAAGGGATAACGTTTTAGAATGGTACCCGCCAGATGGGGAGGACTTAGTTTATCCTCGTCATCGTTATCCTCTCATTCTACCTCCTGTCTGTTTTGCTTCCTCCATCGCCTATCGAAAAGTTTGCTCACTTGACTTTCCCTGGGAAAAGGCTGCCTCTGCTCTTTGTCATCACTAAGCCGGTGGAGTGGAATCGGAAGTGCTTTCCATATGCTCCCAATGACTGGGGACTGGTAGGAATCAGTTACCTGCCTTCTCAAGAAGGAAACAGGGCAGATTCCCGGGGGTCTGAGCTTGTGGAGAGAACGGGGCCCTGCCCTTGCTGAAGGTGGCCCACCCTGGGGTTTTGAGAGCCCAGAGCCAGCTGCCAGTGGCCACCGCTCAAGCCGGGTCTCTGGACCTGGCGGAAGCAATGCAGCCTGTGTCCCGAGCTCTCCTCCCTGCACCCGCCCCAGCGTCCCTGCCGTCTCAGCCTCCTGAGGTTCCCTCAGCTTCCTTCTTCCCTGTCCCCCTGTCCCCCATGCAGTCACACACACTAAAACCATAACTTTTTTTCCCCTTTCCCATTATCTCTAACCCGTATACTCCGGGAAGTTTAATTTGTTCTCGGTAGTAATCACCATTAACTAGAAATTGTCTTTCTCTGTGTAAACACGTCATTAGTGAAGCTGGTTTTCTGCGGGGTCCAGATTTCATTTTTATTAAAATGAAACACTTTCAGGCGCCTCACTGTGTCCAAGGAAAGAGAGTATAATTTTAACCCATTGGGTTGGCCACAGATAATTGGGCCGGCATTTGATTGGACGATTAGGGAAATATCTTCTTTGCATGCAGTATAATTTGCATTTTTTCCCCACTTACATGAAGCTAAGTCATGCTTTCGTACACAGGCAGTTTTAATGAGCATTATAAATCCTAATGAATATGTTTTCATGTCCATTTTATTGGCTTGTTTTTATTACTAGAGGTCTGAAAAACAGGGCCAGTGAAGGAGCCTCAGAGGAAATGGCGGGGGAGAGAGGCACCGTGGCAGCCTTCCACCCCTCCCTTGGCCTCCCCAGGCTGCCGGCGGGTGGGAGGACTCCGCTGATGTGGAAGGGCTGGGCAGGAGCGGGGCAGCTAGGTTCCCTTTAACCCAAACCAGAAGTTGCTCGGGACCCGAGGGGTTACACAGAACATGCCTCTTACTCTGGGGCCCGCGGAGCTCCTGCTGCAGCCCCAGCAGCTGTGGCAGCAACAGAGCCGTGAGAGCGGTCTGGAGCCGAAGGGGCAGGGAGGTACTTCTGCTCAGGGTCTGGCACGTGCTAGGAACCCCATGCAGGCTGATCAAATGGAATTGGATTGAATTCTGATGCACCAGGAGTTACTATAATCAGAGCACTGGTTTTCAAACCCTACCCTGAAAGACAGCAAGCGTACGGAGCACGATTTTCTCCTGGATGATTCAGAAGGTTCGTCAATGTCTTAGGATCTCAGCGCATCACCATGAGCATCAATTACTGGCTTCCATGTTCTGCTTCTCTCTCCATTCATTCATTCAACAAACATTTGGGAGCACCTACTCTGTTCTAGGCACTGAGCCAGGGCACATACAAAGTGGTCCCTAAAGTCTCCACCAGCTCCAGCGTTTTAAAAAATTCTGTGATAAGTGACCAATAAAGTATAAATAAATAAAGCGGCCTGTTTGTTCCAGCTTGTGGCTCTGGTTCTAGATCACTCCATGTGCACCAGGGGTTTGGTCTCTTTCCGTTGGGCACGCTGAGTGCCTCTCTGTGCCCGGGCCGTTCTGCCCCAGCGCGTCGGTGCTCCCCAGGCATCTGCACAGACAAGGCGTTGTGGTCCGCCTCCCGCTCGCTGAGCCTGGCCCCTCTGATTCTCCTGCTCAATGCTTTGCTCCAGCTGAAGGGCACCCTTGGCATCTCCTCCTCTCAGGACCCTGGGGAGGACCTGCCTTCCCTTGCTTCAGAGGACTGACTCAAGCTTGGCTGTGGACCCCGCCGTGGGGAGCCTGGCTGGGGGCCTGCCTGGCCTCCTGTGTCGTCTGCCTGCTGATCTTCTGCTCCTCACCACACACCCTGCTCTCTGCTGACCGTCCCAACTCAATCCTCATCTCCCACCCACCTTCCCCTCCAATTTTTGGTTTTTTAATCAGAAAGATGTTTGCTGCTCACGTGGGTTGGGGGTTTTGAAGATGCTTTAGAAGTGAATTCGACTTAAAACTATAGTTCAGTTTCCTTTGCCACCATCCCTTCAAGATGGCAGCTCAGCGGCTGGGGTGACCCTCCCTGGAGGCTGACCGTGCCCGCAGGCTGGGCTGCGTCCTCTACCGGCACCCCTGCCACATGCACGGGCACAGCTGAACACGCCTTGCTGCGGCCTTCAGGGCGACTTGCACTTTCCTGCTGTGCAAGAGATGCTTGCTGACGAGCTACCCTGTGCTAGATTCTGTGAGAAACAGAAAACTATCAGAGACGCCCTGTGGTCATGGGAAGGGGACTGGCCCACACGGCAGGGCTGGGTAGAATTCTGGCTTTGCTGCATTCAGTCCTTCACTTCCCTGGGCCTCTTTCCCCTCGTCTGTAATGAGGGAATCATAATCCCACCCACATCACAGGAGGTGGTGAAGATTTAAATGAGACAGTGATTGTGGAAATTGTAAATGCTGGTCATTATTCAGGCAGAATTTGAACAAGTCCTAAAGTGATTCAGACCGTGGGTCCTGGGTCCTGGCCCATCTCTCACATTTGAAGGGCTGGTGAGAGGGTAAAGAGATAGATGCCTGTTGTCGGGATGGGATGTTGCTGCTTCCTGGATTCGGGTGTCTGTGTCTTATGTCCAGCTCTGGCTGGAGTTGCACCACTGGGAGGGTTTGGTAGATCCGGTTCTGCCCTCACCACCACGGTGTGCGCAAAGAACCGTCGATGCCGAGAGAGTGTCTGCACTTGGCCTTGGGCAGTGGGCAGGAACCCTCCCATGGCATCTCTTTGGAGAGCGGTACCTCAGCGCCTGTGGCATCAGCACGCAGGGTGCTCCACTGCTGACTCCTGATTTGTCTGCTTCGTGTGGTGGGTCCATCTTGTTTTCCATTAAGACTGCAAACCTCTTCTGGACAGGGGTCCTTGCCCGAGACTTCTTCCACATGCCCCCTTGGCCACCACACCCACAGTGCCAGGTGCAGGGTCATTGTTCAATAAATGCCTTTTGATTACCTCACTGGCCGGGGGCGGGCTCCGGGCACGTCTAGAGCAGCGTCTCTTACCCCCAAGTCAGGGCCAAGTGTCCATAACTGCCCAGCTGGTCTTGCTCAGAAGGCCAGAGGAGCAGGACACCAGATCTGACGCTGTACTTGTCGGAGCGGCAAACACAATAGAAATCACTCACGTGAGAAACCAGATTTTCGCTTAAAAAGGTGGTCAATGCAAAAGCAAGCTGCTGGCCTGCCCCAGAGCATGGTCTTCAATGAGGGAGTTTACATTGGTGGCGCATTCCTGAGGGGTTCCCATGTCTGTGGAGCGAAGCCTTCACAAGGAGAACAACTACCCAGCATCTCAAAAGGATGAGAGGATGCAGAGCCGCCCTGCAGTCTCCTGCAATCAACGATTTTAGGGTGGCTGGAGGGGAGGAGTATTGAAAAGGGCGTAAATTCATCAGGAGCAGTGAGACGGGTTCCGGAGGAGAGGAGGGCGGTCACCTGCTCACGACCCAGTTCTAGAGGAAGGGAAGTGGGGGAGGGAGTGGGCCCAGGGCCCAAGGGACCTTCAAGGCTGGGGATGAGGGTCAGAGCAAACCGGGTGTGAGGCAGGCTACTCGACTACTCGGGGAATGGAAGGAACTTGTGTTCCTGCCACACAGGGATGGCTGGCTGATGGGGCGCCCATGGAGAGCCGTCTCACCTCTCCGGCTGGGGGTGTTTGTTTAGCATCCGTCCTGAGTCTTGAAGCTTCGCACTCAGAGGGGAGGCGGGTTGATGTGTTTGCTTTGGGCCACTTGGGGAGCTCGAGGTATTATGGGATGGTTGGAGATGCTGCCCTGAAACCAATTTTTATACCCCTCCACCGTTGGCCCTCCCCGTCCATCCTCTCTGATGCCTCCTCCAGGGCACATGCTGGAGGGGAGGGCGGGGCTCAGAACTAGCCAGGACTTAGCCTCATCCCTCGTCACCCTTCTCTTGTCTCCTTCTCTGACTCTCTCTGCCGCCTGGAGCTCTGTCTTCCTCTCCCACTGCTCTCCATCTCACTCCTCTTCTTCGTGTGTCCCGCTTTCTATCTCTGTGGTCAATGTTTGGTGCCCCTTTTGTTCAGTCAGTGATGCCCCCTCGTCCCCATGCTTGTGTCCGGGAGTGATGCTGGCCGGGTGCCAACCCCTGCTTGTCTGTGGGCCTCAGTTTCTCCAGCAATGCAATGGGCGGATGTTGTACTACACTTCAAGGATGCACCACGCTTCCCTGGTACGTGCTCTGCTCCTCCCACACCACCTCCTGCCTGGGAAGACTCAGCGCTCCCTTCCCGGCTGTAGGAGGGGGAGGGGGAGGCTGTGAGGGGACTGGGGGTGGAGGAGCAAATGCAGGGGATCTGCTGCCCGGACTAGTTCAGGCCAACAGCAGGGACTGCTGGCGGAGGCTCCAGCCCCCGCTTGCGAGGTAACAGCTGCAGTCCAGCTGCTGGCATCCCTGCTGGGGGAGTGTGCTAAACCTCTCCGGGGTCAGCACTGTGGTATGTCGGTTTCCATAGCAACCAGCCGACGGGCCACTTTCTCAGAACAATTCCCCTACTCAGCCAGGTTCTGGACTTAGCTCAGCCCAAGGGCATGTGGCTGAGGAGCAAAGCAGGAGGGGGAGAGGCTGCCCGAGGGCCAGGCTGGGCCTCACAGAAAGTGGCTATCTCCAGTCTCGTCTTAGCACAAAGGGTGTGGACCAAAAGGACAAGACAGGCAGACTTTTTTCCGGTCCTGGCTGTCCCTCGCCCCGCCCCTTGGCCCCCCTCCCACCCCCCACTCATCCACAGACCGCCTGGCTTGGCCTGGTTGGAAGAAGTATCAGGTCTTTGTCTGGATCTGGACAACAGCTGCCTTGGCTGCGCTCAGAGCTGGGAGGAGAAAGTCCCAGAATGGTGTCTAATGGGCGGGGGAGGGGGCTTTTACTGGCCTCCATCTCTGCACCCTTCCATCCAGCTCCTCCAGGACCATGGGAATCCCATTCACCCCACCCTCAGAGACCACAGGGGAAGACGGGGTCATAGTCAGTCCTCTCCACATTTTTAGAGGATGGGAAAGGTCACCTTTCTCAAGCCCCTTAGGAATAAACTCCCTTAACCTGAGCAGGTTGGGGCCATGCCTGACACTTTCAGAAAGGGAGACTTATTAGAGAACAGACAGATTAGGAAGCACCAGGGACCGTGATCCATTTTCTGGGTGAGGAACTGAGGCTGGGGGCCAGAAATGGGTTGCCTGGGGGTGGGGAGGCATGGGGGCATCACGCCTCCATTTCTGGGCAGAGAGAATCACTTCCCCGCCTCCCTCCTCTCCCTGGTTGAACTTGCTGTTCAGATCCAGAAACTGTGAGGGAGACCAGAGCTCCTTCCCCAGGTCCCTTGGAGCACAGCTGGGGCTACTGTGACCTTGGGGGCTATGAGGACTTTGTCACTGGACACAAGTTTATTTCTAGAAAGGAGCCATTAGCAAATGGGGGAACTGGGATCAGGGGTAGTGTCTCTGAGTAAGCCTAATAACTTCAGGGCTGGGCCCTGGGGTTGGGACTTGGCGTCCTGACAAGTGACCGGGGTGGTCCCTGCTAAGATCTGTAGGGACACAGAGTGTTCTTGGGGTGACGTGTCCAGCTGTCTTGCTCCTCTATTGTGTTAAGTGGCATCTCACTTTCAAGGGGCCTCGTTCTTCCTTCCCCTTCCCTCATCCCGTCTACTACCCCACCCCCTTCCATGGAGGGGACAGATGTCCTTTCTTCCATGCACCACAGCTGCAGCCAGACACATTTCCCTAATCCTCGGAAACAGGTGTGGAGGGATTCTCAGCCCCCTGGGGATGAGGGGCATTCAGGGAGGTGGCCAATTTTAGAAGCTGCATCAGTTCCCATCCTCCCCTGGCCCCATCTGTGAAATGGGAGAGTTGCCTTGGATTAGCACTTCCCAAAGTGGGCTCTGCGGCACCGAGGGCTCCGTGCCAAAGCCAAACCAACTTGGGAGACGCTGCCTGGACACCCCCTCTTGAAGAGTGACAGGGCTTGTTGCAATTGTAAAGATTTTAACAAGTCCAGTATTCAAGAAAACCCAGTTTAACCTAGGGCTTCCTGAACACTTACGACCATGGCACCCTTATTTCAAATCCTATGAACAAACCCACCTGGCGAACAGCCTCTACAAGAAGTTCCAAAGCCTTGCTCTGTCGGAGTCCCTCATCAACATTGGAGATGCTCCCCCCAGTTGCCAGCACCACAGATGGCCCTGTGTCAAGACCCCCAACCCTGGTCTCAGCCCTCCTGTCCTCCCCCACCACCTCACCCCTGGCTGGCTGCTCAGCGTTGCTCAGATTATCTCATTCCAGATGGAGACACTGGCGTCTGGTGTGGTCTTGCCCCGGACCCTCAGAGGGCCGGAGCAGAGGTGGAGAAGCAGCACTGGGCTGTCTCAGGTTTCAGGAGGGAGGGAAGCCCTCACAGGTCCACCTCTACCCTCAACTGCCCCCTAAGGTTCCAGGGTCATCTGTGGTTTTACTGCTTTAAAAAGTGAGGCAGTGCTTCTAGAACAAGGGGAGGAGAAAATTCTGGCTGCCAAGTGTCTAGAAAGAGGACCCCGAATGGCGAAGCTTAAAAATGGAAAAGTGCCCCTCTCCTCCCTTTACTGCCCAAACTCTCAGAAACAACACCTCACCTCCTCCAGCCTTTACACTTTCCAAAGGCCTTGCGTGGACGCGACCTCATCTGCCCGTCAGGAGACAGCTGTGGTGGAGTGGACACCGCGTAGGCCATGGAGGAGAACACCTGGGCTCCATCCTGTAGGCTGGTCACTTCAGCCCTCTGCCCAGTTGTCCCATCTCTCAGAAGGGAGGAATAGTTCCTTTCTCACAGGGTTCTTGAGAGAATTGAATGATATGGTAAATGTGACAATGGCCAATGTGCAAGAACTCAGTAAGAATTAGCTTAGGAGACTTAAACCCCCATAAGGTAAGAGTTCTCTGTTTTTAGCAGGAAGAAAACTGAGGCTCAGACAGGTTAAGCGACTTATCCAAGGTCACACAGTTGATCAGTCCCCTGACCCCCAGTCCTTTGCTTTCCCACTTTACCTCATTTCCAGGAAAATGCCTGTGAATGGGTACGTCTCACTGTTTGTGGAGGGCATTTAGCAATTGTGATCTCCTTTACTTTTTTCTTATATATTATTTATTTATTTTATTTACTTATTTTT
Organism: Neophocaena asiaeorientalis asiaeorientalis; assembly: GCF_003031525.2. Lineage (NCBI taxonomy): Eukaryota > Metazoa > Chordata > Mammalia > Artiodactyla > Phocoenidae > Neophocaena > Neophocaena asiaeorientalis. The sequence goes on from NW_020172768.1 coordinate 1,875,155, forward strand.
GGCTGTGTTGGGTCTTCGTTGCTGCGCGCGGGCTTTCTCTAGTTGCGGTGAGCGGAGGCTACTCTTCTTTGCGGTATGTGGGCCTCTCATTGCGTTGGCTTCTCTTGTTGCAGCGCACGGGCTCTAGGTGCGTGGGCTTCAGGAATTGTGGCTCGTGGGCTCTGGAGCGCAGGCTCAGTAGTTGTGGCACAGGGGCTTCGTTGCTCCGCAGCATGTGGGATCTTCCTGGACCAGGGCTCGAACCCATGTCCCCTGCATTGGCAGGCGGATTCTTAACCATTGCACAACCAGGGAAGCCCTCCTTTACTTTTGAAGCTCTCACTCTCCCTGAGCAAGTAAAATGCTTGCAAGAGAGAGACTGCAGGACAGGCCTGCTTTTCTGGAGGGTTTGGTTGAGGGTCTGGAGGTGGAAAGGGGGTGTTAGTTCTTCGGGAAACAGCTTTTTAAAAATAAAAGTAGGCTTATGAACGAAGATGATCCCACTTCAGTTTGCCCAGAGCTCTCCCCTGTTTCCTTCCTCTTTCCTGGCTGCCCAGATCCTACACCCTGATACAGCAGGCACCTCTCATTCACGTGCACAGCCACAGAATTTCTGACCGGGTTTCTGCCCCTTTTCTTACAGCAGCACAGCCAATCTACACACAAGAGCTGGGTGGCAGGAGAGGCCTCAGTGCTTTCTTCCTGCTCTAAGCGCAGGCTTTAAATCCTTTTAGTTAGCACACGGAAATGAGGACCGAACGGAGGGAAATGAGGAAAAACAAGAATGCCTATAAGGTGCTTCTCACTGCGCTAGGATCTAAGGAGTGCGCCTTCTGCAAACATCCACCTGTCTTTTGGTTTTTATATCGGCGAGAGAGAGACTGTTTAGAGCCCTTAGGAGGAAGGGGTTTTATCCCTGCAAGGTGTCAGCTCTGTGATTGCTATCACCGTGTCTGTTACTGTCACCAGCGCAGCATGGACCCTGATCAGCAGATATGTTTGGCTAAAGTACCTTCTTTTCTGCTACCTCCATTCCCCCGTCATCATCTGAAAAGTTCACAACCAGTGAAGTTGGGAGGAGCGGGTAGACTTGTTGGCGAAGCCCCAGCACCTGGTCTACCAGACATATCTCCGCATACACGCGGGCGCACTCCTGTGACCACGCAGACCTCACTCCTGTCCCTGGAGCAAATGGGAGGAGGCGCTGGCCCCAGAGTCTTGGCAGAGAGGGGCTATCCTGGAAGCCAGTCTTTCTGAGCTCCCCCGGTTCTGCCCTCTACCTGCTGGGGCCTCCCTCCGCGTGCCCCTTCAGAAGCAGACTTTCTGAATAAAGTGAGAAAGAGGAAGAGGGAGGAATTCTGCTCTCCAGACGTTCAGTGGGGATGATTTCTCGCTCTGCTCATCTCATTTAAAGGGCTGGGCCTGTTCAAGCGGGTATCTGGGAGTAAAAACAACAAACAACCCCAAACATCTTCAAGGACCAGATCGATAAGCTCTGATCCCACCACAGGCGTGATTTCCTGCTCAGCTTTCTGATGGAGGGAGGAGGGAGCCTGTGTGTGTGTGTTCTCTGTTGATTTATAGGCACTTTGTGGATCAGTCGACACAAGAGGAGGAGTGGGGCTGGGGGCAGGGTATTGTCTTTGAGCAGAGGCCTGACTAGAACAAGGAGCTAAATCAGCACTATTTATGAAGGTGTTTTGTACAGGAGTTTGTGGTAAGTGATGGGAGGGGGCGGAGAGCTGTGAGAGAGAGAAGGGAGAAAACGCCATATCATTGTCTGACAACTTAAAGCCCAGAGGGTCAGAGGGATGTGGAGACAACTTTTTTTTTTAATTTTAGAATTTTATTTATGTTTTTATACAGCAGGTTCTTATCAGTTATCCGTTTTATACATATTACTGTATACATGTCAATCCCAATCTCCCAATTCATCCCACCACCACCACCCACTCCGCTGCTTTCCCGCCTTGGTGTCCATGTTTGTTCTCTACATCTGTGATGTTGAGACAACTTTTGTCGGCAGCTCTCCTCTGAGGGTCCCTGGCCTAAGGGTCACGAGAGTCTCAGGAGGAACACGGTGGCCAGGACCCAGCAGACCTTCTAGGTGAGCAGAGAGCAGTTACTCCCCCTACACTGTCCCCATCTCTGAAGGTGTCACCAGACCGACTGCAGCTCAGAAGTCAGGGAGTGGGCTCAAAAAGCATCTCTCAGTCCAGTTTTCCCTTTTCCCTCTGTATCAAGTACTTGGGACCCATATGCTGGAGAAGCTGCATCGATTTACCAGTGGGAAGAACTTTGATCCGGAGTAGGGAACCTTGGACCTGTCACATGGCCTTTTGGAACGTGGGTTTCCTGTGTGTAAAATGAAGGCCTGTAACAGCTCCTTGACAACTTCATGAAACCGTGGGGTCAGATGCGATGTGGGAAAGTGCCTTTTCAAGGCACACAGATGTATGTTTTGTTAGTATTATGAGCGGGGTTTGCTCGCCAGCTTAACGCTGGGCTGCAGGCCGGGGCGAAGCTGGGAGCTTGCACGGATACAGATTACTCTCAACTGCGACCTTTAGATCTTCAGGAAGTTATTCCTCCCCTGCATATCCAAATTAACTCTGGCTCACGGTAACATCATTTAATGCATAGAAAGCTTGGTAGGCCTTAGAATAAAAGCTCCTGGAGGGCACGGGGGTTGGGGGCTCTCTGTGACGGAAATCTCTTGTTTCAAGGAGAAATCGGTTCAGTGGTGGTGTTTCTCCCCTACCCACAAGGTCTGCACTCGGTCTGCATTCGGGCAAGCACTTGAAACCCACAACTGGGCTGTGTCATCTCTGAGAATTCCGTGGTCCCCTCTGGGACAGGCTGAGGAGACCAGGAAGGGGCTTTGGTCCCATCAGTCATTCTGGCGCCCGAGGCCAACAACTGTAGCTGCCTGGGGGCCGGGGAGGGCTCCACGTGGCCCTGGGGCGGTGCTACCGTCTCATGCCCTTTTTAACCTGGGTGCTGCTAAAGGTGGTCCCTGAAACTGTGACTGCGAAGTGTCTGACAGGAGGAGGATGAAAGTGATGGGAATTCTTGTACATTTTTAATCGGAAAAATAAAGTGTGAATTGGAATTAATGCAGGTATTAAATATTTAAACTTTCTGTACTCACTTTCATTTTTAACGTATTCCTCCCTCAAAAGCCTCGATAACGTTCGTCAGATTTGTTCTTGAGATGTCCCTCTCTCTCCACCTCCACCCAGCACCAGCCCAAAGTTCCCCCAAAGAACCCCGAAGGTATTCATCATCCTGATGGAGATTTTCGTTTTCTTTCTCCTACAGGAACTGTCTGATCTCTCTCTTTATATTTATGCTTTCTTTATATGGCAGCGTAAATAATTAATGCTGTTATAAACACATCCTATGCAAAATATTATTAGAAAAAATAACTCTAATTTGGCACTTTGTAATCACAACACATGGGCTACAATTAATGCCAGGGCTGGGGAATCCAACCTGCCCGCTAGCATTTGCAGAGATGCAACAAGGTCTTCTAGGCAAAGCCTGCTTGGCCCCTTGGCCATTGGTCACTTGTGTGAGTTTGCTTGATGGAAGTAGATGGTGTCCACTGCCCAGCCTGGGGCTGAGAGTGAGTCTGGGAATAAGACGGGAAACTCGCTTCTCTCTTCAGCAGAATGGGTTGGGGTGGTCTAGGTCTCTTCAAGCGCGTTTGGTAGCCTGCATGTCCTGAAGGATGCCGGGACATTTAGATGCAGTCACTCTTACACCTTGGGGGTGGAGGCAAGGTGTGGTGGTGGTCCTCGCGTTTTTGTTTTGGTGGGTTCCCACAAAGGATTGGCTTGGGAAGAGTAACAAACTGTCTCTTAGAGATTAGGGTTCATGCTTGCCTTCATCTGTTTTTTAATTTACTGAGTGCTTCATCCGTGCTGGGCATTGTTGTTGGCACTAGAGACACACCAGTAAACGAGACAGGTGACAGAGATGAGAACGTCCCCCGTTCCCGAATATTCCACCATGGCCCCTGCTCACTCCGCCTCCCCATTAGCAATCTTTATGGCCCTTAAGGAACCTGTCTACCAGAGCAGCTCCTCCCCCAGGTTTGAAGCACTAGTATTTGAATAGCGCAGTGTTTCTGGATGTATCAGTTCCTCTGGATTTAGCACAACCTTGGAAACAAGACTGCACTAGCACCGGCCCACCCCTCCCCCCACGCTCCAGGGAGGGATCCCGAGAGCCAGGTGAGTGACATCAACATCCTCTGCTTCTAGAGCCCAGGTGTGGTCCTCCCTCTGCAGTCGGTAAGTGGCTCTATTTGGACGGAGTCTGCTAACCCTGCTGTGACGCGCCCCTCCGTGTGTCATCTCAGAGGCCCAGGCTTCGGGCTGAAGTCATGCGGGTTTTAAGTTTGGTTTTGATGCGGCATCTATCAGTCTCTCCCCCTGTCGGACAGCTTTTCTAATCGTCCCCATGCTTGGCATCACATCATTCAGTGTGTGTTCCCAAGCTAAAAGTCGCCCATTCACTTGTGGCCCAGACTCTCATTAATTGGTTGGTGGGGTAGAGAATAAGGAGGAGACAGCTAATGTCTTGGAAGAATCCTTATTTTGTAGTTAGCCATTTGCTACTCGTCTGGAAGGCCAGCGCGGCCTCGTCAACCTGGGATTCCATTGAGGAGAAAATTGGAACAAGTGGTGCCCAGCTCCCAGCCCACCTTCCCAGACCGGCTCTGCCGATGTTATCTGCATTTCGCGTCTCCCAAAATAGGATGGTGGGAAGAAACATGGAAATCAGAACCGGCACCCACTCTCCTGCCCGCACTTGGGCGCCCGGCTCTGGGTCTGTGGCAGGAGCGGGCTATTTGGGGAGGCTGACGTCTGACTTGAGAGGCCCTGGGGGGTGGGTTTTCCAAGCCTGTCAGGGGCTCCCGCTTGGCTGGGATCAAAGAGGCTGAGCCTCAGCTGCCTCGGGGATGAAACAGAAGGTTCTCCAGGGTGACCCCCAGTGACTTGATTTCCGTGGCATTCACAAGGAGCTGATGATACTTCTGGGGGTTTGGGGGTGGGGAAGAGGTCTGAATAACTTTGCTGCTCTGTGCCTTGTCACCCTGTCCTCCCTATGGCAGTGGCCACAGGATTGGTACCCTCAGACTGTGCCCTAGCCAGTCTCTAGGCTATATATTCACATTCTCTGCCAGGCTTTTGCCCTGCTTTTAGAAAAATGGGCTTCTTCCTTTCTCCTAAGACCACGTTCCCATTTGTCCACTATGTCCTATGGGTAAAGAGATTCATATTCTCTTTCTGGACTTCTCTGATGCTGAACAATACCTGGATATGTGCTTCGTGTTCTCCTTTCCTGAGTGGACCTTCTCCCATCATTTTCACCTGGAGTGCACGCCTGGCTCAGCTCTCAGCGCCTCCCCCGTCTCATTCATTCATTCATTCACTCACTCAGTACTCACCATGCAGACCCTGTGCCTGAGACACTCGGCGGGGTGCTTGGTTTTTGGTGGAGACTCGGTCCCTGCACCCCGAAGCTCTGGTTTCAGTTCTACTTAGTCCATCAATGTCTGTCCTATCATGAAACTAGCAGAGTTAGGCGAAAGACAGCAGTAACTTGATGACTTTTTCAAGAAAAGAAACCCACCAGTTACTTAAAGAATCATCTCCTCTGCTGGCTCTGCTCCAGCTCACAGGCCAGAGCCTGTTCCTGGCTCCGCTCACTTGGCTCATGGAGCCCCGAGGTGAGGTAACTCAAGTTGGAGTCCCTGAGGGGCCCGGCATGCTGATGGGGAGGCCGCCGCTGCCCGTCCCCCATGACGGATGCGCCACCGGTCCCTCTGCCCTGTTGATAAAACCTGCTCTTGCTTTTCTGACGTCTAGCGCCTAGAGTGGCAGGGCCATGGGCCACCAGTGCTACATGACAAACCCAGAGAGCGTGACAAGCCCAGAGCCACTCAGGGCCTTTTACTAAACCTGACAAACACCCAGTAACCCAGGCCTCTTGCCTAGTCTCCTGGAACATTTGGAACAAATTGCATGGAAGCCTGGAGGCAGAGGGTGAGAGCTGGCAGCCGTGGTGCCTCTGGGTCTCAGAGAGCGGGGGTGTGAAGAGAGCATGGCAGGTGTTTTTCCGTGAGTCTGTCTCGACGTGGCTGATTCCGGCTCCTTGGGTGATTGATCCGCTGATGGAACGTCTGACTCTGGATGAGTAATACCTAACATTTACAGAGCCCTTCACCACTTACTGATGCTCCCATTTACCGTGAGATAGGTCCTGTCGCCGTCCCAGGCTTATAACTGAGACGACTGAGACACAGAAAATTTGACTTGCCAAGGTCATGGGACTAACACATGGGCCGGCCAAGACTCAGTCAATTGACTGCCCATGTCTTTCCCCTTCCCCCCATAATGTAGAGGATTCCGGCCCGGTTCCACCCTGGACCAGCCGGAGGATTAAAGAGTTCTTCCTTGGGCTTTGAGCTTGTCAAGTAAATAGGGGCCAGGGGCAACGCTCCAGTGTCCCCCCAAGAGGAGCGGCCTTCTTCCTCCTGGCGTTTCCCTTCCTTTGTCGTTCCCACATATGCCCTGTGTCTCCAGCACTGGGCCTGCTGTGTATAGGCGAGCAGCGGTGAACCAGCACCTTCCTGAGGCTGTTTGCTGGAGGAGAGGGAATCGACTCCTCCGGCTGCCTCACTGCTCCTTGTTTCTGGGGGTGATGAAAGGGCCTCTGAGCTGCTGTCTCTTGGTTCTGACCACAGCACAGGGAGGCCATCCTGCAAGGGGAGGGAGGGCCAACGGCCCTACATGTCATTGACCCAAGCCAGCCCGCCGCCCCAGTCTTGGATTTGAGAAAACTAGCTGCCTGTTTCTCTGAACGCATGGCCTGCTCCCCAGAAGCACGGGGTGAGAGGCTGAGCGTAGGGCCAGGAGTCAGTGGCTGTGCTTGTCAGGAAGGCACTGATAAGATGAACAAACTCCCCGGTGAGGCTCAGAGGTCACGGTTGTGTGTTTGCCTTTGCAGCCCACGTTGCTTCTCACCACTTGAAATGCTCCTGAAAACCCAGAGGAGCAGCTGAAAATATCCCAGGTAATATGGAAATGAATAATGGCTCAGCAAACAGAGCCCAGCTTTTGAGCAAACAGCCGAAAAGGCAGGCAGCCCAGGCGAAATGAGAAAAGAGGAGAATGCAAAAGGAGGGAATGGGGACGCAGCAGGAAGCCAGCCCAGGTTCTCCGCTGCCAGTCTTCTTGGCACTGAGCTGCCCTCTGTCCTGGAGACTCCCCTTCGGCCACTTTCTTCCTCAAGGGCTGAGGAAAAATGGTGCAAAGAAGAAGTTTCTCGGCTTTGGCCTGGATGGAGAGACTTAGGGGTAATGTCCCTAGTGGCCTGGTCTCTTACATATGATTCTCTACCCTGGAAGGGAATTTGGGAGCGAGGATAGATGGGAGGGTGCCATCCTCAGTTAGGAGGCTCCAGCTCTCGCTGTGGGACCTTGTAGGCTCCTGTGGGCTAGTTTCCTAATTAGCAAAATGAGAAGGTGGGACTAGATGCTTTCAGGGGGCACAGGGAGGGTCCTTTCAGCTCTAACATACCATAGTTTGGTGGTTTTTTCCATAATCAACAAAGACTTGGGTGAGGGCTTCACTCCTTGTTAAGCTGTGAGATTCAAGAGGGTGTAGGCATGGCTACCCCATTGCCTCTGGGAACTCATCCTCGGAGACACCTGTGACACGGTCAGTCATGTCCCAGGAGCAGAACCAGCAGAATAAGGATCTTCTCCACTCCAAGTAAGACCAGGCTGAGGCCAGATGAGAAGCCCCTTCCTCCCAACGGTGGTGAAGGGGGCGTTACACTGGCTCCGGGGCCAGAGGGTGGAACTGGAGGACCTAATACCTCTGGCGACTCTCATTTATCGGGGGCTTCCTGTGTGTCCAGAGCAGTACTAAGCGCCTTGCATTAACGACCTCATTTACTTTTCTACTAGTCCTTTGAGCTAAGTGTTGTCATCCCCGTTTCATGGCCGAGACTCAGAGAATCAGGTAACTTGCCCATGGTCACGTAAGCCGGGTCTTACCCAGGTCTGAATGACCCACGTCCCTAACCACTGCGCCACCTGGCCTTCGTGACCTTAGGGTCCTGGGGAAGGGAGTGCTTGACCCCAGAAAGGTGAGGGATGTTCAGCAGTAGTAGACAAGACATCCCAGCTCCCAGAGGGGGTCCTGTTCCCTCATGAGACACAGAAGGGGGTCGTGCCGTAAGTGGCGCCGTCACCTCTGTGGTGCTGGGCTTGTGCGTGGCAGAGAGCTCGTCACCAAACCGTGGCCGGGTTTTATTTTTATTTTTTCACTTTTTGATAAACTACAGAACCAAGTAGACACCAAGAACACAGGCAAGGACGTACAAACAGGAGTACGGGCGTTGGTGGGGGGGACATCCACAGAGTGCAGTCTGCAGAGAGGAGGACTGACCTGGGGCTGCGGGCTGTCCCCCCACCCCAGGCCAGGCTCTATGGGCAGTGGCCCCAGCTACCCTGTCAGTTGCTGGGCTTTCTCACTGAATATTCGAGGGTCTTGGAAGGTTCAGTGACCACCTGACATCATGGGGATGTCAGAATACATGGAAAATCCTGCTTTAGGTGGAAGGTTAATCAGGGCTGCTAGGAGAACATCCAACTCCAAGATGCTATGCATCCCACGTATTCCTCGTGCACTGACTGTGCAGGTCGGGTCCTGGCACAGAGGTGAGTGAGACAGCAGGGCCTGCCCTCACCACCTCTGCGGTGGGTCTCAGAGTTCCTCTGCCCTTACATCTAGCCACAAATTGCTTCCTTCAGGCAGGCAGTCAACAAATATTAAGTTCCTCCTGTGTGCCAGGCCTTGCGGTAGGTGCAGGGAGGAGTGCTGAACAAGACAGAGTCCTTGCCTTGAGGGACTCTCTATTCTAAGTGGGCAGGGAAAGAGGGAATAAACAAGGGACAAGCATGGAAATAAGAAAATGTTAGGTCCTGATAAATGCTGTGACGAAGATGAAGTAGGTCCGGGAGGAGAACGCCTAGGCTGGGGTTGGGGAAGGCTCTCTGAGGATGGGATATTTGTATGGAAACCTTGTGGATGAGAAGGTGGCAGCCATGTATAGATAGGAGGGAAGAGCATCTCCAGCAGAAGGAAAAGGAAGAACAAAGTAGCCAGGGTGGGCCTGAACCTGCACACCTGGGAATTAGTAGACGAGAGGGAGAATGAAGGGAAATGAGATCAGAGAGGCAGACGGGGCCATGCAGAGGGTCTCAGCAGTCCACGCCCAGGTGTCTGGCTCTGACTGCACATGCAGTGGGAGCCACTGGAAGGCTGTGAGTGGGAGGGAGGGGAGAGCTGACTGTGGGCAGAGGACCAGTGTGGCTGCTGGGGGGAGTCAAGGAGACCTGGCGGGAGCCTCTGTTGACGTGGTCTCAGCCATGGCAGTGGGTAAAGAGCACAGTGGTTGGATTCGTGTGGTTCTGCTCCCGTTGACTTTGGGAGGAGAGCCGAGGGGACTTGCTGATTAATTGGATGTGGTTGAGGGGACCGGAGGAATCAAGCCTGGCACATAGATATTTAGCAAGTGGGTGGAGAGGGCACTTTCTGTGGGGAAGGCTTGGCAGGAGGGAAGTGTGTGGATTTGAGGAGGGAAATTGAAAGATCTGGTTTGAATGTGCCACGTCTAGGATGCCTCTAAACACCTCGACAGAGGTGTTGAGTAGATGGTTGAATACAGTTGTCTGGAGGCCTGGGAAAGATACAGCTGGAGAAGTAGATCTGAGAGCCCTGTGTGTGCGAGAGGTTTTGAGAGCTCCAGTGAGATCACGCAGGGAGAGAGGATGCAGGGAGGAAGAGTGCTGAGGACATGCCAGCAAAGGAGACGGAGAAGGAGGGCCAGTGAGGCATAAGAAAAACCTCGCGAAGGAGGCGTCACAGAGCCTGGGGAAGAAAGTTTTTTGAGAAGGAACAGTTGGGCAACTGTGCCAGCTGCTGCTGGGAGATCCATATGAGGACAGAGAACTGACTCTTTCCTTCGGCAAGATCTAGTCATTCGTAATCTCGGTAATTAGTCATTAGTGGAACGGTGAGTGGAGTGGGCTTTATTAAGTGAGAAGAGAATCACAGGTGAGAAAGTGGAGATGCTGAGTAGAGACAACTCCTCTGAGTACATGTGCTGTGAAGGGAGCTCAAGAGGAAGTAGAAAGTGAGGACGGAGTGCGGTCAAGGGAGGAGTAAGTTCAAGGGAGTATTTACTTAAGGGAGGTATGTTTGTATGCCTGTGGAAATGACCCAGGAAAGAGGGAGAAATGGTAATGCAAGGAGAAATAGAGGAGTTGCAAAGAAACAAAAAAGTTTGGAACGGCACAGAAGAATGGATTCAAAGGCCAATGCAGGTGCTGGCCTTGCACAGGAGCCAGGATTCTTTTTCCACTGGATTTGGGGGGAGGGGAAGGCAGCGTATGTGGGTTCTGATGCAGATACAACGCAGGACTTGTCGATGGGAGGATGAGGTAGTTCTCATCTTACAGAAATCTATTTTCTCTATGAAATATACAGCAAGGTCATCAGCTGAGAACGGGACAGGGGAGGGAGTGTTGGAGACTTGAGGGGAGACAAGGAAGTATGATAGTTTCCCCAGAGACTGGGAAATTGAATCTTCTAGGGAAGTGTAGTAGGTTTTTCTGACAGTGTTCAGTGAGATTTGTGGTCATGTTTATAGCAAGTCTAGTCAGTAAATCTGTGTCATTTTTCTCCAGCAACGTTCAGCTGCCCTGATGCAGGCCCCGAATAAGTGGCTAGGACACCAGGCTGGAGTCCTGCTGGACCAGTACGGTGGAAGGAGGGTGGCTAGAAGGTTCAGGCTGTTGGCCAAGGGAGTAGCTGGAGTGTGGATTGTGGAATCAGAGCCGGGCAGGGAAGAAAGTGGGCGCAGGCGGGGAGTGGTAGCAGTGGAGGATAAAAAAGTGTTGTTGTTGTTTTTTTTTAATGAAACAAAGGTCTTGATAAGGTTGGAGAATTGCTGGAGTGAGAGTGTCAGAGAAAGCTAGCCCCGAGGAGGGTGGTCAGAAAGTGGGACGTTGAAAATCTACATTTAGTGGGTGATTCAGTAATTGGTGTGACCGAGTCTAGGGAACGACCGTGTGAGCAGAGCAAAAGCTCATTGGAGCCAGGAGGGTCCAGGAACTAAGAGGCCAGGGTATGGAATGGATCGTCTTCATGGATGTTGGAGTCTCCAACAATGATGACGGGAAGAGTAGTGGAGAAGGCCTCAGCGATCTGGGTGCTGAAGTCGTCATGAATGAGGGGGAATGACCAGGGCGTTGGTAGAATGATAGCGTTATATATGTAGGGGGGTCATGAGGTCTGGTGACGAGCTCTTCAAATGAGCTCGGGTTTTTGAAAGTAGAAAGAGACAGCTCAGATGGGGAGCAAGGAAGATACATACCCCCCTTTCCATTCTGAAGTACATCAAATGTGGGAGACAAAACTTCTTCCACCAGGAAGAAGGGCTTCCAGGAAAACACATCCTGGGGCCAGGGCAGGGCTGGTGTGGGACGCCAGGATTCACTTACAGCAAGAAAGTGAAGGAGATAGAGCAGACCGGCATTTCCAGAGGGCATAGTGAGAGGACGTGGGGAGGGAAGAGCGAGGGGGAGGTGGGGGGACATACACAGCATGGAGTTGAGTGTCTACACAGTGCTGGCAACTCAGGTAGGCGGGAAGCTGAGGCATGATGGGATTTGTCCTCAGAGACATCGCAGCGTGCGGTGGAGGGCAGTGGCGCTGCGGGGCTCGGCTCGTGATGGAGGCCTGAGGGGCCTGTGGGGGCTTCAGCTGGAGACCTGAGGAGAGGGGCTGACTGGCTGCAGTTAGCGCTGTGTGGTGACTGCGGATCTAGGTGGTAACCCAGTCCACCCCTGGACGTGCGTTAGCTGTTTGCATATGGGAATGGAAGAGTAGAATTGTATCACAGAGAATGTCATTTTAGATATCCCCAGTCGATGCCTTTATCTTTCAGATGAGAAAACTCGGGCCCTGTAAGGTTAAACGATTTGTCTGCGGTCATCAAGCTAATAAGTGGGGCTGGAATTTACTGAGAACAGAGGTAGGTGTACAGTTCGTGGACGCTGCTCGTCTAAGGCTGAGGCAGAAGGAGCAGGGGCAGAGCGGCTGCAGCTGGGAGGACACTTGGTCTCGCTGTGCCTTCTCTCGCCTCATGGCTGCCACATTTGCTCCAAGCAGGGCCACGTCCCTGGCTTGGAGGGGCCACGGAGAGCTTGGACTAGGGCCTCCATCCCTGTCACCCTCGGTGGCACCTTGGTCAAGTGTCCTTGCTTATCCTGCTTTAGGACCCCCTTCTGTGATTGTGGGCACGCCTGTGTGGTAAGAAGTAGGTGCAGGGCCTGTGACCTGCAGTGGGCAAGCCTGTACCCAGGCCTCTCAGGACCAGGCTGTGCTGCGCCCCGGAGTGGGCTCCTGTCTGACTACATGAATGAATCGTTTACTGCGTGTCTACCGGGAGCCCAGCGCTCCTTCCGTGAAGTTCAGAGTCTGCTTGCACACAGGACTTGCACATAGACTTGTGCATAGACTTGCACACAAGACTCAGGCTTAGCACTAAAAGATACCTGGGAGCTCTTGGGATTCGGTTGCCTCATGTTTCAGATGACGACGTGCACAGGAGTGATAGAACCAAGACCCTACCCAGGCCTCTGAACTCTTGGTCCAAAGCTTTGCCACCCACGTGTGCTACATTTTTATTCAACCTGCAATGGCTACCGGGTGGCCCAGCATCTGAGGGGCCGCCTGGTGGGCCCTGTCCCTCCTTTTTCCTGCAGAACTCCTCAGAGCCTTCTCCCTCAGCCCTGAGCCAGGAGCAGGTATTGAGTGCATCATGGTGCCTGGGGCGCCCTCAGGATAGGACGCTGGTGAACGTGGCCCGATGAGCTGGCTCTGCCTTTCAGCCCCTCTCTCCTTTCAGCCTGTGCAATGTTAAATACAGCATCAAATTAAGTAAAATTAAATACACTTCCATGCACCATTTTTCTCTTGACTGAATCAAACAATGCGGGTTGCCATAGGAACAGCCTCTTCCGAAAAGGTCACCTGCAAGAAACTGTGTTTTAGGTACAACTCAAGGAGATTATGGGGGATTAACTCATCTTATACATATATATTAAATATATATTTTTTTCTTTAAAGTGGCTGTTATGAAGGAATAATACCCAGCTGAGCTGGAAGATACCCACAGAAAGAAATTTAAGTCCCTGATAAAGGATTTTTTTTTTTTTTTTAACCAGCATGCAGTGGGGGTGATATCTGAAATGGCGACTCTGTTTTTACTTGGCTTTAATTAAACCTCAGTCGAGGCTGAGAAATGTGGTGAAGCGAGATAATTGCACTATTCCCAGTACAGTTTTTAAACTCCTGCTTTGATATGCACCTCGTGACAGCCTGAACCTGCACCCAGACTCCTGGGGCTGCTTGAAGCTCAGCTTATAACCACCCCTCTTAACCTGCAGGCATCTGGGGAATGGCATTTGGGATCTTGAATGGGAAATTAGAACTGGGGGAGGAGGGGGCCAGGCCATCTGCTCAGAGGCGAGGGGAGGCCGTGTCTCCCCTAAAAAAGTTCCTTTCTGGTAGTCGGGAGTTCTCCTTCAGACTTTAGTATCAAAAATGTTCGGGGAGGAAAAGCCCAAGCCAGTCTAAGTTAGGGAGAGAATGGGATGGGTCTTCTCTAGCTTTTTTCCATAACTTAGAGAGTAACTGAACTATCCCTAGGAAATCCTTACTGGATTTGAGTTCAAATGGGCTGCCCTGGTGCAGACTCCTTTGTGAGTGTCACAGGGAGTATTGGGGAGGAGGGGGAGATACGTGTTTCTACTCAGTGCTCCCGGTAAAGGGCCTGGCTGCAGTCCTCCCAAGGATGAGGCTCCAAGTTTCACATGCTCACACGCCCCACACATCCCCCTGGGCTCCCCTTGGCCCTCCCAACCCAGCCAGTGACAGCACAGGCATGGCAAGGTCTGGCCGTCCCTGGTGCCAGGGCGACTGGACACCTGTGGCTGAGTTGTGCAAGGATTATGCCTGGCTCCTTCTCTCCCCCTCCCCAGTCCTGCTTGCTTTCCCGGAGGGTAGAGAGGGTGGGACCTCTGTCTTAGGCCAGGAGGCGGAGGGTCTCCAAGCAAGAGGGTTAAGACAGAGGGGGAGCCGGAGGAAAGAGGCGGGGGGGGGATCTGAGTGG
>NW_020172768.1:1889500-1939332 GCF_003031525.2 Neophocaena asiaeorientalis asiaeorientalis
AGGAAAGCGGCGGGGGGGGGAGCAGAGTGGCTGCACTGACTTCCTGGGCACTGGCTACACAGCTTTTCTGGAACGAGGGGTTGCTTACAATTTAAAGGTAGCTCAGAACTTGCTGGTCAGGGCTGACAAGCCCAACTGTCACATCAGAGTCGCCCAGGGGTCAGTATCCTCTGAAGCTCAGGCCACTTTCTGGGGCCAAGCCTCCCCTCTGGGGCTGTAAGAGCTGATGGCCAGAATCAACTCAGAACCACCTCAGGAGGAAAAGGATCGAGAGCCTGGAATATATACACGGGATTCGGTCAAGTGTGATTCTAGGAACGTGTGGAACAGGCCCAATTTGTACAAATCCCTTTAGAAATATCCCTTCGAAGCCTTCGCAGTGGCTGACTTGCCGTCGCACAGAACTTCTTTCCCTTTCTACACTTATCAGGCTGCTGTACCTGAGATTTTCTCGTATTTGTCCCCAGGTCCCCAGAGTCCACGCCCTTCTTTAATTTAATCCAGCGCCAGACAGAGTCGGCTTGTGTATGTCGTAAAGAATGAGAACTCGCAAAATGGGCAGACCTGGCTTCGAATTCTGACTGGCCGCTTCCCAGATGGATGGCTGTCTTTCCTCATCTGTTAAATGGGGGTGATAACAGCCACTGCCTTAAAAGCACGGGCCCTTAGACGGTTGTTCTCAAGATTAAATGAGATGGCCTGAGGGAAAGTATCTGGATAACGCAGGTCCTCAATGGATGTTTGTTGAATGTTTGGGGAACACGACTTTTGTACAAAACAAATCGCATGTTTCCTTTGCCGTGAAATCCAACTTGCCAGCCTGGGGACCACTGTGGAGATTAAAGAAGAACAGCAATTTCTAGCTCTAATCCCCTACAACAATCACGGGAGGTTTTCTTGAACTCTTAAGAAAAGCAAATCTACAGTTTTCCGGGGAAGAATTTTATTTTTAGAGCAATTCAGCCCTCCGAACTCACATGTACCCTTAAAACAAGATGCCTGAATTTGGCCTGCCCAAACCAGAAAGATCCAGAAAAAGACCACTGTGCTGAATGGGGGCGGGGAGGTTTCTGGCCTCCGAGTTGCCCTCATCCAACTCATTTCCCCATTTGGGACATTTCCCCATTTGGAGCTGTCGTTGCCAGGATACTGCTGTTGTCGTGGCTGCTACGTGGGAAGTTTGGCCTCATCCCTTTTCCCATCTTGGGTCTCACTGTTCAGCTTGTCAAATGAGGAGAATCTCCAAGTACCTTCAGAGACAGGAGGAGCTCTCTGCTAGCTCCAAACGAGGGGCTGTTAGCGCATGGGCTTTGGAGTCAGACCAAATGGGATTTGAAAACTGCCTCTGCCAATTTTTAAGCTGTGTGACCTTGGGCTAGGTGCTTCCAATTCAGAGCCTCAGTTCCTTATCTGTGAAATGGGACTACGAGGTTTATCTCACAGCATCGTTGCCCGGGTAAGGGAGATAATACTTGTGGGTGCCGTGGCCGGCACACAGCAGTCTCTGAACACGTGGCATCATTATTTATCTACACAGTCGGCCCTCGGTATCCACGGGCTCCTCATCCATGGATTCAACCAACCTCTGATCAAATACATTCCCCCCAAAATCCAGAAATTTCCAAAGAGCAAACTCAAATTTGCTGCACTCCAGTAGCTATTTACATGGCATTTACATTGTATTAGATATCATAAGTACTCTAGAGATGGTGTAAAGTTTATGGGCACATGTGCATAAGTTATATACAAATACTATGCTGTGATACGTAAAGGACTTGAGCATCCGTGGATTTCGGTATCCGCGGGGGTCCTGGATCCAATCACCAGTGGATACCGAGGGACGACTATACCAGTGTTTGGTGAGCATTAGGACCCCTGGAGGGTTAAAGCACAGATTGCACGAGCTGCAGAGTCTCTGATTCAGGCCTGAGATAGGGCCTGAGGATTTCCATTTCTGACCAGTTCCCAGATGATGCTGGGACCACACTTTGAAAAGCGCTGGCTATACTATCCAAAGTGAGGGAAATAGTTAACTATAATCCATTAAATTTGCACCTTATAGGTATCCAACCTAGTTTACAAAGGCTTCCAAGTGGGTTTAGAGGACTGAATTATCTAGACTAGTGCTGTCCAGTAGACCTTTCTGCAATGATGGAAATATTCTATATCTGTGCTGGCCAGTTTGGTAGCCACCAGCCACGTGTAGTGATTGAACACTTGAAATGCGGCTGGTACAACCGAGGAACTGAACTTTACATTTACATTTCAATGACCACATGTGGCAAATGACCACCACATTGGACTGAGCAGACTAGGGTCTCATAGGTAGAGCTTAGTGAGGGCATATGTATTACCCAGGAAAATACATGGATAAGTGGATGGCACCTCAAGAACCATGACACAGTATTACAGCCACCTCCTCCTTCAGTGAGTTCCCTCTACCTAAGGACCTTTTCTGGAGACTTTAGGAGTCGAGTAATAAAGCTTGCGCCTTCCCTCATATATGTGAATATCTAGGTACACTGCTCTCTGGAGGAGGCAAGAACAGTTGAAATATGAAGTGTAGGATCTGAACATCCAGGTAGAGTAAATGGATGGACCTCTTAGGGACAACGTCAGATCAGCAATATACCAGGGCCGTGACCTGTGTGTTTCAGGGATAGAAAACAATAAAGGTGTTTTCTGGAAGGAAATAGGAATCAGAAGGCAGTATGATTCGTTCATGGTTAAGATGGGAAAACAGAAGGGTCAGGTGAAAGGGGAAAAGGATCCAGCACAGTGGTTAAGAATCTGCCTGCCAATGCAGGGCACATGGGTTTGAGCCCTGGTCCGGAAAGATCCCACATGCCGCGGAGCAACTAAGCCCGTGCGCCACTCTGCCACTTGCGAGCCACAGGGCCTTATGCAAATTATGTAACCTCTCTACGCCTTAGTCTGTCCATCTGTAAGTGGAAATAATAATGGTACACGAGTACAGGGTTGTTTTGAGAATGAAATGACATCATGGGTCTCACGTGCTTTACATGATATACTTTTGAGATGGCAGCTATTATCTTTTTCCACACGCCACTGACGTCACTTAGCAGCGAGTGGCCCCGTGGGCTGTCCCCTAAAGGCAGTATGAGGGTCCGGCTCTGGGAGCCCTTCCCTGGGTGAGTCAACAGGAGAAAGATGTCTTATCCTGGTCCCTTCCTTGGGTAGAGGTGACCCCTCAGCCTGTAGCCCTGCCGGGAATGAGCCTCTACTCTGCAACGACAACCATGATGGATAGTGGTGCGTGTTAGCGCCAAGACACAAGAAATAGCATCACCAGAGAACCAACTTAAGCCTGGCCTGATTTAGTACAGAGAAAATGACAGCTGCTGTGCTCGGCTGGCTTCCACCCAGCAGAAGGCTATTTTTTGCAAATAAAATGGTAAGTTGCTAATCAGAAAGATGACTTAAGAAGCATTAAGATAATGATGGTCTAATCACCGTCCACGCAGAGAATTGCTAGAGTGAATACCCAGGCTACCGAGGGCTTGAGCGCACTTGGTGATTATTTGTATTATGAAGGGAGTGATGGATTCCAGGCCTGGAATCCATCTAGTTCGGGAAACCCACAAGACCAGCCTCCTCAGGGAGAGGACACCAGAGACTTCTGGAGGTCATCTGATCCTCTGCCCGCCTGCACCCCCAGATCTGCCCAGACCACGCCTCATTTATGGCTGTTTCACAGACGAGGTCCCCCAGCTTCTGTGAGGGCACGGATTGGTCCAGCTTTTTAGGTACCCAGTGCGCTTCTTCTTGGAAACTGACTGTGTGGGGATCTGCTGTAGTTTGAGAGTGGTAGAAGAAGGCCCATCTGGGAGTGAGCCGGCCGCATAGCAGAGAATGGAATCCAGGCTTCCCCCGGGGCTTTCAGTGGGCTGTTAGGCAGACACGCTGTCCCATGGCAGCCTGAAGTCTGGGGGGATCAAGACCACGGAGTCTGCTGTTCCCCCCATTCTTCAGCTGCGGCTTAGGGAGCGTGACTGGTATCTCAGAGACAGGGCCAAAGCTAGAACCCAGGCTGGTGCTCCTATACAGCCCTTCTGCCTTGAAAAGGGCTCTCGCACTAGACAGAGAGAACGTACCATAGATTCCCAGTTCTCTCCCGATGCCCACTGGGGATAAGGGCATTGAATGGGGTTGAGAAATGAAATTGAAGAAGTGAAGAAGACCCAGCTGTTCGGTTCATAGCCTTGACAGTTAGACTGAGGAGTTTAGATTTGATCTAATATTGGGCTATACATCATTTAACTTCTCTTAAGCTTCAGCATAGCCTCACCTGGATCCTCATCTGTAAAATGGGAATAATAAATGACTTAGCCCATAGGTTTGCAATGAGGCTCCCATGAAAGACTGCATTTAGAATGCTGCGCTTGACCTCGTCATTATTCCTGTGAGTAAATGCAGCAGAAGCAGAAGCAGCAGAGGTAGCAGCCCCACCTTAGCAGTAGTTTGGTCCTAGGCAGTGGTGCGCTGGGGCCGGCTCGTACCAGCTTGCAAGAGCTGATTGTTAAATTTTCAGGAATTTTGCAAGCCAATGGTTAAACATAGCTATTATTAAAATTAAATTATGTAGGCTTAAATTAAATAAATTATATTGAACATAAAGGTAATAAATACTCAAAACTCATGGGCTCCTGAGCGTTCTACTACATTTTACTGTTATCTATGCCTTTGAAGTTATTTACGCCTGCTGTGTCTGAATGGTGGAAATACTATATGATGGCATGCTACTTATTCTGCCTGTCTGCCCTCATTGGTAGGTTGACATTGGCCGTGTGGGAGTATTATTCCAGAGAGCAGGTTGTTAAAGACTTACCAGCATCCCATGCGTCCTGGGTGGGGCGTGGTGAGGGTCTTGTCATGAGGATTAATGAGGGACCATTAGACAAACCTCCATCCCAGTGCTGGGCACACAGTACACACTCAGTTAATGATGGGTGGAACTGGGGAGACACGGGAGGAATAGAGGAAGGGTGAAGAGGAGAACTTGGAGCAGGACACTGATGCTTACGGGCGGGTTAAAAATGCAGAGTTGGTGCCTGAAAGAAATTTTGGTGTTTCACAAATTGGAAGTCCTGAAAACTTTGTGCGTCAACTGGGTTTTGTAAAAATCAAGTAATATCCTAAAGGAATTAGGAAGCTGTCATTGAAAAGTCTCATGGTAAACAATTTTGTAAAGAGAAGAGTCCTTCTGAAATAGAAATTCCTCCCCCCAAACTGAAATTTTGTGTAAAAATGGATTTGGACTCAATTCCTTCAAAGTAAAGTTCACCAGACTTCATAAAGAATTGTGTCCCAGGTACTGGTGGGTGCTGACCCACTCTGCCACCTCTTGCTGCCCGCTGAGGTTCTGGGAGCGGCTCTCCCCTCTGCCCCCTGCTGGCCCCTGGGGCTGGGGGCGCCCTGGTGTCAGCCTCCCAGCTGGGTACCCGGCCGGCCAGCTGCATGAGGGCCTGGGCAGCGCTTTGCAGTGTGGCTTTCCTTCCTCTCTCCTCTGCAGTTCCCTGTGAACCTGGCCTCAGGTTCCCTCTGGGAGGGACATCTGCAGGGGGCCCTTGGCCCTTTCCTGCTCCAGGGACTGGCAGTGCGGTTTGGCCAGAGTTTCCCAGGGGTGATTTGGCCAGAATGCGCAGAGGACAGTGAGTGTTGTAAGTGTCAGGCAGAGTATGGCTGGAGGTTCTTCTTGTCCCTTCCTGAGAGGGACAGTGTCGCCGATGCTTTCATCCTGGAAAGTACATGCTGCACGTGGGCGCCCTCCACCAGCTCACGAGAGCAGGCCCTTCTGAGTTCCCTGGTGCCCAGAAGCTTGCCACCTGGGGATAGGGAGACCCTCTTTGACTCGGGCCTTTCTCTCCCTCACTATTAACAATCTTACCACATTAATACTCACCACCACCTTTTGAAGTGCACATTTTATTAGCCCATTTTGTAGATGAGAAAACTGAGGCACAGAGAGGTTTGTTAGCTTGCCCAAGGTCACGTAGCTAGTACGCAGTGGCATGGGGACTCCGCTCCAGGGCTGTCTGTCCCCAGGGTTCAGACCAAACCACACACTGTGCCATTTAGGGAGTGGTCGGTGGGAAGAGGAGAAGCAGCATCCCTTTGGGGAGGATTCAGGTTGGGCTCAGCCTAGAAAGTATCTATCCAGGCTGCTCACCCACTCCCAGCTCCACCAACCTGACTTAGCATCTCTGGGCCTGGTGGGGCGACTTGGCAAAGACCAGTCCCCCGCACAGAGCTGTCATGGCTGCAGCCTGGGGCGAGGATGTGTTAGCAGACAAATACTCTGGGGTCCTTCTGGAAACAGAGTTCGACTCCTCCACCTGTGTTGGCAGGGAGGAAGGGGTCCTCAGGGCCTCACCAGATGGGGTGGTCACTCCCTCCCCACTCCTTCCGAAGCCTTGGAATCTTTAGGCAGACAGCAACACGTGGCGTTGGGCTAGTTCCCAGCTAAGTGGGTGGGGTAAGGACAGGGGCTAGAAATTCCTGAAGACTCAGTCTTCTGGGGAACAAACAAATCTCCTTCCTCTTGGGTCTTCTCGACAGCTGCTGAGCTGCAGAATTTATCGAAGGCCTTCACGCTTTGTGACAGACTGCCAGGGCTTCTGCATCTGCCTTCTTTGGTTTCTAATTTGCCCGGTATTCTGCCCCCAAGAGGGGACAAGTGACTTGGAAGCCAGGAGGGCCCCACAGAGCCCTGTGGCCTGTCAGCAGGGCTTGGCTTGAAAAGCCCCTGCCAAGGGCCACCCAGGGGGCTGCTCCCAGCTCCAAGTACCTGCCAGGGATGTGAAACATGCCCTGGGATTAATGGGAACCATATGGGCAGGACAACCCCTCCACCTGGCCTCCACCGGAGAATACTCAGATTTCTGGCATCGTGGTGAAGCTTTTCTGAGGATTTCTCTAATACTGTTTTTTTTTTTGCTCCAGGCCACATGCCCAGGAACAGAAGTTGGGAGTCCTGGTGCTTTCTGTCCAAATGTAAAGATGAGGAGGTTAGGAGGGACCTTAGCATCACCGGGGAGCTTTTTAAAACGACCTGGGCCTGAGCCCTACCCCAGACCACTATATAAAAACCTCTAGGGAAGGATTCCAGGTGTTGTTTTATTTTAAAAGCTCTCCAGATGTTCTAATGTGCTGCCCAGGTTGGGAACCGATGAACTTTCCCTTTGTAGAGGAGGAAAATGAGGCCCAGATTTAGGTAGCCAGCAGCCCACAGTCCCACGGTCGGGACTGGTTACTCTGCCTCCAAACCCAGCCGGTTTGTGTGTTCTACCAGGCCACGAGGAGCCCTCTTCTGTGTCCCCGTAATCCCTCGGCCCCCAGAGTCTCTACTGAAGTTGGCTGTAGCCGTTTTCCTTCTGTCTTGCCTGTGTCCCTCCCCTCCTGGGAACAGGGCATCAGTGCATCTCCTCCAGGAAGCTGACCCCCCGAGCTCCTCTGGCCTGTCAGAATACGGACCATCCAAAGCCTTGCTACTCAAAGTGTGGCCTGAGGGCCGGCAGCACCAGTGTCACCTGGGAGGTTGTTAGAAATGCCTCCGCCAGTCTCAGCTCCCAGCCCAGACCCACTGAATCTGCATTTCATGGAGATTCCCAGGTGATTCATGAGAATCATAAAGGTGGAGAAGCGCTGGTGTTTGTTCTTTCTTTTTTTTTTTTTTTGCGGTATGTGGGCCTCTCACTGTTGTGGCCTCTCTCGTTGTGGAGCACAGGCTCCGGACGCACAGGCTCAGCGGCCATGGCTCACGGGCCCAGCTGCTCCGCGGCATGTGGGATCTTCCCGGACCGGGGCACGAACCCGCGTCCTCTGCATCGGCAGGCGGACTCTCAACCACTGCGCCACCAGGGAAGCCCTGGTGTTTGTTCTTTAACAGGCACCCTCTATCAGTCATTTGAGATTTTTGTCTCAACAGTAAAGTTGCCTTCTTCTTGAGCAAGGGGACCATGGCTATTGTCTCACACAGAACATGGAACACATAGCGCGGTACCAGGCACACAGCAGGTGCTTTTTACCTTTTTGCTGACCTGAAACAATCTCTCCCAGTGGCCCAGGGTGTGAACATCTCAGGAGAATGGACACGGATTCGGGAATGCTCAGCTCTTCAAGCCATGTCCCTAGCCACCAGGGGCCCTGTTGACCAGGGAAGTCATCACAGCTGCCGGCTGGGAGGCTCCTGCAGTGGAGCGAGCCCATGCCAGGGAAGCAGAGAAGGAAAGAGTATCTCCTCTTCGCCACCTTTCTGCCCACCTCAGCCATTGGCCCACTGTGTGATCTGGGCAGATACTGCAACTTGGTCCTTCAGTTTCCTTTTCTCTGACGTGGGGGTGATAATATCTGTCCCACTGACCTGCTGGGGTCACCTCGAATTTGGGACACCTGGTAGGCAGCCAGTAAATACTTTGAATGAGAATTAAGTGAGATAATGGGCATGAAAGCCCTTTGCTACCTCCAATCTTAGTTACATATAAGGCCATTTTCTTATTCTTCCCTTTCCCATCTTCTGGATGAGCAAACTGAGGCTCCATTCTCAGCTCCGAGCTTTGGGCTCTGGGTCAGATTTGAGCAGAAACTTTTGCCCCTGGTGCTGCAGTCGGAGGCTCCGTGGGAGAAGGGCATACTCCTAAAGAAACAAAACAAGGGTCACCCCGGCCAGAGCACGGAGTTCGCCTGACCAGGTCCTAATGGGAGAGGAGATGAAGGTGGGATGGAAGACTAGGACCTTAAATCACTTTAAAAAATTGCTGCTTGCCACTATCGTGCTGTGCGGTACTCATTAGATGTGTAAGCGCCTTCACCGGAGGCCTGTGCCGTCTGAATGCTTTATCCTTCGCCCAATAACCATTAATCAGCCCACAGCAGCAATACAAGCCCTGCGAGGGCTGGGTCTTACCTGGCAACCACAATCTGTCCCTATTTCATCTAAATAATAAAATGGGGCTTCCCTGGTGGCACAGTGGTTAAGAAATCTGCCTGCCAATGCAGGGAGCACAGGTTTGAGCCCTGGTCTGGGAAGATCCCACGTGCCATGGAGCAGTTAAGCCCGTGCGCCACAGCTACTGAGCCTGCGCTCTAAAGCCCACGAGCCACAACTACTGAAGCCCGCGTGCCTAGAGCCCGCGCTCCGCAACAAGAGAAGCCACCGCGATGAGAAGCCCGCGCACCGCAAAGAAAAGTAGCCCCCGCTCGCCGCAGCTAGGGAAGGCCCACACGCAGCAACGAAGACCCAATGCAGCCAAAAATAGAAATAAATGTATTTTATAAATAAATAAATAAAATAAAATAAAATGGATAGGATGTTGTGTTTCTCCCCCACCCCTTGATGAAAAATTAAGCAGCTGTGCAGTGCGAATGAATCCCTAAAGGGGAGTGAGGTCTCTGATGGGAGCTCCAAAAATCCTCCTGGTCGTTAATTCTCCGGCCCCTGCATCCCCAGAGCAGCGCGGACAGGTATGCAGCGTGCTAACCGCCCCTCCCGCGGCCAGCCGTGCCAGCAAGTGGTGCAGCCGAGAAGGCCCCGATCTGGTTCCTGATGTGGCGGAAGTCCTGTGTGCTCTGGGGGACACGGAGTCGCTTCCTTACCTTGGTCTCCTTCTACTCTTCTGTGGGCTTCCTGCTGACCGAGGCTGAGCATTATTTGCATGTGAACCCCGGTACCTAATGGAGTCTGTCACTTAGCGGTGATCGGAATAAATGAATGAATACGTGAGTGAGGGCTTGACTGTGAGCCAAGAGCGCTCCACAGGCGCACTCAGTCCTGGGGGCACCATTTGTTCGTCCGCTCACTCATTCGGTCAGTCAATAAACATTCCTCAGGCAGTATGGTTACAAAGAGCATGCAGTTCATTCATTTATTTACACTCATTCATTCAGCGAACACTAGGCACCGGGCCTTGTTTGTCCTAGGGATGCACGGATAAAATGCTCCTTCTCTGCCCCCAAGTTGCTCACGGGACGATGGAGGACACATCAGTAAGCTGAAGACATCAGTGAGTGTGTGCTGACAGCCTTAACAGTGAATTTCTGAGGTGCCGAGAAGCCCAGAGGAGGGTACCCAGCTCCACCGAGGAGATGGGGGCTTCACTGGGGGTGGTAACACCTGAGCCGAGCCTAGAAGGGCACGCAGGAGTTAACCAGGCAGCACCGCTGGGAGAAGGTGTCTCTGAGAGGGAGCAGAGCTGGACCCAGGACCCAGAACTAAGACCCAAGACCCCGGCCCGGCGCTGGCAGCTGGTACAGCAGGAAGAGTCAGGGGCACTCAGGTCAGGTGTTGGCATCTCTCTGGGCCTCACTTTCTCACCGTCGAGCAGGAGGCAGGTGGGACCCTAAGATTCCCTGCCCCCCACACTGGGGGGTTGCAGTGGGCCCTCCCCTAGGAACTGGCTGGGCACCCGGGGAGTGGCTTGGAGGGCCAGGCCGACCAGGCGCTGCTCTGAAGCCTCGCAGCTCTGGACTCTTCTCCTTCTTCTCACCCTGCCCAGGCCTGAGAGGACTGTGCGGTCTCCTAGGACCGAGGTACTCAGAACGCCACCTCCTAGAGCAGGCCCGAGTCATCCTCCCATGTCTTAGGCTAGCCACTGTGAAAACCAATATGGCAGTTCCTCCAAAAGCTCAACGTAGAGCTGCTACATGTCCCAGCAATCCCACTCCTAGGGATACACCCAAAAGAATTGACCACTGAGACTCTTAACACAGTCTGTGGACCCATATTCACAGCAGCGTTATTCACATTGACCAAAAGGTGGAAGCAACCCAGTGGCCATCAACAGATGAACGTACAAACAAGATGCAGTATGTACATACAGGGTACAGGGGAATGGTATCCAGCCACAGAAACGAAGTTCTGATTCCGCTACAACGTGGATGAACCTTGAAATCATTATGCCAAGTGAAAAAAGCCAGACACAAAAGGACAGATGTTAAATGAGTCCACTTTTATGAATTATCTAGAATAGGCAAGTTTGTAAAGGCAGAAGGCAGATTAGAGGTGACCAGGGGCTGAGGGGTCACGAGGCTGGGGAGTTATTGCTTAAAAACCAGTACAGAGTTTCTGTCCGGGATGATGGAAAAGTATTGGTAACAGACAGTGGTGATGGTTGCACAACAGTGCCACCGAATTGTACACCTAAAACTGGCTCAAATGGCATATTTTATGTTGTATATGTGACCACAATTTTTAAAAGAGAATCCCAGGCTGGCTTTTGCAGAAGGCTAACCAATCGATACTTGATCTGCCAGCCCCTCTCCAGCCTGCCTCCCCGGCAGGCTTTTCTCCCCCCTAGGATTTCTCTCAGCATCGCATTCTGCCAGGCTGGTGTGTTTCATTTTTGTTTTTATTTCCTGCATCTGCTACCGCCAGAATCTATTATTGCTCTCCGGGGCTCTGTGCCCCTGACAGCGATTATTTGTACATGTAAATCAGAGAGCCCGGGACAAAGCTTTAATGACAGTCTCTTTGGTGGAGGCGGTGGAGGCGACTGCATGAGATGAGTGAGTGCCAACTCCCACCAGGTCCTCTTTGCTGCGTGTTCAGGAATGGGTGGGGGTGAGAGGCTGACCCCAGCCGGTTCAGTTTCAAGGAACCCTTTCTGGTAGTAACGTTCAATCTGGATCCTGCGGGCACTGCGGCGGTATCCTCCCAAGGCAGGCTTCATTTTCGAATCCCCAGATCCTACTGCAAGGCTGGGCACCTAGTAGGCCTCAGTTTAAGACCGTTGGGACTTAGAGCATCTAGTCGTGCATCCCTGACGCTGGCTTCAGTCACCCCTTCCTTTCCTCCTTCCCTTCTATCTGTCAGTGACTTTGCAGTCCCAGAAGGCAGCGGGGGGGGTTCTCTCAGACCTAAGTCCAGGCTACTTGATACCGAAGAAGTGCTTGCCCTGAAAGAGAGGAAATACAGCAGGTCGAGACTGGGGACAGTTATCAACTCTTGATGTGCGTGTGAACTGTGGAAGCAGGGAAGAGGTCCAGGGTGAACCAGAACCCAGAGAGCGGGGAAGACTGAGGGTGTTACCAGGCTTGCTTTGGGGAGGGGGCGTCAGTCACCGTGGACCACCTAAGCTATTTACAGGCCAACACCAAAGGGAACAAGCAAGGTGCGGAGCAGCAGTGTAGAGCACCCTGCTATTTATGTCAAAAAGATACATGTTTGCGTGTGCACAGAACATCCCTGGGAGGGAGGCATAAAAATTGTGACAGTAATTTCCTCTGGCCGTGGGGTGGCAGAACCGGGATCCAGGGTCAGAAGTAGGAGAAATACTTAGCTTTTCAGACTTAACATTTTATGCTGCTTAAATTCTTTACCTTCTTTGCCATCTGCTTTTAAGTGCCTAATTACAAAAACAAATTTTAATATTTTTTAGGCCAGCGCCATGTGTTGTAAGTGGGCAGGTGGCTGTCGGGGCAAGTGAGGGAAACGTCGCCGTCCCTCCCTGTGTGCCCTCGTTGTGAGCGCTATTCCAGGGAGGGTGGAGACGGGGGTGGAGAGGGGCCGTCTGTCTCTGGGGCGCTCACCCAGGTGTTAGGTGTTCCTTGAATTCCTTTCTGGGGAAGAAAAATTCCTTTTTCAAAAGTTCATTTCGTTGCTCTTTGTCCGGCCTGGTGGAGGAACCCCTCTGGCCTTGTGTCTGAAAGACTCTGCCTCGCACCCTCTGGGGTCTTTTGTCTTCTGCAAATCTTTTCTCTTTAAATTTTGGGAAGAATCAGGCCTTACCAATGATCAGCCTCATGTGGAAGTTAGTTTTTGTCAGAGTAGTTGTACTACACACGCACACGCACACACACGCACACACGCACACGCACACACACGCACGCATGCACACATGCACACCCACACGCACGCACACATATACACACATACGCACGCACACACGCACACCCACCCGCACACACATACACACATACACACGCACGCACACACGCACACATGCACACACGTGCACACACGCACACCCACACATGCACACACACGCACACACATACACACACGCACACATGCACGCACACCCACACACACGCACACATGCACACACGTGCACACACATGCACACACATGCACACACACACATACACACACACATATGCACACTATCCCTGGGGAAATACAACATCTCCCTTCTCCCGCTAACCTTCTTACTGAAATGTCTCCAAGATGGCTGAGGGTATTACTGTTAATCTCATGTCCCCAGACATCGATGGAGGGAGGGAAAAACTCAGAATGTTACAGGATATTTTGAGCAGTGGAAACTGTTTGTTAAGGAAGGAAGTTGTCTCCTGAGCTGAATTCTGCAGTTCACTGCCATTAACGTTGTAATAATATTTTTCTTAAATAACCAAGCTTCCTAACATTACTATCCCACTTAACTTGTAATTTCAGACAATAATTTCCATGTTAATTGGAGGAAATTAAGACGTTAAACCAAAATACATATGATTCTTGCTTGAAGTTGTTTTGAATATCCCTGTTAAAGAACTAGGTGTTATTGTATTTTCATTATTTTCGTTTCCACAAATATTTATGGACCATCTCCTTTGGGCCCAAAGAGAACTGTGGGATATTCAGAAGTCTGAGATAAGCGCCCTCCCCCTCCTATGAGCTGACTGTCACCTTGGAGACCTTCTCTACCCGGGTGGCCAGAGGAGAAGTCCAGAAAAGAACCAATGTAGGCATGAAAAGAAAGGAGAAATCCGAGCCGAGTAGGGAGGCTGGGAGATGTGGAACTGGATGGAGAAAGAGGCTTGGGTGGCCCTGGGAGCTGGGCCACCAGGATGAAGGATAAAGAGGAGGGGAAAGGGTGGGTGGAGAGGTGGCATGGCCAGGCACTGTGAGTGAGCCGGGAAACAAGAGCCAGCTCTCCTCATGGAAAGATTAGTGCACGTCTAGGACACGGTTAGGATGGAAAAGGTGTGGGCTTTAAAGTAAAAAGGCCTGAGCGTCAATCTTGCGTCTGCTACTCACCAGCTCTGTGGCTTCCAGGATGTCTCTCTTACTAAGAATCCATTTCTTCATCCGCGAGTGAATACGGTGAGGGACTGTCACGCAAGGCTGTCGTGAGATTCCATGAGCACATGAGTGGAGTCGCGGACTTCCTCCACCACCTGCCGCAGGTGGAGTACTGGGGCCCAGTGAGAGTTAGGAGGGAGTTGTGATTACAGGGAGAAGTGAACACCAGGCCGAGGAACTGGAGCTCTGTCTTGCCAGGCATGAGAGCCCAGAGAAGTGGGATAGTAAGGGTCATGCTTTAGTTGGGTCCATCAGGTAGTGGCCTCTGGGAGGACTGACCAGGCAGGGAAGCTAGAAGCAGGGCCACAATATTGCAGGAATGCGGTCATGGGATATAAGGGAACATCTCCGAGAATGCAGGGGTGGGGCTTAATGGATAAAAGGATGGGTGGAGGAATGAGACAAAGGTGAATCTAGGCCTCGGAGCCAGAGTGTTGGGACAGCCATGATGCCACTGGCAGAAAGGAGCAAGGCTGCCTGAGAAACTGATGGGAGGTGGGTACCGAGCACAGCCGGGCATGGCGTGACAACCGGACATCCAAAGGAAACATCCAGCTGAGAGGAAAGTCCTAGGGAGAGTGGTCAGCTCTAGAGGTAGATCTGAGAGTCGATCCTCTCATGGATCATGCACACGTGTGCATGCACACCTGTGCGTGTGCTTGTGTATGCCTGCATGTGTGTGTGTGCAAACATTCGTGTGTGCACGAGTACGTGTGTGCCCCTCTCGGAGCCAGAGAGTATTGTGAAGGTTCGGAGTGGCCTTTGGTGGACACCAAAGGTGTTCGCAGTGAACTGGAGCAGCGGGGGAGGGGCCGCACTGAATAGGGTGGATCCTAGGGTCAGATGGGACACGGAGTTAAAGGGAAATGAGGTCAAGACAAGGTCACTGGATTGCGTGAGAAGGTGACTTTCAAAGAGCGCCGTTTCAGAGGCTGAGCCAACACAATTGCCCCCCCTCCTGGCCAGCCGTAACGGTTCGTGCCTGGGCCACGCTAGCATTCGGCTTCATTTGGTTTATTCTTTCATAGACTGCTATGTCCTGCTCCACGTGTGATTCTCGCCCTGCCCGATGTGTACACGAGCGTTCTGTGAACGTGCTTGTGTCCTCTCCGCCTCTGCACACCTAGCATGTGGGAGGCACCTTCTCCACCCAGGGCAGGACGAATCCGTGCTCCCAGGTGCTCAGGAAAAGTACCTAGAGGTCATCCTGGCCCCTCTCTTTCTCTCACACTCGACATCCACGAATTCAGAAACCTTGTCAGGTCAACCTTGTCACCATCGTGCCCACCCTGGTCCGTGTCTCCATTGTCCCTTGCCTGGATTATAGCAAAAGCCTCCTAACCCATTGTCCTGCTTCTGCACCCTTTTCCTTTTCAGTCTGTTGTCAACCCCTCAGCCAGGAACTCCATCTAAAATGATAGGCAGATCCCACCACCCTGCTGCTCAGAGGCCTCCAACGGCTTCCCATTCTGTTCAGAATGAAAATTCTAGTCTTGCCCAGCCCTACCTGACCAGGCCCCTGCCAGCTGTGCCACATCTCCCGGCGTGCTCTGCTCCAGCCACGCTGGCCTCCTCGCTCTTCCTCCAATCCCCCCTCCCTCCTGGAACACTGTTTGGCCGCTTCCAGTCTCTGCTGTGCTGTCATCTAACCAATGAGGTTTCCTGACCACCTCATAGAAAAGAGCGACCCCCTCCCCAACTCCTGATACCCCGTCCTTTTTATTCTGCATTCTTTTGCTCCGGGGCTCTTATCTCCGTCTGGAATACTATGCATTTGCTTGTTTATTTATTATCTGTCTCACCCAATTAGAAGTGTATTCTGTGAAGATAGGGAGTTTGTTTTCCTTAATGCTGTGAACCCAGTGCCTAGAACAGCCCCTGGCACATAGCAGGTGATTAATAGATATAAGCTGCATGAAAGAGAAGGGAAACTAAGATTTGCAGGGTGCTTACCACGTACTGAGCTGTGTCTTAAAGCACTTTCACTGATATCGTTTACTCCTTGCAACAATCCATAGAGTACTATTATTCCCATTATATAGACGAGAAAACAGATAAATACAGATATAAATCAACATTTATTATTTAAACTGAAGATTCAGAATAGAGGCAGAGAGCAGGGTAGAGGGAATGAGGAGATCATTTGACTTCAATTTGCTCTCATTCATTCATCCATAAAATATTGAAGAAGCACCTAAGTATGTCAGGTCCTCTGCCAGTTTCTGGGGATCTAAAATGGAATAGAAAACTATTCTCAGTGTCCAGCCTGGTGGTGGAAACAGCCGTTTAAACAAAACCTTAGAGCAATGTGGTAAGTGCTGTAAGAGAGGTAGAAATTCATCATTCAGAAAGCATGGGCAGGAAAATGGTTCATCTGGAGAAGTCAGAGAAGGCTCCCTGGAGAAGGTGACGTTGGAGGTGAATCTCTGTGAACGAGTGCTATGCATTCAAGAAAACTGGTTGTTCCTGGAAGGATTCAGGCAAAGCTCTTGAACCTGGCACGTGAGGGCATAGCCCAGCTTCCACCCACCTCACCAGCCTCGTCTCCTATACAAAGTTCTTATTAGTTCCTGCATCACGACGCTATTTCCTACACTTGCAAATGCCACTTCCTCTGTCTGGAACGCCCTCCTACCCACCCCTCAGCGTCTCCTCCAGGGTGCACCACCACAGAATGGACCTGTGCCCTTCTTTGAGCCCCGTATTACCCTCCGGATAGACTAGCTCATTGTCACACTTGTGTGACTCCTTCCGAACCAGAACCCCTCTGAGGACAAACAGTCTTAAACACGTTGTTCTTGCTACTGTGTGACATTATGGGACCTGTCACAGGGTGGACATTCAACATATGATTTTTTTTTTTTTTGGTCGAGCTGTGCGGCTTGGGGGATCTTAGTTCCCTGACCATGGATCGAACCCGTGCCCCCTGCAGTGGAAGTGCAGAGTCCTAACGACTGAACCGCCATGGAATTCCCTCAACAGATGATTTTTGGACTGAGCTGAGCCTGGGCTGGAAGGGAAAAGTGGGCTTTCGAGGCTTGGGAAGACCCACGTGAGCGAGGGCAGCTGGGAGCAGCGGCTGAGCAGGCCTGGTGGAGTGAGCCGTAGATAGTGAGGTCAGCTCCCTCAGGAGGCGGCGTCAGGGAAACAGGAGCTCCTGGGCTGTGGAGTGTGGATGGAGTACGCAAAGGGCCCTGCCCAGGGCACCCTTCCAGCTGCCCGTGAAGAAAAGCCAAGCCTGCTGAGAGACATAAGCCTTGGGGGCCATCTGTGCACATGAGGGTCCTGGCTGAAGACCCACGTGGGCTGCCTTGGAGCCAGTGGATTGGTCACAGGGCTGCGGGGACATCACTTCCTGCTTGCTGCACACCTGGACTGCTGACCCCTCAGCCTGGCCACCTGAGTGGCAGGATCTTTCTAAAACTGGAATGAGGCACAGAAGCGGTAGCTGGGGGGGCTCTGGGGTGGATAAGAGCAGAATCTGTGCCTCCTTCCTGTGCTCCTACAGTTCTGGGGGCAGTTAGCCTTGGCCGTGTGCATGAAGGTCTCCCAAGCACCCAGTTCTGAGTTCCTGAAAGGGCAGCCATTAGCATAGCATCAGGTACCGAGTAAACACTTGGAATGAATAAAGGAATGAATGCATGAATGCAAGCTAAGCTGCAGGGCTAAGTCAGAAGTGGGCAAACCTGGCGCTTATATTGGGGCTCCTGACCTTCGACTTATTCCCAGGGTCGCCCCATTCTTCCCTTTCTCAGTCCTTACCTGACCGCTGATTATCATGTCGGAAGTCCAAGAAACACCGGTCAGGTTTCCCCAGGTCAGGTTCTAATCCCAGCTACAGTCTGAGTGGGTAAGTCAAGTTGCTTACCTCCCTCCCTGGGTGTGGGATGGGCATCAGTCACTGAGCCCCTCAGCTGCCTCCCTGGGGAAGTGGAGAACTGACCGCTTGGCCCAGGGGCAGGGCAGGGTGGTGGAGGGCAAGTGTGCTTGACTAGGAGTCAGCATTGGCGGATTTGAATCCTGGCAGCACCACTTACTCGTGACCTTGGGCAGGCTGTTTAGCATCTCTGAGCCTCAATATATTTATCTGTTAAATGGGGTTAATTATATCTGCCACATTTATTTCCAAGGATCTCTGGGGAAATGAAAGGCTATGTAAGTGTTTCACAAATAGCACTGGTAGAAGTCTGAGGCTGTTGTCCTGAGGGTCTCCTTCTCACCCCCCACTCCCCAATCTCAGAGAGCAAGAGTGAGGAACCTCGGAGAGGGGGGCAGCGCTGGTCCCCTCGCGTACTCCTGCCTGCTGTCCTCCCGACTTTCCCGAGCTCAGGCTCTGAGCCAGAAGTGACCCTGATGCTCCCTCGAAGCCGCAGAGCAAACCCAGAGGGACCCAGAGCAGCCTGGTCTCTTCCTGTGTCTCCATTTGTCTCTGAGACTCCATCCCCCGCCTTCCCCTCAAGGCTGTGCTGGGGTTGAGAGAGGTGGGCCTTGCCTGGGGGACGGAGGACTCTCCTTCTCTGTAAGTGACTGATGCTCAGTCATCCCTGGGCTGACTGTCCAGGGCCAGGGTCACTGTCCTCTGCTTTTTGTCCTGAGCTCTCTCCAGGGGAGGGAGAGAAGGAAGCCTGCAACTGCGCTTTGAAGCTGTCATGTGGCTTGGGGGCGTGTGGGGATACGAAGGGGGCAGAAAGGAGTAGCTCCCACCCTGATTTTGGAATCACGTCTTTGGAACAAAGCTGGCCAAGGCTAGGGCTGGAGATTTCTCTATTCTCACGCCCCATTAGCCCTTTTGGGTCCCTCCCTATCAGACTGATAATAATAATAATAAAATAATAGTAGCAGCAAGCGGTTTTTGAACACTATGTACTAGGCACTGTGCTAAACACTTTGCATGTGTACCCCATTCAGTCCTATCTGGGGGATTATTAGTATCGTCCCCATTTTACACATGCGGTCACCGAGGCACGGAGGGTCCCCCAGCTGGCAGTAGCGGAACCAAGATTCAAACCCCGGCATTTAGAATTACATGGAAAGGAGGGGATGGTCCAATAATGTAGCAGAGCTGCCTCTGGGAGCTCAGCGTGCTTGAGGGTGGCTGGAGTGCGGGTGAGTGAGTGTGTGTGTGTGTGTGTGTGTGTGTGTGTGTGTGTGTGTGTGTGTCTATGTGTGTATGTGGTTGAAAGAGAGAGAGGTATGTGCAGGAAGGGGAAGGGGGGTTGTGGTGCCTGCTGATGTCAGGTATTATTTGTCCTGACAGAACATACCCAGGTCCAAACAGGCAGAGTCCCACATTTCGTCTCTGTGGGGAAACCTGCAAACAAAGCCTCCAGACTCAGGGAAAGCTTCCTGGGATCTGAACACATGCCTGGCACACGGCGAGCATTTAATATTTGTTCGGTGACTCAAAGGATGGATGGACCCCCCAAAATAAATTTCTGACGTAGGGGTCGGAAGATGAGATTTCAAGTTCTAGCAGATGTGGCGTGTGGCCCTGGGCAAGTCTTATCCTCTGTCTAGTCCCCGGGCCTCCTTCTCCGGGAAATGAAGGTGCTGGTAATAGATGCTTATTTCAGCCCCAGGCTGAAGCACGCTGCACAAGTTGAGAATCTGAGCTCAAAGGCATCAGCTTGCTCTGCTCACCTCCAGGGCCCTGGCCTGGCTCTGGCTCTGGCTCAGGAAGCTTTTGTTTGGAGTCAGATCGGATGCTGCCAATCCGCTGCGGGGACTGGGAAAGGACTGCGGGCAGTGAGGACAGAGAAAATGTCTCAGCTCATCTCCGACACCTCAGGGGTGCAAGAGTCTCCAGCCCATATCCCCTGGGGAGAGGGGGGCACCAGGCCGTCCTTCCCCTTGGATTGATCAGACAAAAGGTCCTAAACTCTCACTGCCTAAGACCCTTGGGAAAGGACAGGGCCCCCAGAGCGGGACTGACTTCTGCATGCAGGAAGGAATGTGGCATCTGATTTCACTTCCCACAGCCGCCAGCATAAAGTCGATATTTTTTTGTGGTGCAGACAGTAAAGGGAGAATACAGTGTTGAATTGTTTGGCATTATCAAGGATTTCAGCTCCCCAGGACTTCTGCATAAAGAGATGGAAATAGAGCTGTCGGAGCCAAGAAAAACATAGAAGTATATGAATTTATTACATATTATCTTTCCTCCTTCCAAACAGCCCTGGAAATGTCAAAAGATCATCTATTGTTTCATTGTTGATTAAAAAAAAAAAAAAAAGGTTTGGGTTTGGTGGGCTGTGGGCTTGGGCGTGAGGCTGCATGTAGGAGAGGAAGACACAAATGTTTCCCCAGGGCGAGCTTCAGGAGGCCCGGCCATCTTTCTAATTCTTCCTTTCTGGGTGTGAGTTTCACAGATGTATTTAGGCCAGGGCAAGCATGTGACTGCACACTTGCCCGCTTGTAAGTGTGTAAGTGCCTACTGTGTGCAAGGTTCTGTGCGTGGTCCTGCTGGGGATCCCTGGGTCAAGCTCATCGCTGCAAGGGGCTCAGGGCCTGGTGCCGACCGTGCACTATGGTCATGGCATCTCCGACACAGCTAGCTGTCTGCCCGGAGAATCCAGAGAGGGGCTGGCTGTGCCACGCGGAGGAGATCCAGGAAGGCTTCTCAGAGAAGGTGACATCCGAGCTGGACCTTGAAGGATGAGTAGGCTTTCTCCTGGCACAGGAGGGGAGCAAAGGCATTGCTGGCAAAGAGGAGAAAGCGTGATGACACAAGCTGAAAGGCCGCACTCAGCCGTCAGATCTAGAGGTTGGGCCTGAGGGCAGGGAGCAGCCGAGAGCCGACTCTGCGGCCCTGAGCTGGCCCAGCCCCTGGCAACCCACTGAGTTAACTGAGGCCTTGTCTGATTCGAGATCTGCTTTTCTCACTCTCCTCTGATGCTGACATGGGTGTAATTCTCCACCTGTGACGCTCCCACTGACCACCCCGCACCACTGCCCTCAGTAGGCTGGCCTGGCGGCTGGGCTCGGGGCCCTCCGGGGAGGAAGCCGGCCCCTGGCTTACCTCCTAGCCGCCCTCCTCAGGCGAGAGAGAGGCTGACTGTGGAGGAGCTATTGGCCACCCCATGTACCGGGGGTACCACAGGGCCAAGGGGATTGGGTCAGGCCCTCCAGGGTCAAGACTTTCAAGGCTCCCAGCGCCAGGAGCCTTCAATCTCGTGTACAAATGGTGCCTGATGAGGAAGCAGGGCAGACAGATAGGCCGGGAGGCTCCACGGCTTTTCCTCTTCTGGCCGGACACCCCCTCAACGGGAGGCTCAGGATCCCCTCCTCCCTGCCCTCCGCGCCGCTCTTTTCCCAGGGGGTCGCAGAAATCAGGGGATCTCTGAGTCGTGAGAAACCTTGGGGGCCCAGAGGCCTCTGGAGCAATGCGGTTGTTCAGCTCCAACCTGAACCCCCAGCTCAAACCCTGGCTTCCCAGCCCACAAGATGCTCCCTTCACAGCTGGGCAGCTCTTCCTTTCGTTAACCTAAAGCCTTCCTCGCATGGCTTCCTCCTAAACAAGGAGATCTGTGAGAGGCCGCTTGCTAAGAGGTCTGGCCTCTGTCAGCTCCAGGCTCTAGAAGGGACACAGGCTGAGTGGGCCCAAGCCTCTGCTTGGTTTCCCCAGCAGCTCATGTTGATGCTGCTATGCTGGGTGCAAAGAACCAGGCAGAAGATTCCTTTCACACAGACGGCTGTGTCTCCGCATCTTCCAAAACCTTAACCCCCAAGTAGGTAAGAGAAACCCCAAGCCCGGGAGCAAAGCGTAACCTCAATCCCGTACTTCTGAATTCTGCTTTTCAGTTTTCATATTCTTCTTGCGCTTGTTTCTCTTGTGACCCTCAAACTACCCTGAGGGGTAAGCAGAGCAAGCACTGCGTTACTCTCACTTTTATAGATGAGCAAACGGGGGTCCAGACCAAGTGACATACCTGAGCTCATAGAGCTCGTTTGCGGAGAGCTGGCACTGGGCTGCCGTCTCCAAGCTTCCGTTCACAGCCCGGCCACCCTGCCACATCCCCAGGCAGGCCCCAGGACCGGGAAGGATGCAGGTGCAGCGGTGGGCCCTTCCCTGCCCAGAGCCAGCGCTGATCTGGACCTGTGGGCAGTGCGACCCCATGCCCGGCCTCGGCCTCTCCCACCCCGAATCAGAAGTCCAGCGTCAGGGCCTCTAAGATTCCTCGAATCCTCAGGGCTCCTGTTTTGTCAGAAAACTGCCACTTAGACATTTCTCTTTCTGCTTTGGGGAAACGTTGACATAAATGGAGGACAGAGCTGAATCAGCATGGCAGAACCGTGGGCGGAACTGAGTGTCTGTGTAGGGACAGGCGCTAGGAAGATGACACAGAAAAAGACCCCATCTGTGCCCCTTACCGCTGGAGCACAAGGAGGCTGGTGGGCGAGAGCAAGTACAGGGGTGTTTACGGTAACGTGTTCACTGCCTAACCCTCTACCCGCCC
The DNA here is from genome assembly GCF_003031525.2 of Neophocaena asiaeorientalis asiaeorientalis. Lineage (NCBI taxonomy): Eukaryota > Metazoa > Chordata > Mammalia > Artiodactyla > Phocoenidae > Neophocaena > Neophocaena asiaeorientalis. The sequence goes on from NW_020172768.1 coordinate 1,911,992, forward strand.
TTCATCCCCACTCCCTTCCTGCTGCCCCAAGACAGACATGTGCTGCCTGTCTGAACTAGTGCTTAATACAGACCAATTCCAATAGGCTTCTTGAAGAATGCAGGGAGGTTGCCAGGCCCTGGAAATGGCAAGGAGCACGGCTGGAGGGGACCCTCCACACACATAGGGAGCTTGGCAGCCTGATGGATCCAGAAAATGGTTCTGGGCCTCCACAGGGAAGGCTACGCAGGTGCGGCTCTCAGAAGTAGGTTTGCTTGGGTAGAGACCGAGAAGAGCCGATAATGCCCTGGACGGCAGTCCCAGCCCCAGCTCCAGGGACCTGTCTCACCCAGCTCTGGCCCTGAAAGGAAGACGTTCTGTTCCCCTTCCCTGGAAACCCCCTCAATTACAGGAAGCTGGGTGTTATCTTAAGGTCTGTAAACGGCCTGCCTGCTTTTCCAGCTGGAGCTGTTCATTCAGAACAATTAGCACACAGTTTAGAGCTGGAATGGAACATATGGCAGGGGGTCCCCAGGAGCGAGCGTGTGGCAGCCCGAGAAGGAGGGAAGCGGCCTGGGGAGGGGCGGGGTGGGGGGGCGTTGGAAAGGGGGTGCTCCAAGCAGGTACACCTGCTCTCAGTGTTGGAGGGAACAGAAGTGTGGGCTTGTGCAGACGCCTTCTGCATCCCAGGTCATGAGTGCATCCAATGTCCCTTAAACTGACATTTTATGTCAAGAGACTTGAGAAGCCCCATAAGCCTGGGGAGCATCCTTCTCTGAGGAGCTTTAGGGCAGATGCCCAGGGTCTGTCCTGGGGTGAGGGTGGGAATCCTGAGGAACTCGTATTTACCCAGACGCCCTTTGATGTTCGTTCGTTCCCTAAACTGACGGGGACCTACTCTGTGCCAAGAACTGTCCTAGGCATTAAAGAGACATCTGTGAAGAAGACAAACCAAGATCCCTGCCCTCGTGGAGTTTTCACTCAGACGCGGCACAGCGGTCAACTGCTGAGCAGGTTAGAAGGCAGGTTAGCCTCTTCCCAACTGGCACGGTCAGCCCCGTGACGGCCTTTTTCCAGGCGAGGAAATGAAAACTCAGAGTCTGTGAAAACCTGTTCAAGTTCTCTGAGCTAGGAAGTGGTGAGGTCTGGATTTAAACCCATCTGGCCCAATGCCTGTGGCACTCACCTTGCCTCAGAGACAGACAAGACGCCCCAGCCCATACGGGCAACCTCCAGATGGTCTGCGAGGCCGCAGAATCACCGACTCCTGCGCAGGGAGATGTTCAAATGGCTCAGGCCCTCAGCCTTTCCCGGAGGAAGGGTAGCTCCTGGAGATTTAGTGTCCTGCCTAAGGACACATCCGGTCACACTGTCGTAGAACAGGAGCCTGGAGGTTCTTTCTATGGAACCACGCCAACTTGTCAGGTCTTCGCAACAAGCCCGCAGCTGTGCTCTCAACAAGAGCCAGCCTCCCGCGATTCCAGAGACCGTGCACTGTCCCCCAGGCCCACCTGCCCCGCCTGTCCCAGGTCAGAGGGACCCACGGGCTGGACGGGGCTGACTCATGGAGGCTCCCTCGGGCCGGGACGTGGCACCACCGGGGAGGGGGCCGCCGAGCAGCGTGGCCACGCCACCCCCAGCCTGAGTTTCACTGTGCTTGAAGGAACGGCTGTAAACAGGCGTCTTGCTGGGTCAGGAGCTAAACAGCCCTCTGTCTGGAAGAAAAATGGCAGTAACAGCATCGGGGGCAACTGCGAAGGTGAAAGGGAGGGGAGAGAAGAGGCAAACTGACCATAATACGGTGTTTATGAGACTTAAATTGGAGCCCAGGGCAGGTGAAGAACAGAGCTATAAATCCAGCCTCCTGAAAGAATACTCTGGAGGTAGGAGACACAAACTCACTTAAAATATGTCTGAGATGAGAACCTAAGATCGTTATTTTTGAGTAAGGATATAAAATGCTAAACAGTGCCTTTATTAGTCCTTTCTAAAAGCCAGGTGTAAAATACTGCCATTCCCAAGGTTGTGTTTTTCCTTTTTTTGTCTTTTAATGGCAGAAGTTAACATCTCCTTAAGCCATTAGCCATCCGTCCCCAAGGTGAGCCCCCAAAGCGGTTCTGCCAGGGACCCCCTCCCCTCACCCAGGGGGCAGGGTGGCCGAACCCGCTAAGCCTTGCACACCCCTCCCCAGCCCTCTCTCGGCCCCCACTAGCTCCCAGTGCCCGCCTGGCAGCCGGTGGCTGAAAAGGCTGAGAAGTTTTATGGGTCTGCCCCAGTAGACCCTGTCTCCCACCACTTGCAAGTTTGGCCAATTGCTCCCCACTCACAAATACCTAATGCTGAAGATATTCGACCACTGGAACACTGCCGGGCAGGCCCGCCCCGGGGTGAGTGGCGCTCACTAGCTCAGCCCGGGGTGCTCTCAAGTGGCATTTCTTCTCCCCGTGCCGGCTCTCTTTCTTCCTTCCTTCCCACTCTTTCTCCCTTCCTTCCTTCCTTCCTTCCTTCCTTCCTTTCCTTTTCTTTTCTTTTCTTTCTTTTTTCTTTTCTTTCCATCAAAGGCTGATGCTACCAGAGAAAAAAGTTCATAAAAATGTTATGTCCACCATAAAAGCCCTAATGTGGCATTCTGCATGATCCATGCATTAACATTAACATTTCCCAGACAGTTATTGTGAGATAATGGTCCCAGCCATAATTCTTCAGCGGCAACGTTCCTTCGAGCAAATGTTACGGAGGAATAAATGACTTGCCGAGTGTGCTGCTGCAATGGGGTGGGGAGAGGTGAGCGGCTTGAAAATGCAGACTCTGGATCTTAGAGACCCCAGCACAGCTGTGGAGGGGGCTGGGGCTTATTCTAGGTCTGACCACAGACTCTCTATGGACCCTGAGGCCAGGCCCTCTACGTTCTGTCTCTGTTTCACACAAATCCCATCTTTCTTCTCGGTGCTATATTGGGAGAATTGGCCAAGAAAAAGGATTCAAGGCATCAGGCTCACAGGCAGGGCTGAGAGGGTGACGAGTGGCTTTGGTACCTTGACCCTCAGCATCCTCCCCCGCGTCACTCCCCCTGTGGTCCCAGCGCACTTCACCCTCACCTCTGGTACAGCACTTATCGCCTTGGAGTGTCATTACAGTAAGTCCCCTACGTACGAACCTTCAAGTTGCGAACTTTCAAAGATGCGAACATGCGTTCCATCGTCATCAGGCGTGAGTGACATTGTAGCTTGCCTTCCATCTCCTATTGCTGACGCTCCTTCAGCTCTACCGCCTCCCACCTCCTCTCCCTCCTCCAGTCAGTAACTCTTCTTGCCTGTTCACTCGATGCCAGCCCCTGGATGCCGGCTGTTGTTCTGTATTCTACTGTACTTTTCAAGGTTCTGTGCTGTAAGGTTAAAAGCGTTTACTTTTTGTGTTTGTTTTTTATGTATTATTTGTGCGAAAGGTATTGTAAACCTATTCCAGTACGGTACTGTAATAGCCGATTGTGTTAGCTGGGTACCTAGGCTAACTTTGTTGGACTTACGAACAAATTGGACTTACGAATACACTCTCAGAACGGAACTCGTTCGTGTGTAGGGGACTTACTGTATTTGTTGACATGGCTGTGTCCCCTGCTATAACCGTGCCCTCCGTATGAGCAGCAAACAGACCTTAGTCTTTTTGGTGACCTAGCACAGAGCAGATGTTCATTACGTGTTGGTTGAAAGTGGGGATGCATGGATGGATGCATGGATGGATGGATGCATGGATGGATGGGTGGATGGATAGTTGGATGAGTGACAGCAACAGAAAAAGATCCAGAAGTGAAAGCAGACCAAAAGATGAACAGGATTTGACATTAGGGATAAGGGGGGAAATACCTAAAACAACCTTTATTGAACAAAATTATAAGGGTGTGGGCTTGAATGGAACTTAGGGATCGGCCTCTGTGCTCATTTTACTCTTCGGGACATAATACCTAGAGAGCTGGGGTCCAGGCCAGGACTAGAACTCTGGATACAAGTTCAAGGCTCTACCAGCTACCATCTTGCTGCTGACATGCAGGCTAATATGCAAAAGAACCTTTTTCTACTCTCAAGGAGTTGCTTCCTAGTGGAGGGGACACGTCAGGCACAAAATCAACTTACCACATCTCATGTGGAGTGCTGCAGCGGGAAATGTCTTCAACTGGGAGACTAAAAGTCACGACAAAGGATATGGGCCTTGGAGGGTGAACAAAACCAGAAAAGGCAAACTGGGAGGGGAGGGAGAACATTTGAGAAGAGGGAACAGGGTGGGCAAAGGCACAGAGATGGCTGGAAGGAAGAATCCCTCAGAGATACTTAATTTGTATCAGTGGGTGTTGAGTGCACGATCCCGGGAGACCACTGGCTCTTGGGTTGAACTTCCTTAGACCGTGCCGCTTTACTGCTCCCTGCTACTCCTCCTGACAAGTTATCAGCTTGTGGTGACACTCTTGGCCACGTGGCCAGCTCTCTGGCTTGCGCCTGGCTGGGCCTCCCAGCTCCAGGGATGGCAGCCATATCCCGGTCTTCTTTCCTACCTCTACCCAGACATCAGGAGCCACCTTCCTCCCAGAAGTGTTAGGACGGGGGAATCTCTGTGAGAAGCACAAGGGAACGTGTGGACGCTTTTCCAAATGCCACATGTCATGACCACTATGATCTCTCCCAAGAGCAGTTGCCCAGAATGCGGGACCAGATTTATTACACCGGCGAGGGAAATGGGGACCTCTACAATGCATTCGAAGGACCCTGGAGAGGCTTGGCCCCAATCAGAAGCATCTTCCTCACTCAGGGGTCTCATCATGTCCTAGAGCTGGCAGGGGCCTCGGAGGTCGACTGGTTTAACCTGCTGAGCTGTGAAGGCATCTCCAGTAGCAGACTTTCGTTCTCTTCCTAATAAGTCCTGGTGAGGGCACCTCTTCCTGCTGGGGCAGCTCTCACTGGTAGAACACCCTCACATGAAGGGGAATTTGTCTCTATCACTTCCACCTTTCTGTCCCAGTTCTGCTCTCTAGTCATGCAGTGTAAGACCATTGCCTCCTCTGCAGAGCGGCTCTTTAAACACGGAAGGCAATACGCACGTCCGTCCCTAAGTCTTCTGTTCTGCAGGTGTATACCCTTCCGCAGCATCCCAGCCTTCCTCCCCAGGTGCGCTGCAGATGATCAACGCTCCCCTTCGGAAGCAAACACAACCCTCCAGAGTAGGCTGAGCCATTGCCTCCTTCACCTGGACTTGTAGGAATGCAGCCTCAGATTGCAGTTACCTTTTTTTTTTTTAATTTATTTAAATTTTTTTGGGCTGTGTTGGGTCTTCGTTGCTGTGAGGGCTTTCTCTAGTTTTGGCGAGCGGGGGCTACTCTTTGTTGCGGTGCGCGGGCTTCTCATTGCTTTGGCTTCTCTTGTTGCGGAGCACGGGCTCTAGACGCGCTGGCTTCAGTAGTTGTGGCACGTGGGCTCAGTAGTTGTGGCTCGCGGGCTCTAGAGCGCAGGCTCAGTAGTTGTGGCGCACGGGCTTAACTGCTCCACGGCACGTGAGATCTTCCCGGACCAGGGCTCGAAGCCGTGTCCCCTGCGTTGGCAGGCGGCTTCTTAACCACTGTGCCACGAGGGAAGCCTGCAATTACCTTTTTATTGTTTGGGGCAGCCACATCATAACACGGGTACCTATTGAATTTTCAGTCAAACATCGCTATTTTTTCATATGTGATGCCTTTAAGCTCCACCTCTCTCACTTATACAGTCTGCATTTCACTCTAACAGTATAAATTTATACTTCTCTCTAGTCGACATCATCGCCTTGCTTTCAGCCTGTGTTTCTGGCCTCGTGAGCCCTTTCTCAATCTTAATTCTGTCTTTAAACACAGTAAGTATCCCTTCAGTGAGTGGAATGATAGCACACCTTCTATAACGCTATGCAAATGGTCGGTAAAAATGCTCAACAGCCCGAGCTATTTATTTCAGTGTGAAAGACCTCCCTCCACACTGAAATCAGCTAATCAATACTGATTGGGGACAATCCCAATCCAGCTAAAAGTCCAACCGCCACTCTTCCCATCCAGCTTACTCTCTTTAATTGAAGTATAGTTGACAATATGCTGAAGGATATCATGGAAGATGTTGCATATCTTGCTGAAATCAAGATACTTCTCAGAATTTTCTTTATCTACCAATCTAGGAATTCTGTGTGTTTTTAAGTACAGTAAAGTTAGTTTGACATGACTGTTTTTCAGTGAAGCTATTCTGGTTTTTGGTCACCAATTCTTTCTTTCATAAATAATCCAATTTAGAAATTTTGTTAGCAATTAATATCAAACCTACTATCACGTAGCTCCCAGAATCTGATGTTTACCACTTTACGAAAATACAACTTTTACGTGTTTCCATCTCTGAAAACTATTTCTTTTCATCAGTTCACAAACAGCTAACAGTGGTTCTCCAACCCTATCTTGAAGTTCTTTCTGTACTCTAAGATGTGATTTGCTGGTGTCTGCAGCCTTCATTTTATTTAAAGCTATAAGAGGCTCGTTTACCATCTCCTCACCTATCGCAAACTTGAAACCTTTATAAATCATTTTTCTAGTTTGACGGTCGCTGTCCTTGAAGAAAACAAAGCAAAGTGGGAGTTAAATCATTTACTTGCCTTCTGTCATCTGTAACCTCCTACGTCTGACCCGGGCTGTAGCTGCCTCCATCCCTTATTTTTGTCTCTGTTTTGCTTCAAGTATTGCTTTTTAAGAGAGAGGAGAGGGAGAGTATGTGGCAGGGTGGGTAGGTGGGGGGAGGAGGTTTCCAGACTCCACTCCATTCTGGTCTGTGGCCTTCCCAGCCCACTGCTGATGGGTTCAGGCTACTCTTGTGTATTGCTTCTTGTTTATAAGCCCCTCCTTTCATATTCTGCACATGTGCTTTTAAGTCATCACACAGCTCAGATTTGGAAATGCGGACAAAAGATGTGATGTCCATTACATTTCACATTCACCATTAGAAAGACATAGGTCAAAGCCTCCTCTCTTAAAAACATAATTAGCTGGGCTTCCCTGGTGGCGCAGTGGTTGAGAGTCCACCTGCCGATGCAGGGGACGAGGGTTCGTGCCCCGGTCCGGGAAGATCCCACATGCCGCGGAGCGGTTGGGCCCGTGAGCCATGGCCGCTGAGCCTGTGCGTCCGGAGCCTGTGCTCTGCAAAAGGAGAGGCCACAACGGTGAGAGGCCCGCGTACCGCCAAAAAAACCAACATAATTAGCAATGAAATTCAACCCAACCAATATTTTCTGATCACCTCTTATGCCCAAGGCATAGTTCCAGGTACAGAGGTGAACAAGAATTGTCCCTGCTTTAGACACGATGGAGGAAGCAGACACACAAACTACCATAGCCCTAGACAGGATGAGACGAAGATGACAATGCTGGTTTATTCTGAGTGTTGCGAGAGCCCAAAGGGAAGAGGGACCATTTCTGTCTGAGAAGATCCAGGAAAGCTTCCTGCAGGAAGTAGCATTGATGTGGTCACGGCAGGCTGGGGAGTGTATCAGAAGCCAGAGGTGAAGAGGCCATAAATTCCTTAGGAAGACACAAAGGTAAGGAAGCAAGATGGTGTCTGGAGAACAGCAGATGGCTTTCTGTGGCTAGACCATATGGTGGGCTGGAGTAGACTACAGCCCCAGACATTCGTTCCAAGCTTTCTCCTCTACTCTGGTGTCCCATCAAAACGCTGAGCACAACACACCCTCAGATAAACTCACCAGCACCTCCTCTAAACCTATTCTTCCTCTGTAATCAGGATGGTGACGTCACCATCCTCCCAGTAAACTGAACTTAGAATCAAAAGATCTGCCTTTGAATCTAGGATCCAGCTCTTCCTTTCTCTGAGCTTCTATTTCTTCATCTGTAAAATGGGAGAACAGGGCCTAACTTTCCTCCTCACATAGGAGAGTTGTGAGGATGAAATGAGAAAGCGTGGAAGGAACTGCTTTGTAAATGGTGACGTGCTCTGTACAGGCAAGATGTCACTCTGATGACGCTGGTCCCTGGATGGGTGCACAGGGCGGTAAGTTGTCGTGAATAAAACTGAGGTTTCCTGTGCGCAGTGCCTGGTATTTCTGTTAGTGCAGCGCCTTGTGGAGGGAACTGGAAAGGTGAGGCGGCCAGGGAGGGGAGGCCGGAGGCAAAGGGAGCGATGTGAGAAAGGCTGTTGGGAGGTGGCAGAGACCCAAGCCCGTTTTGGTTGGAGCTGAAGTGGGCTGTATTTGAGATTCTTCAAAGCTGTGGGAGTTCATGCTGAGTGCCAGGCTCCGCGGGGAGTCACCCTGCCGTGCCTATGGAGAGCAGGCTGTGAGGTGAATCGGGAATGTTCCTCTCGGCACCTTCCTGCAAGACTCCTAATGCAGAAAGATGGAGCGTGGGAGGTGGGGAAGGCAGGGGCAGAAGGTGCTTCAGGTAGACACACCCGCACCCGTCCTGTCTGCCTCCTGTCACGTGCTGCACGCTGCAGGCCCTCTGAACACAGAGATGACAAAGCCACCGTCTCCGATCTCAGAGAATGCCGTGGGAAATGCCGGTACTTGTAACCCAAGGTGGTAAGCGGCATAAAAGAGGAGAGCTCAGGGTCACAGGAGTGCAGAAGTGGAAGTCACCATTCGCCAGAGAGGAATGATGCCCAGACAAAGCCTGCAACGGGAGAGAGCCCGGGCTCTCCAAGCAGATGAGGCCGGCAAGGGCATCCCAGGAAGAGAGGACAGCAGATGCAAAAGCACAGGGGCGGCCATACGTCTGTTCTCTACATCTGTCTCTACTTCTGCTTTGTAAATAAGATCATCTACACCAATTTTTTTCAGATTCCAAATATATGCGTTAATATACGATATTTGTTTTTCTCTTTCTGACTTACTTCGCTCTGTATGACAGTCTCTAGGTCCATCCACATCTCTACAAATGACCCAATTTCGTTCCTTTTTATGACTGAGTAATATTCCATTGTACATATGTACCGCATCTTCTTTATCCATTCCTTTGCTGACAGACATTTGAAAAGGAAAAAAAAGCACTGGGGCCTGGGAAAGCGTCTTGAGCTCCTGGAAATGCCTGTTGACGCCGTGCGGCTGGAGCACGGGGTGATGTGAGAGAGGGAAGAAGCAGCAGAGTGAGGGCAGCGGGGAGCTTAGACAGTGGGGCTGGGAAGGGGAAGGTATTTAAAGTACATTTAGGACGAAATAGCAGCATGTGATGGAAAGGAGGTGAGAGAAAGGGGAGGAAGGAAAAAGAGAAGCTGAGGGCGTCTCCAGGTTTCCTTCCGGAGGGCCTGCAGTGACAATGATGCCATTCATCCAGAATGAGGAGCAAACGTGGGGGGAGAGTGGGCAGAGTGGAGACAGTGGGGCTCATGGTTGGGCGTGGCCGAGTTTGGGGAGGGGGTGCCATGGGGTATCTAGACAACATCCTACCCCCTTCAGTTTTGCACCTCAGTCCCGCTGTCCCAAGTAGAATGTATTTGTCTTTCATCTGCACTATAGCCCCTTGAGGGCAGAGACTGGGTCTAACTCACCTTTGTACCTGGTGCTGGGATGCAGCACGAGCTGTCCACAGTTACACACCATTTCTTTACCTTCTCTGCCTGAGCTTCTTCACGCACTTGATAACGCCCCAAAGGCAGCACGGGAAAAGCAGACACGCCCGCTGAGTCCTGGCCATGCCCCTACCAGCCGCGTGGTATGGAGTGTGCTGCTTGACCCTGGAGTCTGTGCTGTCTTGTTTGGTAGCCACCAGACACACGTGTCTATTAAAATTAAAATTAAATTAAATTACAAATTCAGTTACTCAATCGCACCAGCCACAATCCAAGCGCTTACTAGCCGTGTGGTGTCTACGGTCCTGGATGCTGCAAACAGAGGACACCTCCCTGCAGAGAGCTCTGCTGTGCAGTGCACGGGGCCATTGCCTCACGTGGTCAGCAAGGGTCAACTAGATCACGTGCGTAAAGCTGGGCGCCACGGCTGGCGCACCGGAACCGTCAGCAAACATCAGCGGTGCAGTGGTTCGGACTCCGCGCTTCCACTGCAGCGGGCACGGGTTCTATCCCTTGTTGGGGAACTAAGATCCCGCATGCCGCTGTTGGTATTCAGAATGAACTGGGAGACAGAGCCCAGGGCGCACAGCCACAGGTGCCTGGGGCCAAGACGACAGTCCCTGTCCTTGGGGAGAATAAACAGTCGCGTTGGGGAGAGCTGAAGGGCCTCAACGTACACTTTGAGAATTTGGGGTTGATGTGAGAGGCAGCTCCTCGGGAACCTCCAGAGAGAGGGGTTTGGAGGACTTCGGATGATCTCGGGAAAACAGAGGGGCGGTGCCCACTGTGACATCACTTCCTTATGGATCTGGGGGTGGGTCTAGCTCTGGGTCCTGGGCTGCAGCAGATGGGCTGGGACCTGGGGGTGGGAGGGGAGTGGGGATCCTGGCTCAGAAGTCCATCTGCGTTGTAATAGTGGGAAAGGCACAGAGCTGGCGTCCAGATGGCCCGGCGATGTCTCTTCCTGAGCACATGCTGCGTGTCTGCAGGCTTTTGCCCCTCTTTTGTGCCCTGCACGTCTGGGGCCAAGCGGCCAGGTCCATTAGTGACCTGCAGTCAGCAGGGAGAGGGGGCAGGTTGTTGCAGGAGGCCGGGCAGCTGGGACAGAGGAGGCAGTGACGTGGGGAGGCTCCATCACAGAAAGCCTCACCTTCCATCCCTGCGCTGGGAACCAGCCTGGACCAGAAAGCAGAGATTTCCTGATGAGGTTGCCCCTTGGTCCCCCAGCCCAGCAGACAGCCCCAGCTGAGGGCCTCGGATGGAACAGACGGATGGACAGTGGCTTATCCCTGAGGAGCAGCCTCCCTGGAGGGAAAAGCAAAATATTCACTTTGGCTGGGCAGGGGAAGGCGGGGAGGGGATTCTGGTGCAGGGAGAAAGCTCCAGGCCGCGGGGCTCTGGCCTGGGTGCACGCTCTCACAGATCCTCCGTGTGGCCACAGAGTCACGCCCCTCTGGTCGGCCCTCTGACCAAGGGGCTGGACGGCTCATCTCGAAGTCCCGTCCAGCCCTCTGTTCTACCATAGTGTGTGGAGGTGGAGGGGAGAGGGTGTGAGTGGGCTGCAGTTTTCCTTGGGCTGCAACCTGCTCAGAGATCAGAGGCTCTGTCTTCTCATCGAGCGGCTCTCTGCTGCGCTCCCGTCCCACCGCCTCCCTCCCGTCCCCCCTAGGAGGATGGATTGAGGCAGTGTGGAGAAATCCGAATAACTAGTCAGAGTCCTCATTAACCCCCTGCAAGGATGCTCAAACATTCACTTTGCTGTTTGTGAAGCAGAAAGAAAACCCCTCTCCCTACATTAAAATTGATGCCTTATTAATCCCTGTGCTCCCGACCCGGGGGCCCGCTCGCCCCATCCTGCCTGAGGCCCAGCGGCTCCGTCACTACCCTGGGCCACTTGAACTTTCTATTATTTATGGGCCCAGCGCAGAGAAGCCTCTCTTCACAGGAGCGGGCTTGGTGCCAGCTCAGAGGCAGCTGCTTTGTTTTCTCCTTGGTGGGGCTGGACCCCACCCCAGGGTGCAGTTGCCAGGCTGCCGCAAGGCTGCTGTGGTGGGTGGGTGAGTGAATGGTGGTGTGGACGCGTCTTTCTCCGGCCTGAGAGGGCACGGTGAGCCGCTCTGCTCTTCAGACGAGCCAGCCCAGGGAGCGAGCGGCAGCCTCTTATTCCAGTGGTGGGCTGGGCTGTGAAGACCTGAGCGTTTGCCTGGCCCTTTCTGCACACCTGGACCCACAGTGCCCCGTGGCCTCCCTGGCACTACCCCACACCAGGCCTTAAAGCTGTTCTCTGGCCCTCCACCCAGGCAGGCAGCCCACATTGCACACCCTCCACATCAGAACAGAAACCCACAAATATGCGTCATGTGCTGGACCTTGAACCAGGAGCTCTGGGGGATCCAAAGCCATTCGAGGCACAGTCCCTACCCTCAGGGAGATTGACATGCCCACACACACAAAGGATCCTGGTGAAGGGAGGGAGGGAGGAAGGAGGAGACCTGAGCAGTGGAAAAGACTCCTCTGGGTTCTCTGAGCCTAAGATGCTGTGGAGGAAATAAGACCTGCTAGGAGCCCCTCATTCCTTCCTTCTGCTTGGTACTGGCTCAGCCCTCTTACTGGCTGCCGATCTGCCCTGTTAGGGTCTGTCCACATCTCTCGCCTGTCTTGACCTATGAGCTCACAGCCAGTGTCTAGCCCTGGGTAAACTATTTTGTGGCCCTCTGTATATTAGGTCCCTAAAGACAGCTTTGTGAGGAAAAGGAGGAAGAGCTGAAAGTGGAGAATGAGAAGAGAGAGGAATTTAACCCCCAGCTCTTATTTCCAACCACTTTAATTTACGACACTGAGCGATGGCCAGAGGTCACCTTCCTGATGGTTGACTCAGGCCGGTGAGGGTGATCATTCAACCAATACCTGCAAGTGCCACCGTGTGCCAGGGATTCAAGGGGAGCCGAGCAAACCTGGGTCCCTGCCCACAGGGAGCTTATAGCTTAGTGGAGAAAACAGGCCTTACCCAAATCATCACAAATGAATATATAATTATAAACCAAGTTAAGTGCTCAAATTGAATCCTAAAATGCGATATACAAAGGAGGCCTCCCTGGTCTGAGTGGTCAGCGTAGCTCCCCTGTGGAAGCGGCTCTGGCTGACATGTGAAAGTGAAGCAGACTTACTAGTCAAAGGTGGATGAGGAGAGAGCATCTTCCAGGAGGATGGGATGGCTGTGCAAAGGCCCTGTGGTGGGAAGAAGCATGTCCTCTTCGAGGGACCAGTGCCTGGGTGGCTGGAAGGCCAAGAGCCAACTAGATGAAGCAGGAGAGCTGGGCAGGGCCAGACCACCCTGACCTTCTAGGCCAAGGTAATGATTTTGGTCTTGATCTCAAGAGGAATGGGAAGCCAACAACTGTTTGAAACCAGGGAGAAGAGGGGGAGGGGGTAGAATGGAAATTTCACTTCAAAGAGGTCTCCCGGCTGTTTAGTAGAGAACAGATGGCGAGCATCTATATGTTAAATGGGTCATCTTATTCCCTTGCTCTTTGTTTCCTATCTCCCACTTTGGTGAGCTGAAGTCTGTAGAATGTGCTGGAGCTTTATGAAGGGAGATGCATATCTAATTTCTGATCATCCAGTATTCAGCCTCAGCTCAGAACCTGCCAAAATAAACTATCACCCTTGAAGTGGGGTCTCTCCTTTCCTAACTTGCAGAGACTCAGGCAGTTGTGTTCACTCTGACCATTGCAAGCCTCCCTGAGAGGTGTCAGGAGGGGAAGCAACCTCCATGAGCTGCAAGCACCTCCTCCCCATTTGGCTAATGGCTCCTCTGTCCCGGTTATTCCAGCTGCTGCTGCTACAGAAACTGCTTTTGTTTAGGACAGAGCCCTTCCTTCATTTATTTCAATGAACATTAATTGATCTTAGCCTATACATAAGGATACTCTGAGGGTCAAACCCCGCACCGCCCTTGCCCTGGAGCATCCTGCCTATTGTGCGAGCCGGGTACGTGAACATACCCACAGGAGGCAGAGGGAACTAAGCAGCAAGGGTAGAGCCACCGGATGGCCTGGTTCGCCTGGGATGGTCTCAGCTGGAGCCTGCAGTGTCTGTGTAATCATTAATCTCCTCCCCTCTCAAAACTGTTCGGGTTTGGGTGGTACCTTATGTGGTCACCCTAACAAGGGGCCATGGCTGTACAGAAGTGTGCGCCATTCTTTGCAGGAATTCAGAAGACATCCCGGGGTGAATAACGATTCACCTGAGCCCTTGAAGGATGAGCCGTATTTCAGCTACTAGAGAAGGGAAATGGAGCATGTCGGTCCTGGAGAGCAGAACCGGCGGCGGGCCTAGCGGAGGGAGTGAGGAGTGACTGTGCAGGAGAGGACGCACACAGCTTACCTGCAACCTAGGCCAGCTCAGCAAACTTTTAACGGAATGTTCTAGACGGTACGTATTTCAGGTTCTGTGTTGTGTTGCAGATACTCAGCTCTGCCGCTGTTGTGGAAAGCAGTCCCAACATAGGCCATAGTGAAGGACGGGTGGGGCCGTGCGCCAATAAAACTTTATTTACAAAAACAGGCAGCCTTGGGATTTGACTTGGGTATGATTTGCCAGCCCCTGACCTAGAGGTCGTGAAGGAGAGTTATGAGACATAGGCCTGGAATGTTCGGTAGGGGCCATATCGTGAGAGGTCTCAAACCCCTGACTTATTTATGGTCATCTAAGGTCCCAGGGTTTGGAGGGCACTGGAGAGAAGCAGGGAGCAGTGAAGAGAGCAGACCGGCTGGGGCCCGGCGCCTCCCTTTGAGGCAGGTCTGTGGAGCTGGAGTGCTGACGTGCCTGGACACTGGCCGCCTCCTGTAGAACCTTCCCTTTTGTTCTGGACACGCACCCGCCCCCACTCCCTATCCTCAGGGGGCTCATACTCTCTTGGGCAGACACTGTGACAAGGTGCTACCCTCTCCTTTCCCAGGGAGCAAAAGGCAATTAGAGACCGCCCTCCCCTCCCCTTCCGACTGCACTGGGCTACTGGTCAGGGTCTCATGCCGGCAGGGCCCCCCAGAACTCCCGATGGATGGACTCCGGTGGCTTCTCGGTTTAATTATCACGGTGGACCCTTGGCTGCAGAGCTGGAAAAGGGAGCAGTTAGCCATCTGCCACCATCCATGTGTCCCCCAAGCCCACCTTTCCTGTGAATATCCCTAAAGAACAACTGGAGATCTCCTCCCATGTTGCAGAAGGTCCAGCTTCCCAGGAGTCCCAGAGAGGAAGGCTGTTTAGGTTCTCCTGCTCTTGTCTTGCTGCAGGGTCCTGCCAGGGAGCAGCTGCCCCCCTTCCTCCCTCCATCCTGGGCGTGTGGCCTCCTTGGCCCTCCCTGCCCAGCTCTCCCCACTGTGGGTGCGGCCCCTTCTCTGTCTTTCCCATAACAAAGCTGCTGCGTGGGTACATTTTTACTACCGTGGTGGCTAGGCCTGCCAGGCTCCCTCACCCCAGGTGTAACATTTAAGGGGGCGCCCCAAAACTCAGCGATCAAGAGAAATAATATTTTAATGCAATATTTTTTAGACATGAAAATTAATGACAAAAATGCATGATAAACAAAACATCAACATTTTAAACGCTGGGAGGATCAGTATTACTGATTCTTCCTTTCTCATTGAATTCTGGTCTGTCTAGTCTGGGCACAGTTACGGGTCCTGTTTTCATCCCCATTACTGATGTTTGGGGTGCCCCCTAAAACTTTGTGGCCAAGGCAAGTGCCACTGGTCCCAGCCCCGGGAGATGCCAGAGGGGGGTATGGCTCTAGGACAGGGAGCAGAACACGTTACACTTGACACAGGAGATAACGAGGTAAGGTCTTCAAATCCCTCTCCTATCCCCGCAGAAGGAATTTCTCGCTGTCTGTTCTCTCCTACACAGACTGGCCTGCCACCATTTCACCTGTTCTCCCAACCAACACCTTCTTTCTTCCCCCTTCTGCTCTGAGTTTTATGCTCCTCCATCTTTGTAAGACTCTGGCCTAGATTCGCCAGGAAGTTAGCGGGGGAACTTTCAAGTCCTCATACTCTGCTCCCTTTCATTTACCTTTTCTCCTTTGCCCTTATTATCTGACCCTGTATATTTTCCTTACTATCTTGTTATTGTGTGTCCACTGCTCCCATTTCCACCCAGACCAGAATGTAAACCCATTGAATGCTGAGATTTTTATCTTTTTTGTTAACAATTGTGAACAGTTCCTGGCACATAGCAGACACTCAATAAACATTTGTTGAATGAGTGGATAACAACTGAGTTCCCTTTTCTTTCATCTTTCCCCTCCCAGAGTAGGCCTGGCCTCCTCTTTAATAGCCAGAAGACGTTCAATCTTTTTCCTAAATGAAAGAACATCTGCCCTTGGCCTCCACCCTAAGCCGTGCACAAAGGCAGCAGAAGCCTTGAAATCACAGTTATTATCATACTTAACAAGTTCAAACTAGGGAATAGAAACAAATATTTTCCAGAGCAAGCTTAGCCTTTCCAAGGTATGTTGTACATTTTTCCCCCTTTTAATAGGGAGTAATGTCCAAGGGAAGATTTGAATTTCATGTAATCTGAATGAATACTGATTCTTTTTGTGACCTTGGCCAAGACACTTTAAGTCTCAGTTTTGATTATTCCATCTGTAAAATGTGTATGTTGATTCCAGTACTACCAACTTTACAAAGTTACTGTCAAGCTCAAGCCAAGTGTTAACCGCTGTGGCTGGACATGCTTTGGGATGTATAACCACTGTGCGTACGTATAGGTGTGCAAAGTCTAATTAGCACCTGGCCAAGGCAGAGCAAGGGGTCTCCTAATGAGACCACAGCAGAAGTGACCACCCAGTCCTAACCTTCTTACTTTACAGATAGAGGAACTGAGGCCCAGGCGGTGATGTGCCCAGGGTCACACCCTGAGCTCATACAGGAGGGTTATGGGCAGAAGCCAGGTGTCCTGGCTCCCGGTGCGGTTGCTGGCCTCTCTGAGTTTCCCAGTTGCTGATCCCACAAGAACAGGGATCCTGGGCGTTGCTCTCAGCTCTCAGCCGTGGGTCAAAATCACCATGGCTGGAGGGGAATTCCTGACTTTCAGGTATCCTTTCGAAACCCAGCCCTTCACAGGCAGCCTAGCGAGGAAGATATTTTAAATAAAATCCCTTTCCCATCCTTGCCATATCTGAGATTCATTTCTGAGAGACATCTGAATGAGAATTTTAAGGATGTTTCATTTCCTGGCCTGGTTCTGGTTCCTTTGCTGTCTTCCAGGTGCTGGTTATGACTGAAACCTCGGTAAGGCAGGCGGTGTGAATCCGGAGTGGGGACTTGTGCCTGGGGTGCAGGTCATCCGGTTGGCAGCCTCTCCAGACGCAGTGTGATCACTGCGGGAGGGAACAGGGCCCTGAGAAGGGCAGGGAGGCACAGAGAGATTAATCTCTTCGATGTCATGCTTCCTGTGCGTTCCTTAATGCCTGAAATTTACACGTGTGGGGGAACAGCGCAATTTCCCTGGAAGACATGAGGGGAAGTCACAGCCATCAGGCTGTTTTGCAAGTGGGCGTGTACACAGGGCTCTGAACTGACCACACTAGCAATCTTTTGGTGTTTTACGAGGTGTGTGGCCATGGTCGTGACCGAGACCTGGAATTTATGCCTTTGCTTGTCTGTAACAGTGTCTCTGGGGTTGTGTGTGTGTGTGTGTGTGTGTGTGTGTGTGTGTGTGTGTGTGTGTGTTGTCATCACTTCTTTGTGACCACGTGTAGATCAATGTATGTTTCTTTAAAAAAAATTGTTTCTGATTTTCCTGCATAAATTACTCTCTGTAAAAGGCCATCCGGAGCTCAGTTCCTAGCATCCTTTTTCAATAAAGCAATATTATCACAGCCTAGTCCCAAAACTGGTCCCAGGAGAGACTTTTCCTAGATTCTTTGTCAAACGAAATGTCACCGACTCACCAAATGATGAGAAGAAGAATTCTTCTTGTTTATTTCCCAAGTGAGGCAGAGCAGACGCAGCTCATCCTCTTCGTATCCCCTCCCTGGCTGGGAAGCAGGTGGGCAGGTGGGCAGGGGAGCGGAGGAGGCCACCCTTGAACTCTGCCCTTTCACTTCACGCCTTAACCAGCTTTGTGACTTTGGGCAAGTCGCTTTTCTAACCTCAGTTCCCCCTTTTAAAAGTAGGACTAGGGACTTCCTTGGTGGTCCAGTGGTTGGGACTTCATGCTTGCATGGCAGCAGGCTTGGGTTCAATCCCTGGTCAGGGAACTAAGATCCCGAATGCTGCGCGGTGTGGCCAAAAAGTATTTAAAAAAAAAAAAAAAAAAGAGGAAGAAGAAGAAGGAGTAGGACTAATAACACCTCCTTTATAAGGCTGTGGCAGGGATAAATAAAAAACCAGGCAATATAATTCTTTGTAAGAGACATTAGCATGTTGTGTGCCATACGTTCCACATCTCCTCTGCTGAACGGATACATTTATTTACTCCTTTCTTCAACCAGTATTTATTGAACACCTAATATGTACAAAATGCACATTAAGCTCTGAACACAGTCAGCTTAGGGGGGAAGGCAAAGAGATAATCACAGTTTCGCAGGATAAGTGCTAAGAGAATTGTGCCTAGGATGCTCTAAGCTGCTAGAAACTTCCTGTGGCAGCCGAGTGGAGGATGGGGAAGGCCTCAGGGAGGCTGATCAGGAGGCTGTTGCTGAGCTGAGGTGTGGCGGAGGAGACGGAAAGGAGGAAAATGCAGCTCACTCTGCCCGGGGGCAAAAAAGAATGATTAGCTTGTATCATGATGAACTGACCTCCTGCTTCTGGATCGGGAAGGCTGTCCTAGAACCCAGGGTCTTGCAGCAGCCCGGTCGGGTGAGGGAGCAGGGGCTTCGAAGCTGGAGGGTCTGACCGCCAGGGGAGGAATGGCAGGGTGCAGCCGGAGAAGGACTGAGCCCAGCTGAGGGGAAGGAGGGGTGGACAGGCAGGGCTTTGCAGAGATGTTCAAAGGGCTTCTGACGGGGCTGATGGCTTCCCCAAGGAAGTTAATCCAGCTGGAAGAGTTAAGCAGCTTTAAATTTGGGGCTCTGGTCTTAGTTGAATTTCAAGGGGCACTTGCTTTCCATGATGGATTCCCTATGATCAGGCTTTAACTTGTGTCCTGTCAAATTCTGCCGGGGTCTCCTGACTGCTCTTGGCCTTCCTGCTCATCTGTTCATTTCTCTCATTTAATAAACGCACATGGAGCCTGATGCTAGGCCAGAGCTGGAAGCATGAAGGTGAGGATCTCCTCGCTCAGGAAGCTCAGAGCTGAATGGGAGGGACACCTATAGGGATACATTATAATAATTTAGTGAGATACAGCCTGAAGTTCATGGCTAAGAACTTTGGACTTTATCTTATAAGACAGCGGTCCCCAACCTTTTTGTCACCAGGGACTGGTTTCGTGGAAGACAATTTTTCCATGGACTGGGGTGCAGGGGGGATGGTTCAGGCGGTAATGGGAGCAATGGGGGTGATGGGGAGCGATGGGGAGCAAGGGGGAGCGACAGGGAGCGAGGGGGAGCGACGGGGAGCAATGGGGAGCCATGGGGAGCAATGGGGAGTGACGGGCAGCAAGAGTGAGCCATGCTCAGTGGTGGGGAGTGACGGGGAGCGACGGGGAGTGAGGTGGAGCTGTGGGGAGTGGTGGGGAGCAATGGGGAGCGACGAGGAGTGACGATGGTGGAGAGCGATGGGGAGCGATGGGGAGAGAGGGGAAGCCGTGGGGAGTGGTGGGGAGCGGTGGGGAGCGACGGGGAGCGACGAGGAGCGATGGGGAGCCATGCGGAGCCATGGGGAGCGGCAGATGAAGCTTTGCTTGCTTGCCCGCCGCTCACCTCCTGCTGTGTGGCCCTGTTCCTAAGCAGGCTGCGGACTGGTATCAGTCCGAGTATTATAAGAAATACGTTCCCAGTTATCAGGGGAGCAGAAAGACTTGCCTTGTGTGGGGCTGAATCTTGAAGGATGAGTATGATTTTGCCAAACAAGATCTAAACAAACTATTCTTACTGTCATTGTCTTAATAACGATAGTCACCATTTATTACAGGCTTTGTCTGTGTCAGTGCTGAGTCCTTTATTATCCACTGAGCACATCATATGTCTCATGGAATACCACTAAATCCCTATAAACACCCTGTGAGTTGGGTGGTCACACAGCTAGGAGGAGGGGATCTAAGATTTGAATGCAGGGTGGTCTGACTTCAAAGTTTTTCCCCCTGTACTATGTCTTCCACATTCACTTATTAATATTAGTGTAAGAGGTATATGAAATAACCCATGGTTTGGTCACATCTTTCAATTCAGAGACACGCTGAAGTATAGAGAATGGTAATGCCTTTGACAATGAGTAATAATGACTAAATAGGCTGGTCAAGCATTGATCCGGTTTAGTATTTTCCAGTAGTGGTTGCCCTTCATGTGACAAGACTGCTCCCGTCGATGACCTACGTGGGTACACCACTAACCTCGGTGTATATGGAGGCGTAAGAGAAACTGAAGACACCCGTCTTGTCCTCAAACACTTATGATGCCATTGAGGAGATTTAGACTAACACGGGAGGCAGAAGGTCACAGAACTGAGTAAGATTCAGGGCCAGTCATAGGATGGGGGAGCAAGGGTTTGACTTCATTCCACTGCAGAAGCTCAGAGAAAGGTAGGACTTGAGGGTTGGCTAGGACCTGGGTAGCAGAGAGGAAGCAGGGGCACAAGGCCCACCAGGGGGGCATGATGGCCTGAGCAAGGGGGGCAGAGGACCCAGATATGGCGTGGGCTGGGTTGTGAGACAGGGCAGCCTGGCGCGGCTGGAGAAAAGGCTCAGGTTTGAAAGACCAGGGGATTAAGTAAGAGAGTTAGGTTGAGGCTGATTTCGAAGGACAAAAAAGGAGGCTAAGAAATTTGGATGTTGTCTCCGTAGGCCTTGGCAAGTCATTACAGACTTTTGAGCAGGGGAGAAACAAGCCTGTAAACTATTTTAGCCTCCAAGGAGGCCCTCTCTTCCTAGAGGATTGGAACCTGGTCTCTTTGAGATGGGTCTCATTGCTCTGGTGAAATCTGAGGCTTTTGCTGGGACAATTGAGTTCAATTAGCTGATCAAGAACAGTCAGAGAACGGGGTCACATTGTCAGGTCCGGCCTCTTGCTTTACAGACAGCAATGACGAAGATTGATGATGATGGCAATGGACAAGAATTCAGAGGTAAAGGGTTTTGTGCAAACATCACAGAGCAAACCTGTGGCAGAGCTGGAACCAGCCACCCCAGCAGGGAGGTGGGAAGAGACTCTATCCTTGGGGAAATGCCTGAGGGTCCTGGGAGGCAAACCACACATCCATGGCTGCACTTATGCAAGAATAGGGCCTGGGAGGGTCTCCAGAGTGAGGATGAACTCTTTCAAGGCTCTGTGGCCAATGAGGACAAAGACTTTGGTGTTTTTTGCTCCTGGGATGGATACCAGGGTGGGACAACTCCCCCAAAGTGGACAGGAGGAAGGCCTTTGGTTTGGGCCTCTGGCCAGAGATTCCAGAGGCTCATTCCTCAGGGCTGTCCTATTCATCTGCAAAGTGTTAAGTCAGGTTGGCTAAACAGGCAGAGGTGTTCTCTGGGGAAGCCTGCCCACCCGTCAGAGGTCAGAGGGTGCCCCAGTAAAATGACCTTGAGGAGGCAGGGAAGGGACTGATCAGAGCTAAAGAGCAGAGGTGAGAACATTCCATTTCTTGGGGATCTCGTGGGGACAGAGGGACTTTATCTTCAAGATGAAGGTCCTGCTTCCTCCTTTGTCCCTGAAGCATCTGGGCCATCGGTCACACAGGGCCCATGTCTTCCCATCCATCTCTCTCCCTGTCTCTCTGTCTGCCTCCCTGCCCGTGCAGCTGCTTGTTAATTGAGCCCCAGCCCAGCCTCAAGATTAGGGCAGCGGTGTCACAGGCTGCCTGCCAGCCTCTGTATGGCCACAGAACAGAGGCGGCTGCGTTTTCTCTGGCAAGATCTAAAAAGGCACACTCAGGACCCTCCTCGGGGCAAGGTGGGCGAGCGTGGGGGAAGGTGGCCGTGACCGTGGGCAGTCTCCTTGTCCCCCAGCCCAGACTGTCTTTCATTCTCCCCAGGGCCTTCTGTCCTGTGAGTTGCCTTCGTTATGCTCAGAGGAATAGCTGGCCGTGACAGAAAGAGATTACAGGCTATATTTCTGCCTTGGAGCTTTCTCCAGGCTGGTGGGAACCAGGCAGTTGTCAGTTCTGGGAAAGGGGAAATGTATGCAGATTGCAGTCCTGAAGCGGTGCCCCGCACAGGGCTCTCTGGCATTGCCGGGACCATCCTTCCTCTCTTAACTGCGTATTTATTGGTCTCTAAGATAAACGGGTGTGATTTCCCTCTGAGGGGCTGCACTCCTCAGTGCCGTCTAAGGGTGAGGGCAGGGGGCAGAGGCACAGCTGGAGCAGAAAGAACAGCAGGCACTGCAGCAGGTCATGGGGAGGGAGCTAAGGCCCCCTCAGCTCGGGAAAGGACACAGGTAGAAGGAGGGGCTGCAGGACACAGCAGGTCCCCCGCCCCTGGCACCGTGGGCTTTGGCAGAGGAGGGGTGGTAGGGCCAACAACCAGAAGCAGCGTTGTCACACGTGACAGGGTACAGTTATGTCCCTATCATTGACCCGTGAGCACCTCAAAGGCAGGGAGAGCTTGTGTGTGTTTGTGTGTTTCATCTTTGCATGCCCAGGTCCCAGCACGTGGTAGGTTCTTAATACGTGGAGTCTAAATTGAAGCAATTTGCATCTGCCCAGAAGAAGGGAGGAGGGAATAGTAAAAAGCTACCCAAGAACAGAGCTGTCATCTGCCAAAGTAAGTCTCAGACACCCGGGACATGAGGCTCGGCAGAGGCCCCAGGAGTGGCCCACCCCACAACTGAGGGCACATCACCTCTGCCTCATCCTTCGGGAAGCCCAGCATTTACTTAGCACTTATACTGCAGCTTCTCCCTTTGGACTGTAAGAAATATAAGAGCAAAGAGAAGTGGGGAGGTTGGAAGAGCGAAATGTCTGGAGTCAGAAGACACACTGCTCGCTGGCTGTTTTCTTAGGCAAGCCCGGTGCTTGACTTTCCTAAGACTTGTTATCAACCTCGATAAAATGGGGTCAACTACCTGGCAGGGAAAAAGCCACCTCTCATAAACTGCAGGTGCGACGTAAAACGGTGTGACCTTCTGCAAGTACTTGGTTAAAATTCTTTAAAATGATAGACCTTTGGATTTGGCAACGCCACATCTAGAAACTTATCCTAAAACAATGATCAAGTCTGGAGCAAAGTTCAGCTACAAGAATGGGCATTATTTGTTTATAACAGCAAAAACTGGAAATAATCTAAACAACAAATAACAGACATTTGTAACTGTAGTACATCCGTAAATGGAATGCCACATAGTCACTAAGATTATAGTGTATATTTCCCTTATATGCAAAGGTATTTATGGTATGTTGCTAAATATAAAAGGCTGCTTCCGGAGCAAACAGAATGATACTGTTTTGAAGAAAGAAGAGTTTTACTCTGCATATTATCTGTGGTTGTCTTTGTGTGGTAGGATCACAACTAACTTGACAATTTCTGGGAATTCCCTGGCGGTCCAGTGGTTAGGCCTCGGTGCTTTCACTGCCGGGGCCCGGGTTCAATCCCTCATCAGGGAACTAAGATCCAGCAAGCCACACCACATGGCCAAAAAAAAAAAAAAAAAAAAAAGTCTCCCTCTTCTTTATTTTGTGCAATAAGCATATATTATTTTGTAAAGGTAATAAAAATTAAGTTATTATATTGAAATATCGCCCTCGTTTTAAGAGTTAAAGAAGATACTATGTAGGAAAGTACTTTGTAAACTAAAAAATGATGCAGAGAGAAGACAGGGACTCTGCCCAAGAGGAGCCTCCAGTTTGGAAAGAGACGAGAGATGTGTAAGATAACCATAGCATGAGACAGAACGTGGCGAGAGCTTTCACAGGATGACAGACAGCGTGCTACTTGGAAACAAAGAGGAGGTAAAAATTACATCTGGCTGTAGAGGCAAAAGTCAGAATGTTCAGGTTGAACACTGAAGAATGGTGAGGGTCTTGCCTGGTAGAAATGTAGAATTGTGGCAGTGAGAGCAGTGGGAGGTTATGGGGCCGGTCTGGGGTTGCGTTTGGATGGAGGGAAGAGAGCCTATGGGTAAAGGGTAGAAGCTGTGCCCTGAAGGCAGTTAGGGCAGTGCCAGGTCAGACTGAACACCCGTAGGTGCCTGTAAGGAGGGAGTCCATGAAAATTCTGCAGTAGGGGGTGACACAGCCGTGCACCCATCCCGGGCACTGTCTGGCACGCAGGGGGCCCTGGGTGGATGCAGGGTGAAGCCGGGTGACTGGGAAGCTCAGTCCGGGGGTGGCTAACAAGCTGGGGTGGCTTGGCTGGCGTCGCCAGGGATGAGGGCCCTCTCTAGGTGTGTCCCAGGGAGCGGAAAGGCGGAAGACCACCTTCTGCCTGGACTGGACTGGAAAGCGTGGGAAGTGGGGAAGTGATGGGGGAGGGAGTGAGGTGGGCTCGGGGAGGGAGGAAGCGGACTCGTCCCCCAGGTTTGCTGCCTGGGGTGGGCAGGGTACTGGGAGGCACTCACAGAAGTCACAGGCAAGGCCAGTGGAGAAGGAACAGGCTGCTGCGGGAGTCCCTTGTGCTCACAGCATCCTCTCCGGGCAGTGGCCAGGGGGGCCTGAGCCTCCTGCCGCTTTGAATGTGCCTCATATCCGTCATCTCCTCTTGGGAGGAGCCTGGGCCCAGGGTGGCGAAGGGGGTTTTGTTTCAACCTAGAGAGATTTTGTTCATGGAAATTCATGAACTGCCCTGCCTGCTCTTGGAGTCCCTCTCAGCTCATCCCATCTCCGGGCTCCCCCGCTTCCTCTGCCCCGCGGCCAGGAATTCATACACCCCTCAGGATCCTGGATGCTATGTCTCTGTCACCTTCGCCTCCTAGCAGTGCAGGTGTGTGCGCCTGGGAAGCGGGAAAGTCTTGTTCAAGCAAATGTCTGAATTTCCATTTCCCACTGCAGCTCCCAGCCTGGCCACTGTTTAGCTCCGCCTGTTGCCATGTCACTAATTACATTCTTTACCGAGGTGCGAGTTGTTTTTACAGGGAGACTAAGATGGTGTTAACTAGGAAGGAATTGTGAATGTTGAAGATGCATTTACCTCCGGTTGTAGGGCTGGGGCTCTGGGCTGGAGGTGCTCCCTGAGGCAGCCCTGAAAACGCAACCCAGGTATCAGCAGCCCCCCTCCACCCCCATCCCACGACCCCGTCATCCTGGCCCCAAGCACAGCCTCATTGGAGTCAAATTAGCAACTCGATCCAGAAGGAGAAACTGACATGTTTGGGAAGTGTCAGGCCAGGCCTTATACTGGCGCTGACCACCAACCTCACTTCTGGTTACCTCGGTCCATTTCAAATATTGAGAAACAAAATTAATCCCCTTTAATCTAAAAGTAAGTAGTTAAGTCATGCAGCTGAAGCGCCCTTTAGGCCAAGGCTGTTTTTCACGGCTTTGGGTCCCCCACCCTCCTGACTGTTCCTCCCTCCCCGTACCCCATCAGCGTCCGGACTCCCAGCCGAAGCCTCCCCCACCCCTGGGAAAGCATCTGAAGCTCACCCACACACCTGAGCAGGTGGCAACAGCTGCCCTCTCTCTGAGTTCCCCACACTTTAAAGCAAGAAGCCAGCTGTGGCTTCCCGGGACCCAGGATCACTCAGGGACCTGCCCGCCCTTGCAGGAGAGGGAGCTGCCTGTGTGCCTGGTGCCAGGAGACCAGACGGCGACCACAGGGCACTTCCCGCCGAGACAAGGGTTGGGCTCTGACACAGCTCCGGTGGGTCTGAGCAGCCAGTGAGGAGAGGGGCGTGGTAGGAGTTCTGTAGAGCACAAGGAGTATCCTTTACCGCCAGCCTGGGAGAAGCGGGGCACAGAGCGCGTCCCCTCGCTCCCTGCGCCTTGAGCCTCCCCTCCTGAGCACTGCTCTGCCCTTTCTCCCAGGTGCACTGGCTCCAGCCAACAAGGAAGGATTGCTGGCCCAGCTGGAAGTGAGAAGAGGGGAGTGAGTCTCCTGAGGGCCCTCCCAGAGGCCACCGGGATCGCCCGAACAGTAAGAAACGTTTCTCCGTCCTTTAACACAAAGTTAAACCCTCCAGGCAGATGATCTTTTCTTCCGAAGACCTCGAGAACAAGCCCATAGCATTAGCTGACAGTTAGCACACACACGACCTCAGAGACCATAGCAGTGTATTGTTTCTGCTCAGCTCCTGGAGGATGGGGCGAGGGCTATGCCTCGTCCCTGTATACCTCTCTTTTCTTCTACGTATTCCATGAACGATAAACTGTTGGCACTACAGATGGATGGGCTGCTGCTTGCGCGTACGACGACGATGGTAACACTTGTACAACCCTCTGGAGCAAATGTTATCACCAGGGGGTGTTTGTGAAAAACTCAGTTCCTGGACCTCACACCAGAGATCCTGATTTGTGAGTCCAGGTTTAGACCGAGAATCTGTACCCCAAGTGTTTTTCATGAACACGGAGGAAACTGTATCCCAAGTGTGTGTGACGAACTATGAGAAATAGTTCCTTAGAGCGTATAAAGCATTTTGAATAGAGAATCTCACTTAATCCTCTTATCAGATAGGGTTTTTTAAATCCCCTTAAGTAACTTCATGATCTCACAGACCTAAGTATCAGTATAGGCAGGGATTAGAAATCCAGTTATCCTTTTTTCTCTCCAGTATACCATGATAAGGGCTGGATCTGTTTTGGTGAGATGGGGCCCCAGCTCCAAAGGACCCTGCCCAGGATTTTGTAAGTTTCCCTGATGTCTTAGGGCCACCATGATCTTCTAGCTCCCCGGTCTTCGTTTTGGGGGGGGGGCAGTAATCATTGCCAAATTCCTCACGAAAGCTGGTTTCTCTCGAGAGAAGGAGAGGGAGAGAGGCAGGTAGTTAGAAAAGCCATGGATATTGAAGAGGACCGCCTGTCTGACAGTGGCAGATCTGACCAGGCCTGGCCATCTGCTTCCTGTGCCCTCTGGCTGTTTGGGGAGCTCTGTTTTAGGTGTGTTACGGGGTGGGGAGCACGCTGTGGCTCCTAGAGGTGAAAACCAGAGAAGAGGGCATATCCCAGGGGTCAGGGCTTCCCCCCAGGTGTGGGTTGAGTGATGCCCACTTGGGGGACAGTCTTTTCAACAATCTTCGGAGCCTGTGCACACACTGACGTGGAAAGGAATTCACTGCAGACAGTGGCTGTGGTGAGGGCTTGGCGGGGATGGGGCGGATGGTAAAAGAGAAGGAGGAGGTTAAGGGTTAGAGATTCCTGGTGAACCAGCGTGGACGGGTGTTGTTGCCCAAGTCCAGTTATTCCTCTGGGCCTGGCAAGAGCTTCCTCCTGCCGAAGTACCTATTCCAGAGGTCGTTCAATAGACAGAGTCCTGTTTCTCTCCAGGTTGATGCTGCGGATGCAGGAGTCTAGATGCCTGGGAGAATGGAGGTTCCGCCGGCCCTCCCTACGTGGAGGAGAATACGTAGAATCTGGGGAAGGATGGACGTGGGTTGACGGACTGCTAGGTCCTGCTGTGGGTTGTGTCTTTCCATAGAATGGAAGACTTCTATGGATGAGATGGAGGCAACCTCAAACATCACCCTGATCTTCCCCCTCACTCCCCAACACACACACACACACACACACACACACACACACACACACACACACACACACA
>NW_020172768.1:1939456-2005209 GCF_003031525.2 Neophocaena asiaeorientalis asiaeorientalis
CTGAGCCATCTTGCCAAGGGAGTGCCAGTCTGGTCTGTTCTGGGGACTCAGTACAGTTGACACTGTTGCTTGGGTGGGTACAATCGACAAGCACAATTTTTGCAGCTAAGCTGGAAGTGTGGCAATCAGGGAGCCGCCAGCTGTCTCACTTAAATTCTTAGCTCTCTCGCTCTCTTTTTTTAAAATCATTTTGCTTACATAATCCACCCCCTTTTTATTTTCTAATTCTCTCCTTGCAAAGCTGGCACCAGAGGGGAAAGGCTGGGGTGGAGTGGGTAGCAATTACACATCAGTTTGGGGAGCATTTACATTTTGCAATTACAATTTAAAAATAAGCCTCGTTAATGATCTCCACGTGTCAACGACAACCCCTAACTGACATACATACTCTCCTGGGCCTGCCTGCCTCCCCCCTGAAGTCAATGCTCAATGGGGGTGGAGGTGCCTAGGGAGATGTGGGGGGAGTAGGGACAGCATCTGAGGGGGGGCGAGAGCGATGAGGGTGCCCTTGGTGTTGGTGGAGAGCAGGGAAAGAGCTGAGCACCAGAGACCAAGGATCCAGGCTTCCGGCTTCTCTCCTCCCCACTGTGCTCGTGGTCTGTCCCAGCCCACCTCCCTCCACGCCCGACACAGCAGGCTCTGTGTCCTCGGAGGCAACGTCAGGGCTCAGAGCTGGGAGAAGTCGAGCCCCAATCCTGTTCCCCTCCGAGGTGGGCATTTTCAGGGTCCTGATGGGCCAGTAAACCCTAGTCCCCCAGAGCCAGCAGATGTGCTTGGATATTCTTGGATTGGGTAGAGGGGCTGAGTCCATACGCAGTATTCTGGAAGGAAAAAGGGTTAGCTGAAAAAAAAAAAAAGGGTTAGCTGTGTCCCGGTTTGGGAAAGACACTTCTCTCATGGATTGGTTACCATATATTTATTGACGCCCTCTGATTTCTTGAGCAGGGACTTTGGAACAGACCAGCCCAGACTCAGATTCTAGCTCTGCCATTTGCTGGCTGTGGGATTTGGGGCAAGTTACATGACCTAAGTTTTCTAACCGTCACTGTCTTGATGTAACTGGGATAATCACGTTTACCTCACAGGGCTTGTGTGAGGGTGAAAGGCTGTAACTGCCGGATGGCACCTCACGGGAGTCTGGCACCTGGTGGACGCTCAGAAAACCTCAGCTCCGCTCCCAGCCCCTCCCCAGTGTGCTCCCTCCTGCCCACAGTGAAGCTGCTTCTTCCCAGCTTCCGTGGACACTAAGGAAGGATGATCCAGTCCAAGCCAGCTGCTCCCTGAGCAGCTCCTGAAGTGGACCCCAGCCCTACACACACCTGCCACCTCTCGGTGGGCTTCTCTGCGGGGCCCTGGCATCAGGCCTCCATTCCAGCATCTCACAGGCTCCCTTCCTGCCTCTGGCTCATAGCAAGCCCAGCTCTCCCTCTTCTGGGCGCTAATTCAAAGGAGCGACCTTCCATCAGGCCCCACGTATGTTTATCTGTGAGTGAGGGAGGTGGACCAGAGCTCCGTGAGGTGCCTTTTAGCCTTGGCATCTGTAATTTTCAGATTTTCCTTCCCCACTTGGCTTTCCCCCCACCGGTTACTTGTGTGTGAAACTTTCCTTTCCTGGGCAGCTTCATCCAGGCCAGTCTTTGGACTGATGACTTGCAGTCAAGAACATGCATTCGTGACTTGAAACATACAGAAAACAGCTCTTCCCTAGGACAGAAAGAGATCTGCATCTTGCAATAATCTGAGCGAGGGAGACAATCCAGAAGCGGGCTGCCCGGTGTAGGGCAGAGGACACAGAGAGGGGCTGCAGACAGGGGTTCCTTGAGGACAGGGACTGCATCTTATTGGTTTGGGTGTTTAGTTGAACACAGATAAATATTATGTTTTCAATACTGTTCTAAAAACTTGCTTTGTTAACCTAGGCTATATAATGGAGAGTTTTCCAGGTCAAAATAAATAGACCTACTCCATTATTTTTGACTGCTGCATGGTATTCTAAAAAGCCTCCCTTCTTTCCCACACCTCTACCCACTAGGTTCACCAGCCAAAGTTAACCCCTGACGAGCAGTTTCTGATTTAGCTGATTTTGTGGCCGCTTATTATGTCCTATAATATGCGTCAGTCCTTCTTCTTCTTTAAGATATTTTATTTTATTTATTAATTTTTTTGGCTGCTCTACATGGCACGTGGGATCTTAGTTCCCCGTCCAGGGATCGAACCCTCGCCCTGTGCAGTGGAAGCACAGAGTCTTAACCACTGGACGGCCAGGGAAGTCCCCCAGTCTCTCTTTCTTAATGTATGTGTTTATTTATGAACTCCCCCCTGTGGAAGCTGGGGAGATGAGCACGTGTTCTTCTCCTTCCAATTTGTATTAGTTTGATCACACTATGTTTGATATTATTTATTTTTAGTCTATAGTGTTATATATAATACAATGCGTATATATTACATAGTACATAGTGTTATACTATTTAGTATAATCGTCTGTGTGCTACCTTTATGTTAAGATTTAGAAGATTCATATCCTGTTAAATAACTGTGGTTACCTCGCATTCTGACTCTAGGTTGATTATAAGGTGGAAATGTTATTCAGCCACAGAACTACATCGAGTGATTTGACCACAGAAAAGGGAATGGAATCCTGCCATCACCACTTGACTGTTGCCTGGAATCTCCCGGGCCCCCACGTTGACGGCCACCCCTCATTCCCTCCCATTGGGCTGCTGCTCTATCTTGTTTTCTGTTGTCTTCTTCCTCTGACTTCTTTGTTTTGCTGGAATGCCACCTCTAGTTACTTTTATATTGATGGGAGGGAAGTAAACTCTGAGTCTTCACGTGTCCAAAACGGACTTTATCTTGTCTTCGAGCTTGACTGGTAGAACACAGATCAGGTCCCAAGTTCGACACCTTTTTCTCATAGATCTTGACGGCGCTACTCCACCACCTTCTTATTTCCAGTCTTGCAGTGAGGATCTACTTTTAGCTTTCTTTTCTTTTTAAAGTTTTGAAATTTCACCACTACGTGCTGAGGCTTGAGATTTTATTTGATCCTTTTTTATTTCTCTTCCTTAGCCCTTGGGATCCCTTTAAATCTGAAGTCACCTATCTTGCTTCATTTCATATCTTTATTTATTCCACTCAGTTGTCTCTGTTTTCTTCTTCTGGAACGTCCACTGCCCAGCGCAGAGCCTGGCACGTAGTAGGTGCTCAGTAAATGACTATTGGGTTCTGGTTAGGACGCCGGCTCAACTTGCTGCCTGTACTTGGATGGGATCTCTCCTCTGTACGGGGCAGCAGTCAGACCCGTCACTGCTCTGCCAGCCCTCCGTCAATCTGCTCCGGAGAGTCTGCTCTGGAGCCTTGGGTCCAACACTGCTCCTGGGCTTGGGGAGGAAGCTAAGAATGAGGAGTGAGGGGAAAGCTGAGGTCGAGCTGTAGGGCAGCCGTAGCGGCCAGCCTCCCAAGAGAGTTCCCTGAAACCTCAAATTTCTTCAGCATCCCCTGAATGTCCCCCTCGGGGACCTCTCTCCTTGACCTTCCAGATCATTCTTACGTGGGCCTTCTTCCCTCTTCATCTCCCTCTGCCCATCTCCTCTACTCTCCACAGTCTCAGCTCACACGCACACACAGCTCCTGTTCCATGAAATGATCCCTCACCATGGCAAGGGTCTCATTAGGTGAGATCCTTTTTTTCACTTTTATGAATTCCAGAACAAAGAGACAGCAGACTTCTCTTCCCCATGCTGCAGAGCCTGAGACAGCCAGGCCCTAAAAAAGAGATCAGAGAGACCTGCTGTTAGCAGGGACCTGCCTCAGCCTGGGACCACCTGTGCCCTTGGGGAGGCATCTTGGACGAGAATTCCCATTTATTCTTCCTCCCCTCCCCAGAGATGGGCTCTGGGGGCAGATGCCTCATGTGCAGTTCCCCTGCCTACCCAGATCAATCTGCTCTGGACAGAATCTCTAGATCTGGGAGTTGAGATGCTGCACTCCTTCTCCCTGAACCGGCCAGATACTGGAAGACCCAGATCAACAAGTGCTCAGATCCCAGAAGGTCATTCTCTGTTCTAAGTCAGAGCACCCTCATTGGTCCCCCAGGGCCAGAGTCCACTGTGTGAAATTGTCTCCTCCCCACTGCACCCCCCTCCTGTCCTTGTCCTGCCGTGAGAGGTGGGGTCGGTCTGTCTTACTGGCACAAGTAGAGGCACAATCTTGAACTTCAAGTCCACAAAGATTCTGTACTGAAGGCAGGACGCTTTCTTTCCACGGAGACCACAGTGATAGGGAGTGGGTTATCATTGCAAAGGGCAGAATTAAGGTTTGATGCACGTTATGATTTTCAGACAAGCTGCTAGTACTCGGAGATTCTGCTGCTAATCGGAAACACTTCTTGGTTGAGTGCAGTGGAAAGGGCCAGCATATGACTAGGTTTTCCCTGTTAGAAACCCGAGAACCATCGACCCTTTTCCACGGCTGGAGGCTGAAGGGGATAGAGCTTGGCAGGGGACAGCCAGGAGCCAGTGGGAGGTAGAACACAGCTCTGGTCCTCTGCACTTCTGTTTAATTGCTTCCTGCTTCAGAGGGTGTGGGTAAAAACCCCAGTGCTGGCCTGCGAAGATGTCTTTACTGGTCGCCCTTTCAGAATGCTGCCTGGAACCTCTGGAATGAGAGAGGAAGGAAGCGACGCTGAAAAGAAGGTTTGCAGGAAAGGGCTTCTGCAGGGGGATAAAGTCAGGACCCAGGTAGATATGACAAGGGCTGGATGCTCCCTAAGAATGGGGTGCCCGCAACCTGAAAAAAGCCAGTACTGCCCAATTGGACAGGCTTTCCAAAGAAAGAGCCAGGTGCCCCTTAACCTGTGAGTCACGGCATATCTCTCTCCAGAACAGGGACTTCTTTTCAGCTGTGGGTGGTCCCCGGAAAACCACGGGTGGGGTGGGGAGAAAAGGCCAAGCAGAGACAGTCATAGGGAGCCGGCTGACTGCATGCCCCCTTCCACCCCGCCCCGCCCCGCCCCACCTGGGCCGCAGCTCGGGAAGGAGACACTGCCTGAATCCCAGCCAGTGTGAGTCAGAGCCCTGGCCCCCGAGCTGCCTGCGGGGTGTGGTGTCAGGGCACAGACAGCCCCGCCTCCACCCAGCTCCAGCTCCAGCGTTGTGCTCCCACAGCTGAGACACTTGATCAAATTCCCCATTACACACTGCCTTTTACATGCAGTCTTCAACCATGTGTTCCATCATTTCACGTTCATTCTCGAATTTTGTTCTTTCCCTTCATAATTGAACCCACAGTCCAGTGAGTCCACGATGGAAGCTCAGACCTGCCTCTCTCAGCGATGATGGAAGCATCTCTGTCTTGGTTGCGTCGACTTTATGAGGCCTTGACTTCTTATCGCTGCCATCAGCACTTTGTTTTCCATCTTCCGCTCATTTTTATGCAATAATAAGAGCAAATGCAATACAGTATTTAAATAAATTTGTACACACCCTGCTGTCCAAAGAAGACAGGGCTGAAGGAAATGAACGGTTGCTGTTAGGAGGCCTCACCATCTGCAGACACAAAGTGCGTGCTTGTTAGTGAGGTACAAAAGGCCAAATCTGGCAAACGGGGGACATTTAGGTGTGTCGATACAATGAGACTCTTGGAAATTCGGGGCATGTAGAAGTGAAGGGCAGGGACTTCCCTGGTGGTGCAGTGCTTGGGACTCCACGCTCCCAGTGCGGGGGGGCCCGGGATCGATCCCTGGTCGAAGGGCTGGATCCCACATGCATGCTGCAACTGGGAGTTCGAATGCCACAGCTGAGGAGCCCACGGGCCGCAACTGGGGGGCCAGCGAGGCGCAACCGGGACCCGGCACAACCAAATAAATAAATATTAAAAAAAAAAAAGAAGTGAAGGGCAGCCCATGTTGGGTGTCCTGACTGCAGATGTAGTATTTCCACAGTCAGCCTTGTCTTTCTCCTGCTCCATTTCCAGGGCTCTGCCACTCCGCTGGTGTTCCCCACCTCCGCCCCAAGACCTCTAGGTTAACCGTTTAGACTCTGAAAGCGGGCCGCGTGTCACATTTGGAAACTCTCGATTTCTCAAAGCCTCAGTGTTCGCATCCTTGAAAGGAGACAACAATCACACCTACACCATATGGTTGTTGGGAAAAATAAACAAGGTTATCTGTGAAAGAAGCTTAGCATAATGCCTGGTGCGTGGTGAGGGCTCAGTAAATGGCAGTCGTTAATAATTCTGGGTATCATCTCGCCCTGAGCAAAACTGGCTCCAGGGAAACAAACTCATTCTCACTGAGGTGTACTGATTGCTGGGGCTTAAAGATTTATCCGTCCCAGATTTGTTTGTTTGATATTTTAACAGTAAACCAAGGAAATTTAATTGTAATTGTATATATATCCAGGCTCTGTAAGGAGGTAGACCTTGTGAACTCATATCGCACAGACTTTTTTCCCCCAAAATGAAATGCAAGGCAAAGCCATGATCTTGTCTGCTGGGGAGCAGAGGGTTCAACGGGCAAGATGGGACGTGGCTGGGAAGTAGTTTTTCCATAATGTAGAAACACGCGTCGTGCTAAATCATGCTACGTGCCCTCCTTCTGCCCAGCGGCAGGGCTCCCGGTGAGAGCACGGTCCAGGAGTGGAAAGTAAAGAAGGCTTCGTGGAGTAGGCTTCTGAGCAAAGTTTTGCTAAAGGACAGGGTTCAGTAGTGTAATGTACAGGGCCTTGCCAGCGGAGAAGCACAGTAAGAGGCGTGGAGGAAACGTTTCTTAGGAGGTAGACAGGGCTTGCCTGCTCAGCTGGGGCTTGGGTGGCGATGCCCAGGAACGGACTCGCTGCCCTGCATCACCACCTCTCAGTGGCAGCCTCCATCCTCCCCTTCTCCCCCTCCCGACCGGGGCTGCCTTTCCAAGGGATCAGGAACATGGAGCCAGGGTACCTGCTCTCGTTCCAAACAGCAGCAAGGACCAAGGGTTGAAGCAGCCTGGCTGGCATCCTTTTGTCCCACAAGTTGACCTCATTACTGTGGACTCTACCTGGTCCCCCTACCTTTTTTTTTTTTTTTTTGCGGTACACGGGCCTGTCCCTGTTGTGGCCTCTCCCGTTGCAGAGCACAGGCTCCGGACGCGCAGGCTCAGCGGCCATGGCTCACGGGCCCAGCCGCTCCACGGCATGTGGGATCTTCCCAGACCGGGGCACGAACCCGTGTCCCCTGCATCGGCAGGCGGACTCTCAACCACTGCGCCACCAGGGAAGTCCCCCCCCCCTTTTTCTCACGAGCTCACCTGGGTCCCCACAGAGGCCCAGGGGGAGGACAGCTGTTGGCTGAGTCAAGAAGTATCAGGGATGAGTGGCTTTTCAATGATAAACTGAGCCCAAAGGGCCACTTGCTTCCACAGCCCTGATTCTTGACCTTTTTTTTTTTTTTTTTTTCTGGAGGCAATTTAAAAAAATGGAACCAGATATCATCCAGCCAGAGGACGTGGTGCAGTCCTTCTCAGAGAGAAAAGGGGCCTGGCTGACCCTTTTATCATCCTCTGCTTCCAGGAGAATCTGAGAGCATTGCGGGTGACACACTCGATAGGCACCAGGGTCCCTTACCTCTGTGGACTCCCCCCGACCCAGACCCCTCCCTCCCCTTCTTGGTCCCTCACTTCTCCTTCCTCTTCCTGGTGCCCAGGGAGTGGCAGCCTCCAAGGCAACTGCCTCCGAGAAGAGAAAGACTGATGGGAGGGAGCAGGCAGGTGGGGCACCAGAAGCAGAAGCTCTCCTTCCAACTGGGGTCCCCAGCGTCTGAGCTGTTTGTCTGTCTCTGTTGTATTGCGAGCCTCAGGGACCCAGCCCAAGTTGTTTTCTCAGCTCGGTTGCCGTCAGCTCTCGACAAATAATAATAAACCTGGGCATCAGGTTTGTCGAGGGGGATTTCAGTCCCTGGGTTCATTTTTAGATTTGTTTCTCTACACGTGTGTGCAGACAAGGAGCACGTGACGGGGCGCCAGGGGAGAAGCCCGGGGCTCCCAGCTGCCCTGGCAATCCACCTGCACCACTCGCACGGCAGAGCTGCAGGGCCCTCCTCTGCCCCGGACCACTAGGGCTGCCTGGATGTTTGAAAGAGAAGAAAAATATTTGAATGAAAGGCCTCAAGCTCTCTCCTTTCTCTGTTCCTCCCCACCTCTCCCACTCATGCTGTTTGGATAGAGATGAAGGGGGCTGGAGATGAAAAAGAGAGGGCAGAATCCTATCTCCAGGTTCGAGAGTTGCCTGAGGGATGGGCAGGAAGCTGGTCATGGGTGTGGGGAGAGGCTTCAGTGACTGGAACCAGCGATGGCCTCGCGACCCCCATTCTTGGGATGCAGTGACAGGGGAGGGGGTTCCTGGAAAGGGAGGACCCAACGGTGGGTGAGTGTGAAATTTAGGACCAGACTGATGGTGCCTCTGGGGCAGAGCAGCACCTGCCTTAAGGCAGATTGGAGGCGACCATTAGAGGTCATTGCTGTCATCCCCCTGCCTCCCAGCAGGAGAGGCTGCAAACCACTTCTCTGTGAGAAGAATGCAGGGCTGTGCTTACCCTTACAGCTAGCATGCTTGTTTTTTTCTCCCTTTCTGTTTTTTTTTTTGTTTTGTTTTATTTTGTTTAAAGGAACCAAAGGGGGAAAAATTGCCAAGTTGTAAAGTGCTCGAAGAGGAGATGAGAGTCTTCATCAGAATGCTAAAAGCTGGAGGGGGAGAGTAACGTGAACACTCTGCCTATATTTATGGGATTGATTCTCAGATCAAGAAGAAGCAAGCAGTCAGATGAAAGGAATTATTGTTAAGCTCCTCGGTAGGAAGATCTAATGGACAATTGCCGCTATCAGGGGGAATGAAATTGCTGTTTCAGTTTGTAAAATATATCAGCGGCTTTTTGAAGCCAGAAGAGGTGTGACAGCCAAGGCAGGGAGGAAAGCGGGGGACTCTTGTCACTTTCTGGTCCTTGTGTGAGAAGCGAGAGCAGGCAGGAGAGATGCCAGGGCCAGAGCGAGGGCTGCTCTCCTAACTCTGACCCTGGTCCATTATTTTTTTGAAGCCAAAATGAAAACGAGCTGCACTGGGGAAGTAAAGGAGAGAAAGCTACAGCCCTGACTCTGGGCCCTGATGTGGCGGGGGCCCCCATGAATCAGAGGCAGTGGGCCAGGATGGGGCTCCTCCCTGGGATACCCGGCCAGGGGTGTGGAGGGTGACTGACATGGGTCTGAGATTCCCAACAGCTCCAGCCCACGCAGGGAAAGTCACCATGAAGCTCCCCCCACTACACTGTGCACACACTGGGATCCAAGGTGGAGTATAATCCCCTTCCTCCCAGAACTGGGTCTCCCAGTGAGCTCAATCCCCAGGTCCGTGAGTGCATAAATGACCCCGTTGACCCGCCCCCACGAGGGATATATTGTTATTCCAGATAAAGAGCAAAGAGCAAAATGGCCTTGGGCATGGGGAGGGGGGGGTGCTTGGACAGGCCGAGGAGGGTCCTCGCTGCTGGGACGGTTCACAGTCGGCTCCTACCCCTTCCAAAGACCACATGGTGGCTCAGGGCTGAAGGAGGAGAGAGAGGTGGGGAAAGAGGGCGATTTCCCATCTCGCAGGGAGGCGGAAGCCGGCAGAGCTGGTCAAACTCATGCTGGCCCCTGCTGGCTCCTCTGTTTCCTAGAGACCAGCGCCATCACGAGAGGGCGTGACCTGGACCACCTCCCAAGTGGGCTTCCCAGAAAAGTCGTGAAGCACATTCAGAGTAGAGGGCTGTGGGTGGCCAAGGGGCCTGAGCTGCCTACTGTCTTGGTTGTCATCTCTGCTGCTTCTCAAGTCAGCAGAGAATTATTTCCCGCTGAGAGTTCCAAGCGGGAACCGGAGGGGCACCAGGGAAGTGGCCCTTCTGACTGGGACGTTCTGCCGGGACTTGGGCTCTGTGCCTGGTGCAGTTGCCCCCGGAACCCGGGTATCGGGGGAGGTGTGACCTCTTAGCCAGCCAGCCTGCAGCACAGCGAGTGAGCCGGGGATCTGATCCTGAGTGCAAATCCTGCTCAGCTCTTCCCCGCCATCCTTCCTTCACTGTAGACACAGTTACCCTCCTGGCTCCCACGCCCCTACTGTGAGCCTGGTCTTTTCAGACTAGAGGATTCTCTTTGCCCCCAACACCCCGAGGTCAGAAAGATGGGGTGGGGTAGCAGCATCCGCTAGGCCACGGCATTCCGGTCACCTGAGGCCCTGAGCTTCCATGCAGCTCCCAGAACACTTGGGGTGAAAAGGCCCAGGTCCAGCGCTTGCTGTGCTGTGAGGGTGTGGCTCCTGGGGGGCTGGCCCTTCCCCATTCCACAGGACCCTTCACTTCTCCCTCACTTTGAAACACTTCCACCAGACCTCCTCACATTTTGAAGCTCCCCACCCACAGGTGCACCCTCTCTCTCACCTCCATCCTCCCCTCCATCCCCACACTGGCCTCGCCCTTGTCACTGCTATACTGACTCCACGCACCAAGGCTCGGAGACCATCGAGTTCCTTTAGCCACTCAGCTCTCAGCTGCGGTTTCTAACCCTTACTGGGTTTTGGGAAGAGACGTGTGTGTGTGTGTGTGTGTGTGTGTGTGTGCGTGACGGCACGCGCACGCCTGCGTTTCTTTAGATAAATCCACAGAGTCACATGAAATCAGTGACAGGTTGACACCGTTATTTCAAGATTCATCGCTCTGAGTTGCCAGCAGAGGAGCCGTAGCCAACTCCTTCCCACCACCACCACTTTTTTTTTCCAGGCATAATTTATAGCAGTGGGTGAATTTGTTTCCAAAAGATGAATATCACACTATCAGCAGCAGCTGCCTCTCGTTCTTATTTGTTTTTAAATTTGACTCAAAGTCCAATCCTCTGTACACATCCGAAGCTGTAAATCCTAAAGCGACTGATTACATGATTTAGTAAACAGGTTATATTATATAATGCAATTAAAGCAGGGCTCCGCGGCGCCACCTACAGGCAGCTTCTGGGAAGGGAGCTGGGCCAGAGACTCATTTTGGACCAGGCTCTCCGCGGAAGGAAAATAAACGGCATTGCGCCAGGCTTGAGGCGGCTGCTCCGGGGGGGAGAAGCTGAAGCCAGCCAGGTTACTAATGCAGCCTTTTGGTCCCTCCTGCTGAGTTCACGGTGTTATTTCAGCCTCCTGCAAATCTGTCTAGACGTCAGAACCCAGGTCTGGGCAGCTGCTCAGAGGGGCGGACCTGGGGGTGTGTGGGGGGGTGGTAGCCACCTGGGGGCTCCTGGGCTGGGGGGACGCGGAGGAGGGCTCCCAGCTCTCTTGGCCTCAGGGGCCTCCTTCCCTCCCTCTCAAATGAGGGAGCCTTTGGAATGGAGCTTCAGATATTTCCATTCTACTCAGCAGAGCTTGTGTTCAGTGCTAACCATGGGCAAAGACTTTCAGAATATTCTGGTGAAGTCCCTCATTTTGCAGACCTAGAGAGAAAGTGACTTGTGCAAGTCGCACAGAGAAATGGCAGAGCTGCTTGTGGAATCCAGACTTTTTTGACCCTAAGCACAGGCTCTGTCTGATCATGGGAGTTTACAGATGAGGAAACTTGAGGCCCAGACTTCCACAGCCTCTTCTTGCAGCAAGGGAAGGGAAATGATAAAATAAGGATTCTAGCTTCTCCAAAGAGGCTCTGTAAGAGTGGGAAACATTTTTGAAAACCTATCCAGGAGAGGAGAGGAGACTTACTTCCCGGGGCTAAGAGAGAAACTGGACCAGAAGTGGGGTGTGGAGAGGGGGAGGGGAAGGGAGGGGTGGATGAAGAAGACAAGACCATCAGAG
Source organism: Neophocaena asiaeorientalis asiaeorientalis (assembly GCF_003031525.2). NCBI lineage: Eukaryota > Metazoa > Chordata > Mammalia > Artiodactyla > Phocoenidae > Neophocaena > Neophocaena asiaeorientalis. The sequence continues at coordinate 1,951,282 of NW_020172768.1, forward strand.
TGCAAGAGGGTGGAAATGTCCCCCCACCCTATCCTGTGCCAGCCACCCGCCCAGTCTGCAGGCGATGGGCTGGGACAGTGCGGAGCCACAGGGAAGTTGGTCCCTTCATCCCCTCTCCTACCTCAGGCCCTACAGTGGAGGCTCAGCCAGGGTCAGGGAGTAAGAACAGATGGTGTGGGGCTGGCTGGTCCGAGAGTTCCCAATTAGACTTTGTTTCTCATCCTTAAGGCCCTGAGCCCCCAACCCAGCACCCCAGCCCAATTACTGCAGGGCACCGTTAACCCCTGGGTGCCCCAGGCCGTTAATGGAATGTTAATTGGTCTAATGGGTTTCATGTCAACAAGTTCTAATGAGCTCCTTCCTAACGAGCTTGGATCTTTTTTCTAAGTCTGTTTGTCAACACGCTGGCGTTTGGGCTCCAGATGGAGGGTCTCACCTGGCTGGGGAGCTGGAGTTGAGGAAACGGAGTGGGTGCTCCGGGGTGCCCCTCCCCTCTTCCTGAGGAGTGTCCTTCGGCCCCCTCAGCCACCACCAGCCCGTGCACACTGCCTTCCTCGGCTCCTGAGCTCTGGAAAATGGCAGTTTTAGCTCCTTTTGAAGATAATGTCAGTGACAAATTACTTTTTCTTGGATATCATTGTGGGGTTGAGTGTTGCATTAGGGTTTTGGTTTTTTCTTTCCCTCCTAGCTGCCATATAAGAAAGGTTTCCAACGTTAAAAACAATCTTTTGACGTGGGAAATTTCTCGGTGGTAAATCATTCCTCGTGTGTCCTCCATTTGCGTCTTGGCTGTGTTCCCTCCAGTGCCCTGGTGTCTGGTGACAGAGGGCTGGGGCCCCTGGACAGGGCGGAGCAGCCTCTGGCCACAGACAAATGCCGGAGGCCCTGGACAGGCCTGCTGTGCCCTCCACGCTCCCAAAGAAAGTGCAAAAACGGCAGGTTTCCCCAGAGGCCCGGGTGCCCAGCGATGGCTCAAGGAGTTCTCCACATCCCAGCTGTGGAGCCTCAGCTCTGAGAAGTCAGATTCCCACACTCCTCTCGGGGATGGTCCTACATGGACCCTCAGCCCCCGAAGCCCAGCTGGAGGGAGGAAGGAGCGCATGTGCGGGTGAGGGGGCGTGTGAAGAAAAGGGCGAGCTTCCGGAGATGGGCACAGCGTCTCCCCCAGCATCAGGTTACCAGACTCTTCTGTGCCTGAGCGAGCAGGGAAGGAAACTTAAGCCCCTGATGAAAAGGCCTCCTGTTTTCTTGCAGGAGCAGCCCCCAGAGGGCAATGGGGCAGTGGCCTAGTGGCCTGTGGTGACCCCAGAGGGGAGGAGGGGGAGGGGCAAGGGCCATCTGGGTCCTCAGAAAATTGTTCCCGTGGCCTCTAGCCCCTGCTCCACAGTCCAGCAGGCTGCAGACTGAAAAATCTCTTCTCAGCCTGGACGGTGGTTGTTTCTGGATGCAGACTACTCTTAGCCATCTCTCTTTACCCCCAGGTAGGGCAGCTATCGAGCTGTTGCAAGTATTTCTAGGGACAGAGACTCTAAAACGACCCTACCTCCCATTGATTGGACAGTGAACAAAAGAATGCAGACTAAAGAGTCCTCTTTTTACCCCAGATCCTCCTCATTGAGTTTCCTGTGCTTTGCCTTCGCGATGACTTTCTCATCCGTGGAAGGAGGTACCAAAAGACCCAAACTCAAGGTGGAAGGGAACCAGTTGCCCCTAAAAGGGGAGAAAATCTGCCTCCAGACTCTGCCCCCAGGCTCCCCCTTCTGGAGGCTTCTGGCACTGCAGTCCCTTAGAAGTTCGCTTTTTCTGGCCAAGGAGCATCTAAGATTGGTGCTCCCCGGAAGGGATCCTGCCTCAGTACCTGTAGGCCTCATCCAAAGTTACCTCATCTGCCAGAGTCACAGGAAAGGCTGAGCCTAGCACACTCCTGAAATGCCCCTTTTTCCTTTATTCCCTCCGGGTCCAAAAGAGAGAGATTCCACGTCCAATTTAATATCTCAGAAGTCTTCATTCTCAAGTTCTTTCTGATGTCTCAAGAGGAATATATCCTCTTCCCTCCCCCCCAAACCCTCTTCACTCCGCTCTTTCCTTCCTTGGGTGTTTTCCACCTCCCAGACAAGACCCAGCCATGAAAATAGGCAATGGTTCCCCGCCTGTGGAGTTTGGCTTCCCCAGGGCTCCCTTCCGAGCCTCTTTGCAGAAGTAAAGCCTGGATCTCGGTGCCTAGTGTGTGTAAGACGGGGTGACCCTGGGTGCTTCTGCTGCATGGATGTCCTGGCAGCCGATCTTCTGAAGTGGGGCCAGGGTGGGCGAGGTAGGGGCAGCGGTGAGGCAAAGAGGAATTACCTGCAGTCTGAACGTTTCAGCACAGGAAAAGGCATCCCCCGCCCCGTGCCTTCTCCACGGGAACCTCTGTTCACTTCTTCTTTCCCGCTGGACCATCACCTCCCTCCCTGGGGGGAAGGCCTTGCCTCCTCTCATCTGTCTCCCCACCCCAGCACAGTTCTTTGCGTGTAGTTGACACCTGATAAACATTCGTTGAATGAATGTCTGGATTTCCAGTGCTTTCACATATGCACTTCAGGTCAAAGCACACCTGGTACTTCGGAGACTCGGGTCAGCCAGAGCTGATCTGTCCACCTCTTCCTGAAAAAGAACAAACACAACAAGACACACACACACACACACACGCACACACACACATGCACACACACACACACTCCACATAGGGTCCTGGAGACCCTCCCTTTGACTCCCTCGAACTCCCACAGAATTCAGGTATGTGAACATTTTGGAAGACCCTGGGGAGGGTGTGGTGGGAGGACATTAGGTGGGAAGAGGACGGAGCCCCAAGGTCCCCAGGGAGAGGAAGGAAGGAGAGGGACGGTCTGACTGTCATACTCTCAAAGGTTGCCCGCTCATCAGCACCCTTCTGTATCAGGCAATTAGCCGCGGTTTCCAGCTCTAAATATTTCAGGGCATCTCCTGCAGCTAAACAGCTCTTTCAGCATTCTGTTTCCTTGGGTGGTACTGCCAGGCTGTCTCCACTTACGCAGCACTTTGTGATTCAAGAAGAGACCTTGAGGCCAATGGGGGCAGCTCGCTTACGGGTGATGGGGTGGGGTGGGGGTTGGTACAGTAGAGCCGACAGAACGGGGAGTCTGGAGAGCTTGGGTCCATCCCGGCTTCCCCGGCACTCCCCTCCCCCTCAAACACACACTCTTCTCTTGGCCTCTGTCTCCGCCTCTGTAAGAGGACCATTTGCTTCGGGCGGCTCTTCTGGCCTCACGTGTGGTTGAACTCAGGGTTGAACCAAGGCCAAGGAAAGTCTTCTAAGAGAATGTGCAGGCACGTCTGTGTGGCCGTGGTCCCTGTTCCCGGCCTCCTTCCCTTCCCGGAACACCTCCCGGTGGTCGCCCTAGGGTACTTGCTCCACCCTCCAGTCTGAGGAGGAACCGGCGCCCCCCACGTCCCTCTCCACCACTAGGGGGCGTCGTGAGCACACCTGGGGGGTTAGTGTGGTGCTGGCAGACCCTGGGGACAGGGAGGGGGGATCTGGAACCGTGAGGGCTGAGGCTTCCGCCCCGAGGGTGCAGGTGGCAGCTCCGGGAGGCCTGGGGAAGGGAAAGCACCCTTGACCGTGGGGTGCCCTCATGGCCGCCAACCCCCTGAGCTGCCACCAGCCAAGTCCCGCCCCCCGCCCAGGCCAGAGCTGGTACTGAACAAAGCAGGGCTGCGGGTGCACAGGTTGTTTTACATGTGATGTGAATAGTGTTTCTTGCAAGTCAGCGTAGCGCAGCAAGCCTCACCCCACCCAGGCTTCTCCCCTTAACTCTCGTTCGTCCCCCGCGAAGGGCTTCCAGCCCTTGCTGTATCCAGTCAATCCTGGTGGCCCAGCCTGGGAGCATGTCCAGCCGCTGGTCCCTGGGGCTCCCTGTGCTCAGCTATTAACGGTGCGGCCCCGTTTCTCCCGCCACAGATCCTCCATGTGAATCCATCCCATGATGCAACATGCCTCCCCAGTCCCCGCTCTGACGATGATGGCCACGCAGAATGTCCCTCCCCCTCCCTACCAGGACAGCCCACAGGTGAGTGTGACTGACCGCCGGGAGGGGTGTGGTGGCCTTCCCGGGGGCGGAGGGCAGGGCCAGGCCTCCCTCAGCTCTTCCCCTGCCCGGCCTGGGGCGCCTCTCTGAGAGAGCCCGGCAAAGCCAGACCCCTGAAGGGAGTCACGCCCTTGGCAAAGCCCTGGGTTCAGATCCCACCTGAGGAGCTGTCACCGGCATGGAGGACCGTGGCACCCCAGGGTGCTGCACCTAGTCATGGTCCTGTGCCACACACTCCCACCCCTGCTCACTGCTCAGAGCAGACGTCAGACGGACACACTGAACCCCTCACTCGGGGAGACCCAGGTACAGCTAAATCAAATGTGCCTCTGAGTGTTTGGGGAGACTCTTGATCAGAGGTTTCCTCTGACAGATCCTCCTAGTCACTTGTCTCTGCCTGCCTATTGGAGGAATCTCCCTTCTCTTCAGGACTCTGTCGGCTTCCATCCAGAAAAAGGCCAGGACTGTTTCTCTACACTCTCCCATCCTTTCCCTGGGTTCCCAGTTTCCATCCCTCAGCTCAGACACGGCAGACCCCGCCCAGGTTCTTCCGAGACTCCCAGGCTGGCTGCACCTCCTGCGGGCCACCCTGTCTTCCTGTTCTCTCCTCTCCTCCTCTGGAAGCCTGGCCCAGCTTCTGTGGGCTGCTCTCTGGAAGTCCTTGAGACCAGTCACTTCTGAACTTTGCTTCCGCGTGTGCGCCTTCCCTCCACGCTTGGTTCTTTGAGACTCAGAGTTCATCGTGAGTCTGTGCGTTCACAGAAGCCTCCACCTCCGCACTTCCCTGTTTTCTCTATTATTAATTGAGTACGTATAATGTGAAATGCACCCAGCTAGAGTATTCCTTCATTCGTTTCACAAATGTGCAGTGAGTGCCTACTGTGTACCAGGCCGTCATTCTCATTCTTTCTCCATCGCTGGTCTTTGCCCAGCTCTGCTATCCATCACTCATTCGGCTTTCAGACACAGCCCTTCCCCTGACCACAGGGAAGCTCTGCGCCATATGGAAGGGACACGAAGACGCAGACCCAGGGTGCATCCCTTTAGGTCCTGTGGCCCCGACACCCGCAGCCTGGTGTGAGCCTACGGTGCTGCCCTATCCATGCTGTTATCCGCCCATGAAATGACCACTCTACAGGGTGTCCAGCACGCGGACCCCCACTGACTCCTACCCCTGTGTAAGTGCAGAAGCACTGACCTTTGAGCGCACGTCCTTTTGTCCCACCCCCGACCCCGCTCCCAGGTGTCAACTCCGTGCTCCTTCCTGGGCTCTCCCCACCCTGACCTCAGCTTCAGCAGACCCTCTGTTCACGTCAGTAGCTCTCCACAAGCGACTGTGGGTGGGACTTGGCATTTGTACAGTTCCTCTGTTTGAAAGCTTCCAGGTGTGCAGCTGTGTCAGGGCCTTTCCCTCTGTAGTCAGAACCAAGTCGGCCTGGACCAGTGGAGACCTAGGAACGTAAGGGCCATAATGGGGAACAAGCACCATCCTTCCTCAGTAGACCAGACCCATCTGCTGTCTGCTTAGGCAGTGCTGGGGAACCTGGGGTATTGATGAAGAGGCAGGAACATCAGCTCCAGTTCTTTTGTAGCTGGATGCTGGTCTCCGAGCTCCACAGTGGGACTGGGGTATGGCAACCGGGACACTGCCTGTGTTTAGCAGGTGGTAGGTGCCGAGGCCCACACTCCCATCCCCAAGGCTCAGGGACAGACCAGGGTAGGGCCAAGAGGCCAGAGAGCACTGGATTGGCATAGCTGGCGGCGGCGGCCTCTCTGCCTCCGGCCCCACCCCCTGTTTTGCCTTCCTGGGAGAAGTTTGGGTTTGGTGGGCATTAGCAGGAGAGCTGCAGCGAGGGCCTGCAGCTGACCCGGGTGCAGTGAAGTGGAGAAACCTAATTGAACTCTCAGCATACAGCTGAGGAGTCATCCATCCCAGCTGCCGAGGGAGGTGGGGAGGTGAGATTGCAGCCCTAAGGTGCTCAGCCCCCCGGACGCCACCACTGAGGTGCTCTAGCCTTTTGGGGGAGGAAGGAAGGTTCCAGTCCCCCATCCAAGGCCTCAGAGCAGAAGCCCAACGCACAGGGGCTGTCCCAAGGCTCTCTTCTCTGAGGAGCCACCAGAACCTCACCATCGAAAATACTCACGTATACAGCCAAGGAATAATTTGTTCCGGGGAAGCCACACATCTCCCTGTAACCCCAGCGGTCCAGGAATGAAGTCTCAGTGTCCATGGTAAAGTGACCAGGCCAAGGCCTGGGGTCTTTATGGCCTCGGCTAGGCCGCTAGGCTGTGGCTAGATTCCCATGGGCCTTCCCTGAGTCAAACTGGTTCCCAAGGAAACTGACCAGGATGGGGGATCATGGGGAGAACTTAGGGCATGGACGGAATGGCCGGGATGGAGGACGTGGGTGAGGTCTGCAGGACGAAGTCTTCTGACTCACGGGGAAGGGCTGTTCTCTCCAGGGTGCTAGACTTGGAGGCCAGCTGGCTTTCGGGGCGCCCTTCTCTCCACTCTTCGGGGCTTCTAGGAGTGGCTGCCACATGGGAATGTCTTCCATGCGTTTTCTGCTGGGGAACTTGTTCTTCCTCCTGCCTTCTTCCCTTTGTGCTGTCAGAGGCTGAGCCCCGCTTCTCAGGCGAAGCTCATCGTCCTGTCGAATCAGCCGCTCTTTGACACTCAGTGTTCTCAGGAAAGCCGGGCCCTGTAGGAGTGTGGGCCAGGCACACAGGGGAATCACTTCCTAAACGGGGCTCTCTGGAGGGGATCCCCCGCTTCCTGTTCATTCCTTCAGGTCTAACCTCATTACTTTTGGACCCAGTATGACTTGCTTTCTCAAGGCCTGGACTGCTGAGCACATCTCTTTTTTTTTTTTTTTTTTTTTATCCCCTGCATCGGCAGGCGGACTCCCAACCACTGCGCCACCAGGGAAGCCCCTGAGCACATCTCTTTATCACCTCCTCAGAAACCCAGTTTCTGCCACAGGTAGAAATGGACAGTCTCTGCTACAAAGTCCCCAAAATGAAAAAGGAAGGGAGAAGCAGGGCCCTTCCTCTGAGACCCATGCAGTCGTTTTAATAATGTTCCCGTTGTGCTAAGGGCTAGCAATACCGAGCATAATCTATTCAAAAGCACAGGAGAATCTCACTTTGGAAAATTAGGAATCTGCATTAAAAAATTCCCAAGCCCCGGACCTTCTTTATAATAAATTAGAATTTTTTTTCAAGGCAAGTTCTTAACTTGGCAATTTCATTTTTGAAGTTTGGGGAATAAAGTTATTAAAAATGAGGGAGGCTTTTTCTTCTTCCCATTTTAGTCCAGAAGCATTAATGGTTATGGCCCCATGCTGTTTGGGCACAAGCCAAGTGGTATGACAGCTAAGCAGCTTCTGGCCCCTCAGTTCTGTTCCAGTCCGTCCTGGGGACACTCCATGATTACTTGTAAGGATGTCGCTCTGTGTTTATTGTACACTAAAGGCAGATCGTAAGTTTAGAAAATACAAAAGCAACAACCCACTGGAACCCTTCCTGTGGCCTGCTTCCTCCTTCTGGTGGCTCCCTGTCAGAGTCACAGCGCCCTCTGCTGTCCACCTCCTGTACCTCAATTCCGGCATGATGCACCTGAGTCCTTGATCCAGACCCTCACTTTATGCCCCAAGAGGCAGAGCAAGCCATGGGGACTGTGGGAATTCTACAATGATAGTTTAATGAAAACATTGTCTCCAGGGAGACCTGGATATGAGCTAGGCATGTGGTCCCTCCATTCAGTGCCTTCCGTTCCTTTGCATCTCTAGCCTGGCCATCTGTCACCTGGATTTTCCCAATCCCTCCTCTCACCACCCCAGCACCTCCCCTGATCCTGATGGGATCCTCTGCTATTGTCCCCCTCTCCCGGCAAGTGCCACTGCAGTCTCCCTCCCAGAATTTTCGTGGTAACACCACCACCCTCTCACGTCATCCATGCACTCTCTCCACCTCTGAAATGTCATTCAGGTTCTCCCATTTCTTGTAACACTCCATGGGCAACACCACCCACCAAGCAGAGTTCTCCCTCTGTAGCTCCACCAGCAATTTTAGGAAACTGTTAGGTTTACTGGAGGAGGCAGCGGCTTCTCTACCCTCACCTTAAATACCCCCCTCCATACAACACGCACAAACTCCTGCTATCAGTAACCTCCCCCCACTCTTCCGCAAACACAGACACATACCTGCTGTTCCACAGATACCTTTGCCCTTGGCTTATAGGCAAGACAAACATTTTATCTGGTCTATAGGTGTATGTATTCAGTGCTCCTCTGTCTGCGTGTCCCCAGCATGTGGGCCGCGTGAGCATTTGACTAGAAAGCAGAAACCCTAGTGGGATCCAGCCTGAGCCACTAGGCACAGCCCCCTATGAATGTGGGCACTCAGTTCGCAGTTTGGATTAGGAACCGACTGCTACGCAAGTAGCTGGGTGCTTATGTAGCATGATGTAACGATGGGTGATATTAAACGGGTTCTGGTAATTCACCAAGGATGCAGCCTCGTTATTGACCAGAGGGAGGCAAGAAAGGCAAAACTCTCAGTCCAGGACCAGTATGGGAAGCTCATTTCAGAAGGAAGTCAAGCACTTGCTTGGGACCCTCTGTCCCCCTGCATCCTTCTGCAACCCTCAGAGCCGGGAGAACGGTGTTCAGGAGCGCAGGACGCTGTGCTTGGAGATACCCATCTTGTACCAGGAAGGCTAAGGCTGGGCCAGCCATGTCGGGGGAGGTCAGACCCGTCTCTCTTGCCCTCTGAGTGTACCTTTTTTCCCTCCCTGTCCCGGCATCATTCCCCCTCTGCACGGAGCCAGGGGAGCAGACATCTGGGGAAGCTGGATGGGCTTTGATCAGTTATTAGGATCCCCATGCTGGTTTCATTAACCGGAGGGGGAGAGGGAGGGGAGGGGGCTGGGGCCCCTGGCTGTGAATCCCGCCCCCCTTTCCAGGCCATGCAGCTGGGCCGGGCAGAAGCGGGTTCAGATGTTTTCACACTTTACATTCCTCTCATCCCTTTAAGGACTGGAGCCCCCTGCCTCGCAGGGCCTCCTGTTCAGCTGCTGGTGAGACACATTGGCTCTGCAGCAACAGAGTTAATTCCACAGCTTTGAGAGTCCCCCTAAGCCTTTTCTGTGGCTGTGATTGACGGCTCCCTCTGCCCCTGGGGCCAACACCCCAGGGACGCTATGGGTGACCTGCCTTCCCTCACTTTGGCTCATCAAAACGGACTCTTCTCTTTCTTTTTTATTTTCTGCTGGGCCTTTCTTCTCTCTGTGCACAGTGACCTCTCTCTCTGGCCTGCTTGGGCCACCCATGTTTTTAAACTGGACGTGTCCCTTAACTCCAGCTCACTCCAGACCTGGATTCTTCAGCGTGGCAAAGGCAAAAATAGCCTTTGGGTCTGACTGTGGGGCCTTATGCCTCATTTAGGAGACAGTGGGCTAGGAACAGGACTTTGCTGGAAGAAACAGTCTCTCTCATGGCCTTGTTTAGGGTTTTTATTTGATGAACTTCCTACCTGAATTCTTATATTTACCCAAAAAACACAGACCTTTTGTCTATCCTCTTGCTTCCAAGCAGAATGAGTAGACAAAGCTTAAAATAAATCAGAACAGGTGATCCCTCAGCAGCGGGCCTAAGGAGCTGGAACCTGCTTTGCCCCCCTTTCCGGTTGATCTCCTAGGAGCTCCGGTGCCTGCGTAGCCCGGCGGGAGGGGGATGGGTGAGCACGGCCCTCGTTGCGTGTTGTCTTTGGAGTCTGTGGTCTGGAGGAGGAAGCGTGGGCTGAGTCAACTCAGTGCGGTAGAAATTCGGGAACCCACTGCACTGCTGATGAATTATACAAATTTGGACAAGTAATTACAGCACTATTTCTTTCATTCACTCAGCCGTTTCAGCCGTTTCATAAACATCAGGTGCTCACACGGGGTCTTGCAGACCCTGTGCCACGTGCCGGGGACACAGAATTAATAGTTCGCGCCCTAATGGAGCTTATTTGGGGCCATTCTGCATCGGTAAAGTGGGAATAACTTCTGCCCTCCCTGCCTCACCGGGTTGTTGCGAGTGTGGGTGTGAAAAGTCCAATGGTGTTTTCCAGCTTTCTTTCACCCATGACCCTGACACTGATTTTTTCACTCTCTTCTTTACGTCTCCAGTAGCCAAGATTGGATTGAACTTTAATTACTCTCCTTTGTATTGGGAACACAATAGGCGTATCAAGTATGTGTTTCTAGCTGTAAACACACTCCCTTACACACATACACAAACATACTGGAACTCACTGGTGTGGGACTATTATACAAGCGAGGGGTCCTCCAGAGATGGATGGGAAAGACCGTGCCCGGGAAAGTGCACGAAGCTGGGAGGTGAAAGTCCACAGCCTTCGTCCCTTTAGCCACGGGTCAGCAACCCACAGAAGTGCAGGCAGGGCGGCAAACACTTTCAAGCCTCATTTTGTAAACCACTGCCTACAAACCCTTTTAAGTTAATCGATTGCTTAAGACCCCCATTTTACACCACGAAGTAACTTTCCTGTGGTTTGTTCTATCTGGTCGGTCCCGGGATGAGAATGTAGGTGACCCAGGCCTGCTGTTCCAGGAGGCTGTTTTAGCGCAATCGGGCTGCCCTTCTCTGCCTCCGGCCCTTCCTGTCCCTGGGCTGACTGGGTTGGGGGGTATTTGGAGGAGCCATGGTTGACTCCTCTCCATTCTGGATCCCTGAGCCTTTTAACACATCACTCTCTCATTTCCTCATCCAGTCGGTCATTCAGTCATTTAACAAACATGCTGGGACCCCATGGGAGCCAGGCATGATGATGGGAGCTGGGAATCCAGTCCACTCAGGGAGACAGACAAATGGGGGCCCGAAGTGTTACGGGGTTTAAGGTTTGACGCACAGGCAGATAAGGCGGGGGTCCTAGCTACCTGGGCAGGAGGTGTGGAGGATTGGGAAAGGCTTCCTGGGAGAGCTGCCTTCAGCTGAGTCTTGAAAGAGGGGTAGGTTTGCATGTGATGGGGGGTTGGGGAGGGCAGGGTGGGGAGGCGTGGATAGGTCCTGCTGAGGCAGCCCCAGATGCAAAGGCATAAAGATGTAAAGTATCGGGCGGGTTCAGGCACCCACACGCAGGAGGGTCTGCTGGGGTGCGGGCAAGGGGTGGGGTGCTGTACCGGAGACAAGGCTGAGTCCGTGAGCAGGTCCCAGCTTGGGGCGCCCTGTGGGCTGTGCCCTCCCCCAAAAACCATCCGTTGTGCCCCCCACCTGTTCAGGCCAAACCTGATATTTACTAAATGGCTTCAAGCCCTGACCTCATCCCAGGTCCTTGGACTCTCTCCTGGTTGCGAGGAAACCAGATCTGGCCCTACTGGCTTGCCCTGGCCCTTCAGGGAGCGTCAGCCCCCCCCTTCCCCCCCCCCCCACAGGCCCAGCCCTGTTGGAGCCTCAGCGGCCCCTAGTGGGCTGGGCCTGTGCAGCCCCCCATGTTCTCAGAACACAAGGCTTCCCTGGCCTGGTGGGCCAGCTCTGGGGATGGGCAACCCGCACCCTGCCAGGTCAGAAGAGGGGTGTCCCCTTAGGGGGGGTGTCTGTGCTGAGTCATGCTGGCAAGGTGCAGACCTAGGTTGCCCAGGGTTTGCAGAAAGGACCTGTGGGAGGTGCATGGATGTACGCGTCGTAAAGAGCAGGGCTGCTGCAGGGGGACAGGTGTGCGCAGGGGGACATGGGAGGTGTAGGTGCCAGGGTGTCTGGGGCCGGGTGTGGACAGGCAGTGGGGTTTGGATTCAGAGGACAGGGCTAGCAAAAAGAAGCATTAAAAATGCTTAGAAACCAAGATTCACTGAGCCTCCGGGATGCGCAATAATGTGCCCTCACATATGGTCACTGTAGGCCTGGCAAGAGGTATTATTAGCTCCATTTTTACCTGAGAGGGAAACTGAGGCTCAGAGGAACTGAGCTATTAGTCCAAGGTGACATCGCTAGCGATGGGTAACGTCTCCTTCCACGATACCACGGCCCCTCTCCCTATGGCGGGGCCCACGCCTCGCCCACTTCTCCCAATGTGTAGATGAGGACCCTGGATCAGAAAGATCGACCAGCTCTGGGCTGGATGCCCACCCCTCCCAATAAATATGTGGTCGGGGACTGTGACTTCTCTGTTGTGGCCTGAGGCGTTCGGGGTCAAGAGGGTCAGTCTGCAGCTGAAAAGGTATCAATGGATGGGAAGGCCCACCCACTCCACACCAGTCATCCCTGCATCCCGTAGGTGCTGTGGACACTCTGTCTCAGACTCTGGGGCTGCAGCTGGGGCTACAGCAGATGTGGTCCCTGCCCTCCAGGATGCCCCAATCTAGTGGGGGGAGAGGCAAGTGGGCAGACGTGGCTGAACGGTGTCCTCAGGGCCTGGAAGCACAGAGCAGAGGGCCCTGACCCGTAGCTGATGCTCAGCCACATCCACTGAAGGAGGCAGCCATCCTCACGACAGTGGTGAGAGGTCGGGAGCGTCAGTGCCATTTCACAGATGAGCAAACTGAAACCCGGAAAGGCAAGGTTACATGTCCAAGGTCGGCTAGCAGCGAGTGGCAAAGGCGGGAATCCGTTCTGTCTGCTGCCAGTGTCTCGTGCACACTCCCTCCCTGGGATGCTAGAAAGACCCTGGCAGTATCCCCCATCTGAGCCACCTACTCCCACCTCCCAGGAGCAGAAGGGAGGAGCTCTCCGTGGCAGCTGGCGGAAGGCGGCCGCTGCAGGTCTGTGCGCCCTGAAGCTTGAAGCCCTGCGCGGTCAGGGAGGTGAACACAGTAGCACTGAGCCACCTCAATTAACAAACCACCCTGCTCTTCCTACTTGGGTTCCACCGGAAGCACCGTTTCTGGCACAACCAGTGTTTGGGGAGTTGATCTGTGAGGTCTGTTGGGGGCTGGGGAGATGGGGGCCGGCGACAGGATGGGTGGGCTCGAGGGAGACCCAGAGCCTGATGCTGGGGAGTGACACTCCATCTGACGCTAGCGCCCTTCCTCTTCTGCCCCTTTCCACCCAGGGGAAAAGTCTTCCTATTCTCCTCTTCAAAGAAAAGTAATTAAATACGATCACTCCCACAGTGTGATTTAGTCAGAAAGCCCTTGGTTCCTGTCTCAACCTCGGCAGAAACTGTCTGTGGTCTCCAGCAATTTCTCTGCTGCAGTGGCTTCTGTTTTCTCATATGTAAAATGGGAGTGCCACCAACCCATTGCACGGGATCCCTGTTGGACGTGAACCCCCCAGGGAGAGACTTCATTAGCTTGTTGGAACACAACGTGCCACTCTCCCCTACAACTGGGAAAGGGTGATCCTTAGCAGGAAGGAAAGCATCAGTGGGGCGTTCCAGTGTCAGTGAGGGCGACTAGGTAGGCAGGTGAGCACCTTGTAAACCACACCACACAGCATCCCCTGCTCATTTTCATGGCCAGACTAGACTGTCGGAGAGGCTGGATCTCTCAGCCCCTGCAGGGCATTAGGAAATTTCATCTCAAGGTGTCACAAACTGAGAATCTGGACAGGGCCCTTTTGCTCCCAGCTTAATGCAGGGCTGGTTCCAGCTGGATGATAGAGAAGAGTCCAGTGGCTAGAGCATCTATGGGAGGCAGGAGGACGGCAAGGACCCTGTGTAGGTTCTGGACCCAGTACCGCAGCTCCCAGCGGGCAGGCCCTCCTGGGGAATGCTGCCATCCTTCCCCACCCGCTAGTCGTTATCCTATTCTCTTAATCAAGCCTCACAGCCTGCCTGGGTAGGATGTCCAGTGCTGTCCTTGGAGGAAGGCTCCGGGTCTGAGACCAGCTGTGGACACACCAAGTGGCCTCATAGAGTGTAGTTTCTTCATATGCCAGAGCGAGGAGGATAGGAGAAAGTTTCTTGGAGAGAAGCTCTGACACTAGTGGTGTGCTGATAAATGTTTAACAACCAGCTCTCTGGTTGGGGGTTAGAAAGAGGATTGATTTGCAGCCTTTGCCAGTTTCTGTGGTGTAATTACTCCCACCATGGTCAGCTTCAGGCTACCGATATGATATCAACCGGCTTGCAAAATTCCTGACAATTTACCAGTTGGCTTTCATAGGCCAGAGCAAGGGATCTCCGCCCTCCATCTGTCCAGCCTCTCCCCCCGCTTCTGTTCTTTAGGCCTAGAGCCTTCCCCCAGAACCTCACCACCCGACACCCTCAACCCCCTGCTCCAGGGCCCTGGGACAGCTGCGGGCCTCTCCCTCTGAGCTCCAGTTCTTGAGAAATGGGTGTCTCTGGCTAGAAGAAGAAATCTATTTGAAGATAAACATTCTCCCAACCTGGAGGAAATGCAGAGTTTGCTGAACTGGCCCCCAGGAGCTAAATAAATTTGAATCATCGTCCCCCTGCTCTGCTCTCTTCTCCCCCGGCCCGGCTCTCTGAGCCCCGGTAACAGCCTCTCGGCTGGGGCCGGCGCTTGGGATGCTGACAAGTGACCGCTTTTTTTTTTTTTTTTTTTTTTACATCTTTATTGGAGTATAATTGCTTTACAATGGTGTGTTAGTTTCTGCTTTATAACAAAGTGAATCAGTTATACGTATGTTCCCATGTCTCTTCCCTCTTGCGTCTCCCTCCCTCCCACCCTCCCTAATCCACCCCTCCAGGCGGTCACAAAGCACCCAGCTGATCTCTCTGTGCTATGCAGCTGCTTCCCACTAGCTATCTATTTTACGTTTGGTAGTGTATATATGTCCATGCCACTCTCTCGCTTTGTCACAGCTTACCCTTCCCCCTCCCCGTAGCCTCAAGTCCATTCTGTAGTAGGTCTGTGTCTTTACTCCCATCTTACCCCTAGGTTCTTCATGACCTTATTTTTTTTTTCTTAGATTCCATATATATGTGTTAGCATACGGTATTTGTCTTTCTCTTTCTGACTTACTTCACTCTGTATGACAGACTTTACACTTTCCTGTGGGCCCCAGCTGGGCTTTTGGCCACACCTTCCCCCAAAGTCCTGTCTAGAAAGAGGAGGTGAGAGGAAAAGGAGCCCCTCCCCTCGGTCCTCCCACTCCTAGAAGCTCATCTGCATAGAAACCCCTTGTGGATTCCTTCAAGGACACGAGGAAATTCACCCTTAGTGGACTGAGCAGAGCAGAGCACACCAGCCTACCCTGTATTTTACGCTTAAACGAGCCGTGCATTGCTTTATGAAAGATGCACGTGCTGGAGTTGAAGAACTACAACCACCCCTCCATATGGGGAAAACTTTATAGAGTTTCCAAA
This sequence comes from Neophocaena asiaeorientalis asiaeorientalis, assembly GCF_003031525.2. Taxonomy (NCBI): domain Eukaryota; kingdom Metazoa; phylum Chordata; class Mammalia; order Artiodactyla; family Phocoenidae; genus Neophocaena; species Neophocaena asiaeorientalis. The sequence continues at coordinate 1,966,653 of NW_020172768.1, forward strand.
GCACTTTTACACACCGTACGTCATCTAATCTGAGCCCCACGCCAACCCTGGGGGTGGGCAGTGGTCATGAAAGCACCCTCACGGCGTCCGAGCCTGTCACAGTTAGAAGGGACTTCAGATGTCACCTACGCCAGCCCACCCAGCTAGAGAGCGTCCATCGCCCCCGCGGGAGTCTCTGCTTGGCCCCTGCACCAGTGAAAACTCACCACTTCCGGGAGGCAGCCCATCCCAGCCTTGGAGAGCTCAGAGGCTTGGAAACTTACTATTTGGGTTGAGCCCAAATGTGTCTGCATTTTACAGATGTAATGCATCGGTTGTAGTTTGACGCTTTAGGGTGTACAGAACAGAACTGACACAATCTAATCCCTCATTCAGATATTCAAAGGGGGCTCTCACATCTTTCCATCTCCCTCCCATCCCCCAAATCTTCCTTAACATTGCAGATTCCTGCAAATATTCCTCAGAATCCCTTGAGCAGCCTGGTCCACTCTCCTCTGAGTGTACTTCCCGGCACCTGTCTCAGCTTAGTAGGTGGGGCTGGAAGCTTTGTGTGAGCTGTGCCTCTGCTGATGGGTCCTCACAGAGCATCAGTTTGGGGTTTTTGTTTGTCTGACAGACACAGTACACTGTGGACATACTGAGCCTTCTGTCAACTGAAAGGTGCTGCTAAATGATGTCTCTCCTCTTCTGCACTTATATTATCGATTTTTTTTTTTTTTTTTTGCCGAAGTGTTGGAAGTGTTAAATTCCAACTTATTAGACAAGAATTAATCTTATTAGACTTGGCACGTTGCCAAAATCTGTGAAGATCGTTTGGATCCCGGTTTCATGTCACCCATAAGTTTGTTGAGCGTTTCTTCAGACATCCTCTAAATCACTGATAAAAATATTGAAGAAGAGAGTTGAGGAGAAAGCATGTGGCATCTCCTAGAAGCCCTCCTCCCTCTGACATCTCTCCTCTAATTGTCATCCTTTGGGTGTAGCTTCCTAATCCACACAATTGTCCACCAGACCACGTCGCTCCATGTTTTCCACGAGGATATCATGGGAGGTACCTTGCTGAGGTCATTTACACCATGTAAATGAAAATGTCTACCATTTTCCTGATCTGCCAGCTCAGTGATCATGTTAAACCCAGAACTGGGCTCCATTATAGCAGGCATTCATCCTAGTCACCCCAGTGCCTAGTACATGGTGGCGACTTGAGAAGTATTGGGAAAGATAATCAGTTGCATTGGTGAATGAAAGAAACTAGCCCAGATCAATGTGAAGATTAGAAGTATACTTAGTTTGTCTGATTCCACCTTATTTCTGTATTTTGAAAATTAGAACAGCATTTGTTTCTACTTTCTTCCTTACAGCACCTCTTTAATACTCATGAATCCTAAAAGGACACCAGTTTGCTTACTGATGAAAAGGAGGAACTTAGGAAAGTTGAGGGATTTGCTCAAAGTCAAAAAGCTATTAACAGGAGACAGTAAGAGTCAAGCATGGTACCTTGCCAGCCTCAAGGTACCATGATGCTCTGTCTAGCACTGAGTTTGGGAAAGTTCCCCCAGCTCAGCTAACAGTGACAAGGATATTTCTTCCTAACAAAAAATGATGGGGCTACAGTATATTTCTTTTATAGTCTCAATTTTATTTACCACCCATCACTCATTCACTTAACAAATATTTGTTGAGCATTGACTAGTGCCAGGCTATTCTAGACCCTCGGAATACAACTGTTAACCAGCCCTCTTTGAGCTTACATTTGAGTTGCGGGTGGGAGAGAAAATAACTCAGCAAGTAGATATATAGCATCTGGTCATGATAAGGGCTATGAAATATATAGTCATAATAAGGGCTGTGAAATAAGGCAGAGTAAGGGGATAGCAGGGGCAGAGGGACTCTATTTTACTGTGAAGATGTGGCACGTGAACAGAGATCTAATGAAGAAAATGAGACAGCAAGTGTTCTGTGCTTGTATTCGTGGAAATGCAGTACTCTCTCTTCCAGAAAGCAGGGACCTAGATCATATGGTAAACTTGCCAGCTGTGAAGTATACGATTCTTTCAAGGTGTGTCCACTTGTTTATTCCCTCATTCATTTTCTAAGCAAACACTAAGCGTCCAGTCTGTGTCAGTTGGGTGCCGGGGATGAAGGTGTGAACAAGGTATTAGCTCGGGAGGCAGACAAGGGCGTCAAGTCCAAGAACACAGTGGGTGAGAGCTGTCAGGCTCTGTGGGCCGGTTGGAGGAGAGCAATAGTTGAGGCATGTCACCACACGTGACATTTCAGGGATCCATTTAAGGAAAATAAAATATAAAAGCATCAAGTTCTGTTATGATGGTTACCCAAAATTTAAAAGCCATTTAACCATTTCTTTAAATGAAATCTTATACGGAAAGTCCAATATAGAATATATTTTTAAAAGGTGCCCTGATTGGCACAAACTTGGGAACCCAGGGGCACCTTCAAAAACATGTAACATAGGAGGAGAGCTACTACGCTAAATATTTGTTACGGCTAAGAACAGAAATCTGTTCATCGTCTACTACAACCTGCTTACCTTCAAGTGCCCAGGCAAACCAAGTTTGCAGAACACTCAATTGTCAGTCAAAACCATTAAAAGTTACCTCTGGCTTGTGGTAAATGGGATAAACCTCTGCCCAGTCGGGAACTGACTCGGCTATCTTTTTCCTGCTCTCCAAAGTCATCAAATCAAACCTAGCACTGCCCAGTACAGCCCAAGTGACTCATAAGCACAGTTTAAAGGGTTCATCATTCTGTTTTTTTCTGCTTCCGGCCAGAGGCCACCACCTTAATTTGCATTAAGAACCATCACTTTTATTTTATTTTTTTACATCTTTATTGGAGTATAATTGCTTCACAATGTTGTATTAGTTTCTGCTGTACAACAAAGTGAACCAGCTGAATGTATACACATATCCCCATATCCCCTCCCTCTTGAGCCTCCCTCCCACCCTCCCCATCTAGGCCCCTAGCCCCTCTAGGTCGCTTTTAAAGTGAGCTCACTTCCACGCCACCTGATTTTGGATGGTCCTAAATCGTTCCCCAGAATTTTCTCATTTGAGAAAACACCAGCTTTCTTCCCACTGCAGCATATGTACAAATGGACGCTCGTTATACCCTCACATTTCTCTCGTACGCGTTCTGTTATCCACACACACACCCCACAGGACGAGGTGGACCTCACAGTTCCAGCCGGGGAACCAGTGGTCCTGGCCCTACTAACCCACGCCTCCTCTCTGTCTCTGCAGATGACGGCGACCGCTCAGGCCCCCTCTAAGGCCCAGGCTGTCCACATCGCCGCACCCTCGGCTGCTGCCAGCACACCTGTGCCCAGTGCCCCCATCGACCCCCAGGCCCAGCTGGAGGCTGACAAGCGAGCTGTGTACAGGTAGGAGACACTTCAGCCGGGCCATGCGCAGGAGCCCCCAAGTGGCCTCAGGCCCAGCTCAGCCATGAGAGATGTGAGTGCAGGCCAGCAGGTGGGCTCACGGAAGCCAGTAGCCAGGGCCAGGTCCCTTCTCTCTGAAGTCACTCCAGAGAGCCCTCAGCTGGCCATGCAGGAATTGTCCAGGGAGGGAGATGAGGCCTGGGCTGTGTCTTCCAGGACGGCCTCTTCCTCAGCCCAGCTGGGGAGATGAGCCCTGACGAGCATCAGAGCCCTCCACTCAGCAAACGGGCAGCTGCCTCAGGACTGTCCTGGCCCACATGCCCCGTCATCGCCTTCATTCCAGCACTCGCCATCCAGGACTCGGTTGTGAGCAAAGCTTTAGTACGCCTGGAAACCACCGGGAGCGCTCGTCAGAACACATGTATCTGGACTCCGTGCTCAGAAATGCTGAATCAGTAGGTCAAGCTGTAGGAGGAGGGTATGAATGTTTAACAGGCATCCCAGGCGACTCTAATGCAGCTGGTGCTTGGACCACACTGTGATTCATGGTAGTCTTCGGTTTTTAGCAATAGAGGTTGTACACGACTGTGTAGGTTCTGGCACCCTCCCCGAGATGGGCAGTTTGCTGAGAGCAGGCAGCTTGTGTCATTTTACTCTGTATCAGCCCCTTGTACCCAGGGCTGGGCCCTGAATGTAGCAGAGGGTGGGAAGGGCTCAGGGAAATTCCGGTCTGTCTTGTGTACATTGTTGGGGTGAAGATGCGGTCCTCTGAGGGCGGACCTGAGCGATGTCCCAGCAGGGATTTCGGTCATCCTTTATCCGTGGGGAGCCCACATCACTAAGAAAAGATGCCCAAGTCAGCACTCAGCATCGGGGTTGGACCCTTGCTCACATTCGCTCGTGTGAGCACGTACACTCGCGTGCATCAGCAGTGGGGCCGACCCCTGGCTGAGCGTGTGCTGCAGTGGGCGCTAACTCCAGTCACACGTGGCCTGGCCCACCCAGCCCCGCCCATGGCAGTGGCTTTATGGCAATGGTGATAATTATTGCCGTTATGATCATTATCACTGGCATTATTTTTAGTTACTCAGATGAGCTGAATGCCTCTAATGCCAACAGTTGGGAGTCCAAAGCAGTGGGCCCTGATCCCTAGATCCTGACACAAGGTCCTTCCCAGGCCTGGATAACACAGCTCCCGGGCCCCAGCCTGCCCGGCGCACAGGCCAGGCCCAGCTCCTGCGGGTAGAGACCTCTGCCTTGGGCCCCAGAGAATGCCAGGATCTGGTCACAGGACCTGTCAGAGACCCTGAGGAGGACCCCAGCTCCCCTGCCCCCAGCATGGGACCTACACTCCTGTCCTCCCTTCACACTTGCCTTGAACCCTTGCTATTACTACGTGGAGGCGTTGTGCTGGGCTCCAGGGGAAAGAGGTAAATCATAAAGGTTATGCATGGGCTGTTCCCTGCCTCTCCAGGAACGGAGACATAATGCAAACAAGAAACCAACATAGAGTGGTCAGGGCTTTGACAGAGAAGGCTTCACGGGGGAAGCAGTAGAGTCTGATCTTCAAGGCTGAGTAAGAGAGCTCAGCAGGAGGAGAAATGGGGGGTCAGGAACTTCCGGCAGAGGAGAGCCTGGTGCGTTCCCAGGACGGTCAGTGGCCAGAGCAGCTGGGCACGGGAAGCTGAGGCTGCACAGGGCCTGTAGCCTCACCTTGGGCCTGGTGGCAGAACAGAAGCAGGGAGCGAGAGCGGCCTGGCCTCTGAAAACTGCCCCGTGGTCTGATGACTTTGGGTACAGTCATCACACCCCCTTTAAATCCCTGCTGCTCCAAGTGTGGTCCATGGGCCAGAAGCATCGCATCACCTGGGAGCTCGTTGGAGACGCAGAATCTCAGGCCCCACTCGACCTGGGGATTCCTGATCTGCACTTTGACAAGATCCCAGGTGATTCATATTCGCACTGGAGATGGATCCCTGACACCTTCTCGGACCCCCAGGGGCAGGGACCTGTAGTGAGCACAGATCTTAGTCTAGAAAGACCCCAAATTAGTGGCCTAACATAAAGTTTCTGGAAACCTAGGCTTGAGCCCTACCTCCTCCTTGTACTCGTCTCTCTGAGCGTTGGTTTCAGGACAGAACCTAATCAGTGGTTCGGCAAGAATTACGAGACAGCCCATGCCAGCACCTGGCTCCATGTCTGGCACAAAGCAGACGGTTCCCTTGTTCCTGCCAATGGGCTCCACGTGCTCCATAGCCCTTCCCAAGATCCCAGGCTCAGACCCCACCCAGGCCCAGCCAGGAGGTGGGCCGCGTCCCCAAGGGAGCTGTCCACCATGATGTCACCTGAAGTACAAAGGCCCAGATCTTCCCTCAACCAACATGCCTCACCTCCACATCTGAGATTCACCCTCTCCCATGGGGCTGTCACCTCACAGCCCATGGCATTTGAGCAAATTATCTCTGCAGCTGTCTGACCATGAAGAAGAAATCCCAGGCTGGATACCACCAACAGTCCAGCCAAACAAGGCTGCCCGGCATCTCAGGACGACGGAGCAGAGGGACATCAGCACCCTTGCCCAGTTCTTTCTTCTGCAGCCCTGCTTGCCCCAGGGCCCCCAGGGTGTCTCCCATGACCACCCCTCTCCCATTAGTGCCAGCCGCCCTCTCCACCGCCCTTGCGGGCTGAGGGGAGACACTCCACCTCCCATAGGGTCGGGTAATTCTAATTAGATCTGCCCGCCTGGGGCGGCCTGGCTGCTCAAAGCACCTCAGGGAGTCAGCATTTCATGTCCATAAATGTAAGCATCCCCTCTCCACGGAGATTAGTGCCCCGCGCTGACTTTTGGGTGTCCCCGCCGAGGCCCCTCCCTGAACTACTTCGAAGAACGAAGGTGGGGGAGGCCCCTCCCTGGCCAGGCCCACAGGGCGGCATCGGGCAGTGCGACAAGCGGGAAGGAGCCTCCTGGTGCCCTGAGGTTTTATTTGTGTAGGAGGATGTGTTGATGAAATGTATTGGTTCCTTCTGATGTGGAAACTCTGCGTGTGGGGTGGGGGGAGAGGGGAAGGGAGGCAGAGTCTGTCTTGAATTGGATCATACCAGAGCATCATCTGGGCTGATCAGCAAGGCGGCCGGGAGCTCCCGCTCAGATTAATGATTGCAGTCTAATCCGAGCAGACCCCATGATTGGATGCACATCGCGGGTAATTGTGTTTGTGGCCCAGGAGCAATGCTGAGAGGGGTCTGCTGAGGGGAGGCCCCATGGAGCGGGGACCGCAGGCTTGGACCCAGCTCAGATCTCTCCTTCCCCAGGTGCACCTCACCCCTGGGGTTTTCCCCCCAAGAAGTTAAAATTTAGCTTGGACCACACCCCCCCACCTCTCCACCGGTGGGCTGTGGGCTGTGGGCTGTGGGCTGGACGGTGTTAGGTGGCGGGGAGCTTGGAGGTTAGGTTGCCAGCAGCACAGAGACGGGGCCAAGAGGGTGAGGTTGATCCAGCTTTCACTATCCCTCCTCCCCTCCAGTCTCTGCCGTTTCCCCTTTGAAGTGAGTGGGTTCCCATGGAAACCGTGATGTCCTGGGGAGCAGAACAGTGGCAGGAGCTGGGCCTGGCCAGGTGCAGCGGGGGAGGAGGGGGCTCTGCTGAGACGGCTCTGCGCACGATGGGTTCCGCCCCTGAGGCTGAAATACTGTCTGGGGACCCAGGAAATGGCCCGCCGGGCGCTGCAGAAGATACCTGTTAGTGACGGGAAGTGCTGGCCTGGAGGCAGGAACAGTGAGAGAAGGGTGGGGACAGCTGTGCTTTGCTTCTCCAGGAAAAATGCCAGAGAATTGAGCTGCGAATCAGGTGTGGAGGGTGAGGTGACTGCAGGACCCTGTGTCTCTCCTTTGTGGCGTTAACTCACATTGAACCGATTGTGTTACTATTAGTTCTGTTTCCACCACTAGATCGTTACCTCCATGAAGTCAGGGTCTACGCGTTTTCATTGATTGATCCCCAGCGCCTTACACAATACCTTAGACCCAGCAGCTTGGATGAGCATGTACTAAATCAGGGCCTGTTGAGTGGATTCCTTCAGTAGGCGAGGCAGGACCCATCCATATTCCATGGTTCCAGGCTGGTGTGCTGGCTAACTGGCTCTGGGGGGAGCGGGGAGGGAGAGCCCTCATGTAGCACCTGTCGATTTCCGTGGTGTAACTGCATCCACCATGGCCCGTTTCAAGCTACCCGTGTGCTGCTGAACAGAGGTGGGAAGAGATGCACACAGTTGGCTCTCTCCAGCCTCAAGCACAAACCCCTGCAGATAGCCGAGTTACAGGTGCCCAGTTTTACCAGCACCTTTACAGCCGACTTTGTGGAATGCTTTAACTCATACCATTAGCCACAATCCTACACTCCTTGGCCCTCACTGACCTGTCTGGCCCACTCCCTGGTTCTAAATTTGAAATGTTCCCACTTAACGAATTAATGCTTAGAGGCTGGCCCAGAATAAGCGCTATGTAAGTGTTTGCAATTGTAATTTCTCACCCGAACCCCAAGGCAGTGAATTTTCTCCTTCCTAGATTCTACCCAGCGCCGTCCAACTCTTAACATCTGCTTGAGCAAAGCCCTGATGCCTCCACGTTCTCCAGGTAGATTCCAAGGCTTTCCTGTTTCATCCATTAATGAGTTCCTTCCCAGCAGCTCCAGAAAGCCCACCTCAAACCAGTCTTTAGTTTCTCAGCTGTCAGAGTCTCGGCCTTTCCGTGTAGTGTTTGTAGCTCTTCCTGTCAGTCTCATCTCTCTGTAAGCCACACCCAGAGCTTCTGCCCATGTGGCACCCAGCCCTAGAGAGTTCAAGCTGAAGTCCACTTCTAGTTCGACGAAAGCAGTACACATTGCTAAGGCCTTGTTTGTAATACATTTGCCCCTGTTGCATTCAAACTGGGTCCCTCTAGAATCCACGCTTGTTTAGGGAAAGATCAGAACGGGGCAGTGGGCAATGTTCAGATCGCTCCCTTGAGGCTATCCCTCTAAAGGTCACTGAAGTTCGGGCTCGGTCCTAATGGTCCAATAGCTAGAGGGACAAAGGCCATAGAGCAGCCGTACTGAGCTGTGGGACAAGGTCTAAAAATAGATGTGGTGATAACCAGCTTGGTCGCCTTGGGAAAGTTAGTCCCTCTGAATCTGTTTTCTCAACTGTAAAAAAGGAAATAGTCATAGCTAGACTAAAATGAGATGATATATGATAATATCGAGCACACAGATCAGTGTTTGCTGCCTGGGGTGGGATGGGATGGGGGTGTTTGAAACAAAGGGGCCAGCATGGTCCCCGTGGCCTTTTCCGCACGTGAGGCGTCTGGTGCATTCAGGGAGGTGAAGTTCAGGCTGCAGAACAGGGCCTGTGGACCTCGATCGCCTGGGTTTCCATCCTGGCTCCGCCACTGGGCAGTAAACCTTTCTGGGCCTCTGTTTCCTCATCTGTAAAATAGGACCGAAAATAGTGCCATCTCTTCATTAGGTTGGTCATGAGGATTAAATGAGATAATACCATGAAGTGCTGGATAAAGAATCTGGCATGTGGAGAGTACTCTGCAGCCGTTAGCTGCTGTGAGATGTTTGGGGGAATGGAAACAGGGGTTGGTCGGGCTAGAAGGTAGATGCTGAGGGGCGACCCAGCAAGAGGCAAGACAGGAAAGGGCTCCCAGCTGAGTGGTCCTGCACTGCGGTTCGATTAAACATTTACTGAGCTCTGCTACGCGGAAGCATTGTGTCAAGTTCCAAGAGGGGTTCTGAATGAAAAAGAATCAGTCCAGGGAGTGGCAAGAAGATAGACATAGGAAGTAGCTATAGTATAAAATTGGCACATCTTATGGGCTCAAAAAACTCTATGTGGAATTGACTGCAAGGCCTCTGGCCCACAGCGCAGCGTAGGAGAGTAGCACTGCTTTTCCCAAGGGAGGTGAAGCCCAAGGGAAATGATAGCCAAGCGGCCTCTCCTGGGGCCGGGCTGGTGGATGGGGAGGCGGGAGCCCCCTGGGCTTGGGGCTGGGCAGAGGGGCTGGCTGCTGTGTGACTGTCCTCTTTAGCAGCTGCCTGGCCAGGACCCTGGGAACTGGCACTTCCTAATGAATTGTCTTTGAGGGAACTCTTCCACCTTGTGACCAAGGGGTGTTCTGTCTCCAGGGAGCTGACCCAGGGACTTAACCCTGTGCCTTCCCTGGCATAGAGCTTGGTCATTCCTGGGATGTGCTGGGTGAGGTGGCCTGAGAATGGTGTGGGAGAAGTTTAGACATTCCAAGCAGAAGAGTCAGGACCAGATGCTTCTGGACTAGGTGCTGGGAGCAGATGTTCCAGGCTGCATTCTGAGCTGGGTTTTATGGGCTGGGGCTCCAGCAGACACTCCTTGCGTTTGGAAGCAGTTGGATTCACTGACATCTGAGCAAACATAACTGTAGCTGTTGACTACAGTCAGGGGAGCGATCCTGCTGGAGCCGTAATCTGAAAGTCAACCCGTGCTCAATTCTCCCCCGGCACCAGGCAAAGCCTGTTCCCTGCCCTTCCTGCCGGCATCTCGAAGGCCCCCGCCCCGGACCCAGCCTCTGCACATGCCGCTGGCAGGCCCAGAGGCTGCGGCTGCCTGGCCCAGAGAGCAGGTGTGTTCAGAGGCAGCGGGTCCTGATGCTTCCACAGCTCACCACCTGGCCGAGGCAGAGCTGAGAAGTCCAGGTACCCCGCCAAGACAAGGCACATGGATAAGAGATCCAGGAGCCTGGAATCCCAATGACATTTATCCTCACAAGGTTATGTTAGGATTAAAGGAGATAACCAGTGCTAACAGCTGACGGTGCTTGGCACAGACGAGCCTTACAGTGAATGGTGGCCACCGTTGTGAGGAGCTACTGCGACAAGTACTAGACTGGATCGGTCCCCCTTACTAGAGGGAAGACACCAGCCATTGGGCCACCCGCTGGTGCGAATTGTGTGTGTGTGGGGCACGTCAGGTGGGAGGGGCGGGGAGCCAGCAAGCTGGGCCTTTGAGGGCTCACATGGCCCATGGCTTCTCACCAGGGCTGGACTAAGCCAGTCTAGCCCTTCTAAGCCCCACTCTCTGATTTTCCCAAGCACTGGGCCATTTTGTGGTCAAGTGGAAAGAACATAAGACTAAGACTTCAGCCTAAGCTCTGATTCTACCACTGAGCAACTCACGTAACCTCTTTAGATAAACTTTCCCACAGGGTAGGCATAAGATGAGAAAATGAAAGATCTATAAAAACGTCAAAGCCTTCTCCAACACACAGAAGTATTATTATGAGAGAAAGTTCTTTTGGAAACCTGTTTGGTGAGGTAGAGACTGTCTTGTGCTGCATGGGTCCTGATGCTCAAAGGGTAAATGTGGCAGCTCAGTTCTGTGACCCCAGGACGCATAGGGCTCAAGGCCAGTAGAGGAAAAAAGGGGGAGGAGGATGAAGTGATTCTAATAATGGTTCAAAAACAGTACCTGGGAAAGGGGGAAGAACACAAAATTTGGAGTTTGGATACCCAGATTTAAATCTCAACCCAGTCACTTATTAGCCTGATGTAATTATTTAACCACATGGCCCCTCAGTTTGCTAATCAGTAAAATGGGAATAATAAAAATATTGGGTGTTTCAATGCAATAAGCACATGAAATGTAAGTTATGAAGTGCCACCAAATGTGTGTGGGTGTGTCACTGTCATTTTGCCATGACAAAATGGATGGAGCTCCGCTTCCCACACCAGACCTTGCCCCAGTGCTTTCTTGTTGGGGACTGGCTGGCTCTCTGGTGACTTGGATAGAAACTGCCTGTCACTAGCTGCCTAACTGCAGGAAAGATACTTCTATTTTCTCTTCCTGAGTTACCTCCCCTTAAAATGAAGAGGCTGATCGTGAAAGAGACAGGAGATAAGTGATAGTAAAGATGTGGAGAAGAGGGAACTCTTGTGCACTGCTGTTGGGATCGTATATTGGTGCGGCCACTCTAGAATACAGTATGGAGGATCCTTAAAAAATTAAACATAGAACTATCTACGATCCAGCAGTCCCACTCTGGGGATCCAAAGGAAACGAAAACACTAACTCGAAAAGACATCTGCATCCCCGTGTTCATAGCAGAATTATTTATAATAGCCAAGGCACAGAAACAACCTAAATGTCCACTGATGGATGGATGGATAAAGAAGTTGTGGTATATATACACAGTGGGATATTATTCAGACATGAAATAAAACACAAGGAAATCCTGCCGTTTATGACAACATGGAGGGACCTTGAAAGCGTTATGCTAAGTAAAATACTAGAGGAAGGCAACTTCTGTAGGATCTCACTTATATGTGGGATCTAAAAAAAAAACTTAGAGCAAAAGAGATTGGATTTGTGGTTATCAGAGGTGAAGGGTAGAAGGAGGGGGTAACGGAGGAGGGTGGTCAAAAGGTACAGACTTCCAGTGATAAAAGAAATAAGTACTAGGGATGTAATGTACAACATGACGACTACAGCTAACACTGCTCTATCACATATAGGTAAGTTAAGAGAGTAAACACTAAGAGTGCTCGTCACAAGGGGAAAAATTTTCTTTTCCTTTCTCTCTTTTATCTGAGAAGATGGATGTTAGCTGAACCTGTCGTGGTAATCATTTCAGGGTACATGTAAATCAATCCATCACATGCTACGTGCCTTAAACTTATACAGTGATGCAGGCCAATTATTTCTTAGTAAAACTGGGGAGAAAATGAAGGGGCTGGAGATGAGATCCTACCAGGTCTCAAGTTTTAGGTTCTTTGTATTCTCGCCCTTGTAGACCAGCCGTAACAACCGGTTTGTTGAGATTTCACATTTATTACTTTTTTTTAATGTGCCAGGAGGGAAGGATGTGAGTGTGTGTGTGGTGTGTGTGTGTGAAGGGATGGGGACAAAGCAGACTGTGGCCTCCCCTGAGCCCCACACTCCCCAGGGATGGACCTGTCCACCCACCTGGGGGAGGAGAGCTGGTTGGAGCCCAGGAACCCAGCAGATGCGATTCCAATTTAGCAACAAGAAGAAGTCCTCTCCAAGGCAACCCAGGCGAACATACCGCCCACTGGGCAGGACTAAAAATACACCCGCATGGTTTCAACGTCACACCTGAAGTAAAAATACATCCAACCAGGAGCTGCTGGCTTGGTCTCCCCCACCCCACTCTGCTCTCTCCATCTGGTGCCTTTGAGGGGAGGAGAGGAGGGCTGGCCGAGCGCTTCCTTCACACTTACTCGTCTGCCCCTGAGACCCTGCCAGCCCTCACCCCACACACCCAGCAGAGCCCAGAGGAGACTGGGGCCCTTTGTAGTAACTGTGGCTAGAAGCTGCCAGATGGCTGTAGCTGACCTGGGTACCACAGGGGAGTGGATTCCGGGCCCGAAAGAACTTCAGGCTTGTGTCTCAGAATCTCCGCTTGCTGTCAGGGCTCGCTTCGTTCATTCATTTGTCCCCATTCACCGATCCTCCGAATATTTATTGATCCTCTGCTCTGTGCCAGGCACTGTGCTGGGAATTCAGAGGTAAGACGAGTTCGTGGACCAGAGAAGCTCCCCATGTAGTGAGGAAGACAGATCTGTGCACAGACAGCTGTAGTCAATAGAATTTAATCATTGTCCTGTGGGAAATAAAAATAAATTCTTACTGGCAGTGTTTTTTGGTTCCAAAAATGGGGTTCCGAGGTCCAGTAAGTTGTCCTTTGCCTCTCCTCCTCCTCTTTCTGTGCCTCTATTTGAGTTGGCATGTGGGCTTGTTTCCCTGCCAAATGAGTCAGTAGAGATGGGATTATACATCTATTGGAGTGGATAGCGTCGATGACCTGAATAAAAAAAGGTGCCCCCGTGCCATTCCAGGGAACTGGAACAAGCGTTAATTGACAGCTTACTGAGTGCCAGACACTCTACTTCTTCCTTCATGTAATTCTTAACAATAACCTCTGTGGTGGGTGGCGTTATCCCTATTTTATAAAAGAGGAAACTGAGGCTCAGAGAAATTCAGTAACTTGCCCCAGAGTCACACAATTAATTATCTGTCTCCAAAGTCTATCCTTGAGGGGGTGATGAAGGTGCAAGGAGCCCGGGGCCACCTGCTGTCTGTTCAACTACCGCGTTCTCCACTGAGTCTATCTAGGAGAAACACTGACAAGAAAGCTGAGGCCACGCTGTGAAGCACCGTGGTGTGCTCTGATGTTGCTGACTCTGTAGTTCTCAGAATGACTGCTTGGAATGGGCCTTCTGGCCATGAAAAGATGCCCAGGAAAGGGGCAGGCGTCGGCCTGAAAGGTGCCTCCAGGGTATTATCTCTGATTCTGTGATCTCAGTGACCTGACCTGGGGCACTAGAAATAAAGGGTTACAATGCCAGCCCCCGGGTAGGGTTTCCAGGGTGGTGGGCCTTTGACAACTTGAGACCTCCGCTGTGTGTGTCCATGGAGACCAGCTTGGGTCGCTGCTTGCCCCCCTTTACCCCCACCTCACTGGCCAGTGGCTAATGTCCTCTGCACAGGTCTGACCCTGACCAGGCTCTGGTCCCACTGCCTCATCACCAAAAACCTCCATCCAGAAATGTTCCTTTCCTACTATACATTCCCTCCTCTGGACCGTCCACTCTCATCCCAGCTAGGAAGGGCCAAAGGCTCTGACACCCCACCCTGTCCCCATCGGAGGAAGAAGCCAAGCCTCAGGGGGTGGTGAGTGCTGACACTGGGCTGTGAAGGGAGGTACAGGACAGGCCTGGGGGCTCCAAGGTCAGTCACAGGGAGAGGCAGTGGACAGCCAGGCAGGCTGCCACACACTTGGCTGGACCCATAATTGAGGTCTGCAGTTCTGGCCAAGGTCACAAAGGGAGGGATGGCTGAGAGGCTCAGAAGTGACAGAGTGGCATGACTGTGAATCACAAGGTTTATCACCCAGAAAGGGAGCTCAACACTAATGTCCCCCCGTGTGTGTGACTGTCATCGCCATCCCGCAACCGCAGCCTGTGGGGCTCCGTTTCTCTCTTCATATCTGTTCCCTGTTTCTTGTGTTCTTTGCGTTATAGCCTCTCTGAAGCGCTATTTAAAAAAAATTTTTTTTAAATTGAAGTATAGTTGCTTTACAGTGTTGTGTTAGTTTCAGGTGTACAGCAAAGTGATTAAGTTTTATATTATAAGTTTATATATATATATATATATATATATATATATATAAGTTTTATATATTCTGTTTCAGATTCTTTTCCTTATAGGTTATTACAAAATATTGAGTATAGTCCCCTGTGCTGTACTGTAGGTCCTTGTTTGTTATCTGTTGAAGCTCTATATCTTGGCATCCTTTCTTTTTCCTACCTCTGCTTCTCTGTTTATGGCCCTATGAGCAGAAAGAAATGTTAAAAAAAAACGTTTTTCTTAACCCAGGTTGTCCGAGGAGGAACGAAGGGAAGCAGAACAAAGTCCACTTGTCTTCTTTTGAGTCCTTTTAGCACAAGGAAATGAGCTTCAGCCTTATAGGGGAGCTTGCCGTTAGATACGAGTATAAAAATTACCAAGGAGGTTATGGTCTCCATCCCAAGAGGTCTTCGAAAATGTTAGGGAAACCTACTGGGCCATCTGCAGTGAGAACATCTGTCTTGAAAGAGGGAGGAGTAAAATGGAAGGCGCTGAAGCTCTCCTGCCTGAGAATGCTCTCAGAAGCCTCACTAGCAATATGTGTGTGGGTGGGGGGATGAGGGGGGCCTGGATCGCTTTGCCCTCAAGAAAATCTGGGGCTTCAGCGAGGGGTCTCAGCCTCACTGCTGCTGGAGAGAGGGTGACATTCAACTCTGCAAAGGGCTTCAGCCAAAATCCTGCCCTGTTTAGGCCCAGGCCCTTTGAGGTGCTCCCAGAGGCAGCCCTACGCACCCTGGCCCCAGACTGGGCATTTTAGGCCCGCGAATTTGGGTGATGCAGAAAACAACGAAGGCAGAAATGTCAGAAGTAATTAAACCAAACGATAGCTTAAACCCCTGTAGAAATCAACACATCCGGTTTAATCACCTTAAGCTAGCACAAGACTGCGGTTCTGTGGAGAGGGGTTCTTTATTTCTCTGGATCGTTAACAGGAGCTGTATATCTTGAATTTGTGGAGAGGGGTTCTTTATTTCTCTGGATCGTTAACAGGAGCTGTATATCTTGAGTTTGCTTTCGGTTCAGACGCTCCTGGGGAGAGGTGAAGAGGGTGGGCCTGGGGGTGGGGACTCCGAAAAGAAAACAAGATATAATAAAATCTTATTTGAGGTCCTCTCTCGCCCCCGGTCCTGGCACTGTCCGCACTCGGGGCAGCCCGCCTCCCAGCACCCAGGCAGAGGCACAGCGCTGAATGTGATCAATGAGGCCGTTAGAGAAATTCATTTCTCGTTATTAGTCTGTGTCAGGTCCTTTCTATTAGTGGCTGGAAACGACCTCTCTTCTGCAGTAAAATGTCATGCCGGTTCACTCCTTTTATTTGTTCTGCACCAACGAGGCTCAAACTCTCCCTGAATTAGTGCAGTGAGATTTATTTTCTCCAAATTTTGAACGGCTTAAGAGAGATTGGCGGAGGGGTGGCAGGGGGGTCGGTGGTGGGATGAACTGGGAGATTGGGATTGACATATATACCCTAAGATGTATAAAATAGATAACTAATAACCTGCTGTATAAAAAAATAAATTAAATAAAATTCAAAAATTAAAAAAAAGAGAGAGATTGGGCTGGAGCGGGCGGCCAGGTGGGAGGCGACACAGGGAAAAGCATGGAGAAAGGTCGGGGAGGGAGAAGGCGAGCTCTTCTGGAGGTCAGACGTCCTCGGCTCTCTGGACATAAAGGCTAACGGCCATCTTTCACATCTCGTTCATCATCGTCCAGGCACTGGGGACCGAGTTTGCACGTTTCTGCTTCCAGCCTCTGAAGGGTACTGATCCACGGTGGGAGAGATCTGGACAGCGGGAAGAGGAACTCCTTAAAACCCATTTTCTAGTTGGACAGACTGAAGCTCAGGGAAGGTCAAGAATGACAGGACCAGTATCCCACGCATGGCCAGGATATCCCCCTTCCGATCCCCTGCCTGGCTCAGACAAGGGCATTCATGTCCCTGGAGGGTAAAGTGCCCAGCCCTCCTGGTCACTGCCCTAGTTACCCCACCCCACCCGAGGCCCGCAGTGGAGGCTGCTGGAAAGGACTCCTTGAAGGTGGCTTCCAACCTCTTCCCCAGTCTTATGGGGTGATGTTGGAGGATAGCTTAAAATATAGGTCAACGCTTAGGCAGGTGTAGGATGGGCAACTGGGGAAGGGGCTGGGAACTGGGCCGGGAACAGCCTTAAAGAAGGCCATAGCATCACTGCAGCCACAGAACCCAGCTGAGTCACTGGGAAACTGAGCCTGTTTCTCAGGGGTGGTACAGAGCATCTCAGCAGTCCCCACACTTGAGGTAGCAGGTAGCAGTCAGGGTGATCGAGAGATGCAGGTGGATAGAGCACGGGAGCCACAGGCAGCCCTACCAACCCTGGCTGTGGTTCATATGAAAAGCTGTGGGTGAGCACAGATGTCATCCGAACTCCTGGGCTCAGGGGTCCAGGGATCAGGGCGGGTGGAATCAGAGGCAGGAGGCTGGGGAGGGTGAGGTATGAAGGGAGGATTGGGGAACTGTTAGTGCAGCTCAGGCAGGGAGGGGCTGGGGAGAGGGGCCATGGCAGCAACCAGGAGGCCTGTTCTGTGCTCCACGGGTCCTTGCTTAACTTGGGGGAGAGGATGGAAAGCACATTTTCTTCTACTGAGAGATGGCAGAAGCCATAGAAAACACCCCCAGATATGCCCTCATCTCTCTCTCTCTCACACACACACACATACACACACACACACACACACACACACACACACACACACATATACATACATGGGAGATCTGACACCTGCAGGGGAGAGGTTTATAAAATGGACCAATGCTAGAGCTCTGCCTGGAAGGTACACACTGTCCCCCAGTGGAGGGGACAGTGCCTCCACCCCAGTCCCCAAAAGCCCAGCTCTGTGTGAGACCTCGGATCTAACTGCCGCTCACCTCTTCGACCTCATCTCCCTCCGTTCGCCTACCTTGCTCCAGCCACAAGCGCCTGGATTTTGTTCCAGAAACATGCCAAGCTCATTTCTCTCTGAAGTGCTTTGCGTTTTCCCCTGCTTGGCAAGCCCCTCCCTCTGACCTTTGCCTGACTGCCTCCTCGTCCTTCCAGGCTTAACTCAAATGTCACCTCCTCAGAGAGGCCCTCCCTGATCACTCTTCTCCCTGCAGAGGCCAGGACAGTGGCAGACGAGCTCACCCGTTGGGCTGGTAGCTGGGAGATGCAGTCACCGGCAGCTCCCTCCTCCCTGCCCCACATGCCACGCACACTGTGTACACAAAACACACGATGCTCGCACACGCATTGCACACAGATACCACGTAGCCCTGCACACACACTGCATACAATAGAGGGCGTAGGCACCCTGTATTCACAGCACACAAACTCTGCACCCCAGCTCCATATACACAACCCATATGTGCATAGTACAGCAGAGATGTAACACCGTGTGTGCACACACGATAGAAACACCTAGGACAGCCCACTTACACAACGCTCACACTTGCTCTCGTTGACAGCCTACATTCAACCCAGGTGCACGCACGTGCACCGGCACACCCACACACCGTCAGCAGCTGCCCACCCTGCCTCCAGCCGGTGAGGAAGGAACGTGCAGTGACCGCGGCCGCCGTGGGGATGGGGCAGGGGCTGCGCCCCCCACCACCTGGCGCGATGCTGTGGATTATTAGTTCCTGGTAATTTAGTGCCCTTGTACGGAGTCGATCTGTGCCTTTCACTCCTAATTGATCTAGTGGCTGTTTAAATGGCAGCAGGCATCTGTTGAGAGTAGGAAGGTTCATAAGGCACAATAATTCATAACACCGTCTGGAATTTGCCTTTCACGTCCCTCAGCTAAACCACTGCAGGTCTCTGCTTAAATCCCAGCCATGAAGGCTTCCTTTGGTATTCCACTCAGGGCCAGGAGAATCTTGCATTAAACTGGGATCAGGTTAGATTAGACTATAATATGCTGCGGTATTAGTGGCTGCAAATGAAGACTTATACTGGAGTTTAACCCCTTCACCTGGTTTTCTCTTTGTCTTCAGCGGGTGGCTGAGCGAACCCATTGTTTTCCCACCAGCTTCCTGAGGGGGCCGAGTAGCTCTTCTAGCAATTTGGGGCTGCAGATGGGCTACCCTCAGATATTGACCCTTTTTTCCTCCAGACTGTGACCCAGCCTGCAGCCTTGGAGCCCAGCTATTGACGCATCAGCTCCCAAAACAAGGGTCAGGGAGATAGTGTCTAGAGACAGCTTTGCCAAGCCACGCAGCTCATCTGTGGCAGGAATTCATCTCCCCTCAGCCCCCACTGCCCCCGAGCTCGAGTAGAATGACCAGTAGGTGTAGGTTTGAGTGTGGGTGGGTCTCAGCACCTTCTGCCTTTCTGCCCAGGATTATTGGAATCCCAGTATGGGACAGGCTCACAGGGGTCCCCCATCGGCCTACAAACACTATGCAGGCTGAATGTTCAGTCCTTCTCGGCATGTTTAATCATAGCGTGCTGGAGGGAAGAAGCATGATTTGTTTTCATTTTCAGGACTTGCTGTGCTTTCCAATATGGTAGCCACCAGCCACATGTTGCTATCTAAATTAAAATTAGTTAAAATTAGACAAAATAAAAAATTCAGTGTCCTAGCCACAAGAGCCATATTTTATTTATTTTTAATAGATCTTTATTGCAGTGTAATTGCTTCACAATAGTGTCTTGGTGTCTGTTGTACAACAAAGTCAATCAGCCATATGCATACATATGTCCCCATATCCCCTCCCTCTTCAGCCTCCCTCCCACCCTCCCTATCCCACCCCTCTAGGTGGTCACAAAGCACTGAGCTGATCTCCCTGTGCTATGCGGCTGCTTCCCACTAGCTATCTACCTTACGTTTGGTAGCGTATATATGTCCATGCCACTCTCTCACTATGTCACAGCTAACCCTTACCCCTTCCCATATCCTCAAGTCCATTCACTAGTAGTTCTGTGTCTTTATTCCCATCTTACCCCTAGGTTCTTCATGACCTTTATTTTTTTTTTTCTTAGATTCCATATATATGTGTTAGCATACGGTATTTGTCTTTCTCTTTCTGACTTACTTCCCTCTGTATGACAGACTCTAGGTCCATCCACAATGGACGCTGCTTAAAAAACTAAAAATAGAATTACCATATGACCCGGCAATGCCACTACTGGGCATATACACTGAGAAAACCATAATTCAAAAACAGCCATATTTTAAATGTCCATTGGCGTCATGAAGTTAGTGGCTACTGTATTGGGCAGCAGAGATTGTAGAATGTCTTCATCACCTCAAGAAGTTCTGTTGGGCAGTGCTGGCTACAACATCCCCATTGGCAGAAGCCTGGGGACCAGACCCAACATACATACTTTCTCCTCTCCCAGCTCGCAGAGCTTACTCAAAAAGAAAGAAGCTAGATGTTGTGGTTCCAGGGCACTGAGGTGAGCAACCAGAGAGGGATGTACTGTTGCTTTTTGGGAACCATGGTGGGAGGGAATGGGGCTCCAGAGTCCAGTGTCAATACCCATGTAAACATGTGCACGTGCCGGGTGTGAAGACATAGTTGTTCGCTCATGCTGCAGAGAAAGGAGAACGAGATGCACTTGTATATGCAAATGGGGTCACACACCTAACAGGTATATATTCAACAAAGATTTCTTAGTGTCCACATGCCGCTGCTAGACTCTGGGCAGACAGTGAGGAATGAGGTGGGCTTGCTTCTTGCCCTCACGTAGCTGAGAGTCTAGTGCGGAAGACAGGTGGTAAAGCAAACAATCCAGGGAGCCGTCGGCACAGGTTGAGGGAAGGGGCAGTCAGGGAACCTTCCCAGAGTGGGTGATGTCGAAGCCAAGACCCATAGAGTCGCCAGGTAAGCACTTCAGCTTACATCCATCCATCACAGAGCCGTCACACGCGTGCGCGCACTCACACTCACGTATTCATCATTCGCTGGGTCGTTGTCAGTCACCGAATATTTATTAAGTGCCTGCTATCAGCGCCAGGGCAAGGTCCTAAGGATACAGTGATCACTGAGACAGAGACAGCCTTGGAGGAAAACACTGGACAAATAACGATGCAAAGAATTATTTAATTACAGTTGTGCTAAGCGTGTGATGATAGAAACGTGTAGGGAAGTGTTACACGTGTGACTGGGGTGTCTGACCTAAACTGAGTCGGCCAACAGATGCAGGACAGGTGGAGACTTCTGCCCTCCACGTGTGAAGAGTACTCAGGTCCACACCCCGCCACGTACACTTGCAAACACACGGGTGCTGCCCTCGGCTGGCTCCACGCAGCCACGGGAGGGTGTGAGACCAACCACGCGTGTTCACATCCAGCACTTTTCTGGACATTTCCCGTATTTCCTTCCCAGATTGACATTGAGCCAGAAATGGACACCTACTTCTGGGAAGGGTTATACCCAGCATCCCTCATCAAATATCTGTGCAGTTTCTCTGGACAAAGAGAAAAGTTAGGACCCTGGTGGGGAGGGACAGAAGCCTCTGAGGCCCTAGGAATCAGGAGACTGAATTCTCTGTGCCAGGGCGTGAAATGCTGCCGTCTAGGCTGACCATGGGGACTGGGGCCTTTCTCAGGGAGTGGGACCCTGGGAGAAGAAGTGACGGCAATGTGGGAAGGGACCCTGGTGGCTTCTGAGCCCCGACGGCAGCAAGTCTCTGAGTGCGCATGTGTGAGCTCTTGATGTCCCCGCAGGCACCCTCTTTTCCCGCTCCTGACGCTGCTGTTTGAGAAATGTGAACAGGCCACGCAGGGCTCGGAGTGCATCACCTCCGCCAGCTTTGACGTGGACATCGAGAACTTTGTCCACCAGCAAGAGCAAGAGCACAAACCCTTCTTCAGCGACGACCCAGAGCTGGACAACCTGGTAAAGACCCTGCAACCCCGCCCTGGCTAGGCTCCCCCTACCTTCTGATGCCCTCCAGATGCCCTAGAAGCGACCCTTTCATTCATGCATTCAACAAAGAAATTTGCATGCCCCCTGTGGGCAGGCACTAGGTGTACCCTTCCAGCGTCTGAGAACCTTAAACCAAGAGTTGCATGCAAAGGTGTTGCTGCCAAAGCTCTCCCCTCCTCTGCCGCTGCAACACTAGTAGCCTCACCTCCAACCCCCTTGCAGTGCAGACGGGAGGAAAGGAGGGTCATGGCGCCCAGAATGTCTGGTGTAGCTGTTCCAAGAGCTAGAGCCCTGGCACGCTGGTAAATCTGTCTTGGGCTGCCCAGAGAGGAGCTGATGGCCATGTGCTACAGTGTGGAGGGTGGGGATGACAGGTACCGACAAGCAGATCGGTGATAGGAAGACCGGAAACAGAGTCACACTGAGAAGATCAGCAGATGTCCTGCCCATTTAGGGGGACGCCGTAGATCAGGCTCCCAGACCTAGCTTGTCATCCACATCATCACTACGGCTTTGAAAAGCACACGGGCCTGGGGCCACCACCTGGAAACCGTGATTCAGTGAGTTTGGTGGGACCTGTGAAGGTACATTTTTAAAGGTTTCCCAGACAGCTGCAATCTTCAATAAGGCTTGGTAACCACTAGATTAGATGATGCCTGAAATTCTCATCTAGCCCTGGGAATCCTGTAGAGAAAGAGAGCTGTAGAGAGGGTGCTCTGTTTGTTCATCATGACAGTGGTCATCCCGGGATTATTAACCACAATTCTTGATTTTTCTGTGGGTGGATTACCCAGATGATGCATGGTGAATTTGGAAACTCTGAAAAACTCTTTCTTCCACAAATTGATTGATTATAGCACTGACCTCTTGCAATCAGAGTTTAGTTAGTACCTACTCCCAAAAGGGAAACAGAATTAGAAAAGCAAATGTGACTCCAAAAAGGAAGGAAGAAAAACACACATACACAGTGCACCAGCAGAACAGATTTAAACGACTTGGGTATTATCCTGTGTTGTGAATTAGCCACCCCACTGCTTCTCTCAAGAGTTGATTATGCTACTTTATGGAGGCCAGAAGAGCTACCAGGAGAGCCCCCCAGCCTGGCCTGGAAATTGGTGAAGTATTATGATGCGTTTAGAGGACAGAGCATAAGCACCTGACCGGGGTCGGGAGCGTTAGTGCAGATTTCTGGGAGCCGCAAACCCACCTCGGCTTGTGCCTGGCCCTCCCTCTCCCCTGGCTGGGATTGAGCAGACCTCCTTCCTGGAAGCCCAGACCACTGTCTCTCAGGTCCCCTAGGACAGCTGTCCCCGTGCAGGTTCTCCAGTTGGTCCAGCAGTAAGTGCAGGCTGGCCTGGCCCTGCCCTGCTGTTCGGTTGCTCAGAATCTCAGAACCGCAATTGTGAGTCAGGTCTTTAGAAGGTACACCCGCAGCGGCCACGGAACCAGGAAGTGAGGCAGCCGTTTCTGCAGGAGCTGGAATGGGCACTCCTCTCCCTTGACCCCAAAAGAAACTGAGGCCTAAATTGGTAGGAAATACCCCAAGTAGGCTGAGTAATATGAAAGAATTTACACCTTCAGAGGTAGGAGTCCTGGGGAAACAAACCTCACAGACCTTGCCCACTACCACCTGCCAGGTGAGCTATAGAAGACCCCCCGAGGACAGCCTCTTATTCTAGCCCAGCCTGGAAAATACCAAAAAGTGTGGCCGCCTCCCTGTTCTCCCCTGGCCCACACTACCTGGGTCTCTCAGAGTTCTGTTCACTCAAAGATTCAGATTTCTTCATTAATCCAACAAAACTTGGTTAGTGTCTGCTACGTGCCACGCCTAGCCTAGGCACGTGGATGTTGTAGGAGCTGCCCCAATGGCCCCAGACCCCCGGTGCTGCCTGGGCCTCTATCTCAGGGGACTGGGCTGGGAGTGGTCCACTGGTGGAGCAGGCCTTGGACAGCCCACCTCCTCATGTGGACCTGATTTACCCAGAGTTAGCTGCAGTCAATGACTGATGGTATTTAAATGGAGACCACTGAAGGAGCCAAGGACCTCAGCCCAGCTACGCAGCTCACCCTCTGGGTGACTTTGATGACAACTCCTTTGAAGCTCAGTTTCCTCGTCTATAGAGCCAATACGCCTGTCTCCTGTGACAGTCATAAAATATTCACGAGATGGCTTGTGGAACTAAATGCATGGCACCCAGAAGGTTAAGGTCAAATGCGGTATCGCTAAAGCCAGGCATTCCAGCCACCTCACCTCACCTCACCTCCAGGCCATCAGAGAGACTGTGTGGCCTGAAGCCTGAAACTTTACCGGGAGTGGGGGGAGGGTGTCAGGCAGCGCCCTTTGCCACCCCACTTGTAGTCCTGTGTCGGGAGGGGAGAGATGAAGAGGCCGACCACAGGAGCCATCATTAGAACAAGAATCATGCAGCCAGCACAGCCGAGATGCACATAATTAGAAATTAGAAAAAGGTCAGATCACGTCATTATCAGCTCAATCAGCTGCCGAGTGCCACAGCCAGTTAATCTGGCATCTGTATTTTTTACAACCCCACACACGTAGCCCAACCGACTGTAACTCTTTATCCGGACAGATATACTGCACAGCGGGGCAGGGACATAAAATGAGACCCCAAGCAAATGAGCTGAGATAATTGAGAGATTTATTTTTTATATATATGTGTGTCAGGGCGGCTTTCCTTTGCCCTTGAATGTTGACTTTCACAGATGGGATTGTCAGGAGGACACTAGGATCCCCCGAACTCTGTCCCACGCTGGGCGCTCGGGTCCTGCCTCCTCCCCAGCTCCCCCAGGCCCACCACGGGCACGCGGGTCCTCCCCCTCCAGCTGGTCCCCTCCTCTCGTCCACGCAAATCTCTGTGTCTACCTGCCCCGCTCCACGGTCTCTCAGACGAGTTCCCGTGGGCACTGTTTGCTAAGCTCTGCCAGAGATGCTCAGAGACCAGAGAAGTTCCCAGAGTATAGGTTTCCGAGGGAACCTCCCTTCCCGGTTAGCCAGCTGCCCGAAAAGAAACTTAGAATCCCAAAACGCTGGTGGGGAAACCACAAGCGTGGAAAGCAGCACACCCATTTTATAGATGGGGACACTGGAGTCTGGAGAAGGGCAGTGACTTGTCAGCATCCAGGTCTGCTGGCTCCTTGCACGCCATCACCCACCTCTCTGCTTCCCGGGGGTAACAGAGGCCTCATTTATACGGGGTACCACCAGCATCTCTCCCCCTGGTACCCACGCTCTCTGAGCCTCTCCACCTCCCCATTTCAGTGCCATGCGGGTGGCTTTCCACCCCCATGGTGGCTAAGCTGGAATGCTCCCCCGGGGATACCCTCACTCCAATTCCCATACCCACCCAGCGTTCACCAGGCCTCTGGCACCCGGCCCTCAGATCCCCTGCTTGGGCCCGGCAGCCTCCGACTGGCAGTTGGTCCAGTCTGTAAAATTTGCAAGTTCCCCAAACCCCTTTGAAAGGTAAAAGCTTTTTGTTTTATGAAATCTGATTTACGGGCCCCCAGTGCAGGGCCGAGGTTTTATATATTATGCAGGATTTCAAACCGAAGCTCTAAAACGTACGGTTTCAGTTTCATGCATGGAATCTTTTTATGTGTAACTTTTTTAACACTTACGGGGCACGTTTTAATGAGACCCTGGTGTGGCTTAAGGGACAGATTATAGCTGCCTGACCGCAAGACCAGCTCCAAAATGGGGCCCCCCAGGCCCCCGGGCCCACTCTGAAGAGGCAGGGCCGGAGGCCAGAGGCTGTGAATAAGGAGGCCAGGCAGAGCCCTGGGCCCACCGAGACCGCGGGCGGCCCCCTTCAGAGAGCCATTCCCTTCGGCCTCCCGCCCACACTCTCTTCGCCTTGACGGGAGCAGAAAAATCCCACAAGACACCAGAACAGGGAAAGGAAATAATAATCAAAGCCAGTAACAATTAACATTTATAGTGCACTTACTGGGCGCCAGGTGCGTTCTGAACACTTCACCTGTATTATCTTATTTAATTCTCTTCTCAGACCCACAAGGCACAGATTATTATTATCCCCGTTTTAAGATGAGGAGATTGAGACACGAGGTGAAATCACCAGCTCAAGACCACACAGCACATACGTGGGTCAAATACAGGCGTGGAGCCCGGCCCACGCTCAGCAGTGACGCAGCCCTAGAGCCAGTCTTTTCTTAGTGCTTCCTCTGCACTTGTCTTTAGTTCTTTTCTGGCCAGATCTCATTTTGTCCTCAGTACGACTCTGAGGGGGTTGCTGTCGCTATCCTACTTTACAGATGAGGACACCGAAGTGCAGAGATCACGTGAATTGTCCAGAGCATCCCAGTAAGTGGAGGACCCCAGACCTAGCCTCCAAAACCCACTGTTCTCTAGCACCCAGCTCTGCTATTGAATTCTCGCCATAGCCCTATGAGAGGGTTATCATTATACCCATTTTACAGAAGGGGGAATCCAAGACCGAGAGCCCTATAGTCAATAAGTTACAGAGCTGGGGTTTGCGCCAGGTGGGTGTAACTCCTGAAGCCCACCTCTTTCCCCTGAACCACAACGCTTCTCCCAACTCTGGGGACGTGGGAAGGGAAGTGCCACATTGTGACTTGAAAGCATTTGACTTGTCCTGCGAGGTGGCCTCCCTAAGCAGTCTACAGGCTCTGGACTTCACCTTTCTTCCATGTCCCAGGCCTTGTTCCAGTGACCCCACATTTCCAACTGCTCAGGCCAGGTCCGGCTGGTCTGGTCTGGTCTGGAAAAATTCCTGAATAGATTTTAGCTTTGGCTGACCTAGTGACATGCAGGAAGCGTCAGAGCACTTCAAGGAATGTGTGTTTCCCAATTTCTTCATCCGTAAATGAGGGAGAACATTCCAGCTTCCCAAATTGCAGAGGAAGGAGAGAGTAAACGGAATCTGCCCTCCAGGGCAAAGCTACCTCCCTCCCTAATTGCTGCCTGGAATCTCGCTGGTTACCTAATCTCTGAGCCTTGATCTCCATCTCTAGCAGAGTGATGACAATGCCTGTGTGTCCCCATGTTTCTGAGACTCAAATGAGGTAATGGAGAGAGAAGCATTTTGCAAATTGTAAAGAGCTACGTAAAAAAATGTTTTGAAAGGCAAGGACATCACTATCAAATGAAGAGGCCGCAATCCTACAAGAGAGGCCACTTTTCAGAAAAGTATTTGATGGTGGGGGGGAGGGGCGTGTTGGCGGAAAGAATCCACATATAACACACAGCTCCTCTGTGCCCACGACATATGTGTACATGATCTTATTCAGTGTTCACCACAACTCTACAGTGTAAGTATTACCTATCAGCTTACATTTATAGATGAAGTTAAATGACTTGTCCAAAATACCCAGGCAGAAAATAGTAGATTCAGGATATCATGCCATGCGACTTCCCAGCAAATGAGAGGCCCCGGTCCTGCGGGCTTTCCTGAGACTTGTGGGGCTCGTGCGCTGTGATATGAGACTGAAATGCAAGGGTGCATCTCGTTTTGCTTTTGTGAAGCCCTCTGCTCAGAAGAAGAGGGCTGTTTTTTTATTTTGAAAGAGAAGGGAGGGAGAGAATCTGAAAGATGAAGCAAAACTGAGAGAAAAGGAACGAAGGGTCCACTCATCATATTTGATGACGCTATTAAATTAAATGGAATTGTTATTGCACTAGAAGATTTGGAATAACTTTTTACATGACACTGATCACTTAGGAAAAATAGTTTAATATGTCAGAGTTTTATTCTGATTTAGAGGCAAAAACCCAAAATTGCATAAAAATAAGATAGAGGATGATTTACTAAACATAAATATAGAAGAAAAAACTGAGGATGACTGTTCTTCCACTATCTGAAAATGGAACAGCAATAGAAAAGCCAACAGGATATTAGAAATCATTAAAAGAGGTTGCAAAAGTTTATATGCATTTGGTTCCCTGTGGTTTATAAAGCTCTTTCACATTATTATCTCCTTTAGCCGTTATCAAATCTTGTGAGACAGGGATGAGGAAAACTGAGGCTCAGGGAAGTCGTGGAATTAGCCCAATGTCACCCAGTTTGTAAATAGTAGGTCTGGACTCAAATCCAAGCCGTCTGATGGTAAATCCCACAGGCTTTGCGCCAGGCCAGACAGCTGCCCCACATTAACGGCATTGCCCATTTTTTCCTCTAATACTGAACAGGTCCTACATATTCATTGCCTTGGAATACCATTATGATTTACTCTATGTTCTTAAATCTTTAAACCAAGTCTATTACCTCATAAAAAAGTAATCCTTCACCTGTACTTTATTAGACCAAAATGTAGGTCCACTTTTGGCCACCGTGCACCAAATCTATTTAAACACATTGCATGCGTATTTCATTTGAGCAAAGCTATTTTGGGTAGGTTTTACTTTTTATATTGTTCTATTTAATTGTATTTTCTGATTCTTTTTTACCTAACGAGGATTTATTGGCTATAAATAGATAGGTGCACTTTTGTGTGTGTATGGGTGTGTATGTGTGTATTCACGCAGAGATTTTAAAATGAATAAATAAAATGTTGATTGAAAATGAAGGGTAGTCCAGTACAGGAAAGCTCAGAGAAAGAAGAAAGAAGAAATGAAAGGAAGGAAGGAAGGGAGGGAGAAAGAAGAAAGGTTTAAGGAATTAGGATTATTTTGTCTGGGGAAGACAAAGCTAACTGGGCAACTTATTTAAGTCAGAGGTCTTGTCCAGTGTTTGGCATATAATGAGACTCAATATTTGTTGAATGTATAACATTAAATTAAGGGAGCTTGTACTGATGGAAACCCTGGATGTTCTCGGTGCCTACAGAAGGCTGAGTCAGCACTTTATATTAAAGTGCAGAGATTGCAGTAAATGTTTGGAAGAACTCAGCAGATTGAGAGAACATGGAGATGGCCGAGGTGGTAAGAGAGCCTCAGGAGAGAAGATGCAGCCATGTGTCCGGGAGGGTTTGGACCATCCGGTCACCTAGAGACTGGTCTAGATCATCTCACGTGGTCCCTTCCAGGACCATCAGAAGTCCCTGTAACGTTCAGAGAATCAGAAAACAGAAGGCACCTGACAGTCCAACCCCCTCTTCTTACGCATGGGGAAGCACGCTGAGGTACTCTGGCTCCTGCGGGCCAGGCCAGAGCAGCCGAATGTGGGAACATTGCCAGGGAGGGTTCTGGAAATCCTAAACTTGAGTATCCTGGACGCCGTACTTCCTGTCACTAAGCCACTTTCTCCCTAAACCATGCACCCTATCAACCGCCATCTTCTCTGTGTAAATCCTGAGACCCTTAGTTGCCGGTGAAGCAACACAGGCAATGTGGCTTCACGCTCCAGCTCTGTCACTTACCGACTGTGTGATGTGAAGCAAGTAAACTTCTACCTGTGGCCTTCATTGCCTTCAACTGTAAAATATGGGCAATAATGGTACCCACTTGCAGAGGTGGTTATGTGTAATAAATCAGGCATGTGATGGGTTTAACACAGTCCCTGAGACATAGTAAGAATAAGAAATGTTTGGGTATTGTTATCCATCAATCAGTCAATGAGTATTTATTAAACACCATATATTGTCAAGTAGAAAATTTAGGCAAGAGCAAATAATTTATTCAGTGCCCGACTCCATCTTCTGGTCCAAATAATCTGGACTAAAGTCACTCTTCTCCTCTTTGCCTGGGACGGCACAGTCTCCTTTAGTCTCAGCCCCACGGAGGGGGCATCCCCTGAGGACAAGACCCTGTGACTGAGCCCTGCTTGAAAACACGCAATTGTTGGTTTCTGTCTTTGAGTGACACTTAGTCTAATTCAGTACTCAGAGCCTTTAATTAGTCAAGCACCATCCCTACCCATCAGACAATCCAAATGCCAACCTGGGGGCGCCTCACTTGCTCTCCACTTGAAATGCAGATGAAGCTCAGAGTGGGTGTGGCCCTGGCTTCTAGCCACGCAGCACGACACACCTGATAGGATTCTCTGGGAGCGATGCCCATCCCTGTTTTCCTGGGCATCAAAATGCCGGCCCAAAGCTAAGAGGGATGCTTATATATTGCTTATATCAACATAAATGGTCTCCAAGGCGAGCCCCACGTTTTTGTTTTTTTTTTTACTTTGTGTTTTGATAGAACTATAGACTCACATGCAGTTGTAAGAATTAATACAGAGAAGTCCTGATCCCCTTCTTGCATGACTGCAATACAGTTTGACAACCAGGAAATGACAATGGTATGATCCACCAACCTTATTCAGATTTCACCAGTTTTACATGCAGCCGTGTGTGTGTGTGTGTGTGTGTGTGTGTGTGTGTGTGTGTGTGTGTACTTCTGTGCCATTTTATCATATGTGTAGATTCATGGAAACACTATGGTAGTCAAGATACAGGGCAGTTCCTCCCTCTCTCCCCCACCACATCCCTTGGCAAACACCAGTCTGTTCTCCGTCTCTAAAATTTAGTCATGTCAAGAATGTTATATAAAATGGCATCATACGGTATGTAACCTTCTGAGACTGGCTTTTTCTTTTCTGTTCAGCATAATTCCCTTTAAATCCATCCAAGTAGTTGAGTGTATCAGTAGTTTGTTCCTTGTTATTGCCTAGTACTATTTCGTGATATGGACGTACCATAGTTTCTTTATCCATTCACCTGTTGACGTGTATTTTGGTGGTTTCCAGTTTGGGGCTATTAGGATAAGGTTGTTTGGAATATTCACATACAGGTTTTGGGTGAGCAGATGTTTTTATTTTTCTGAGATAAATGCCCAAGAGTTGGAGTTGCTGAGCTGGGTGGTGTATTCAGTTTCATAAGAAACTGTTCTGCTGTTTTTCAGAGTGGCTGGACCATTTTTCATACCCACCAGCAACATATGAGTGGTCCCGTTTCTAATTCCTTGCCAGCATCTGGTATTACCTCTATTTTTAATGTTAACCATTCTGATAGGTGTATAGCGATATCTCATTGTGGTTTTAATTTGCATTTCCCTGATGGCTAATGACATTGAACATCTTTTCATGTGCTTATTTGCCATGTATATATATACTCTTCAGTGAAATGTCTGATGTTGTCTTTTGCCCAAGTTCTAATTGGATTGCTTGTTATTTCACTGGCTAGTTTTGAGAGCTCTTTATATATTCTAGACATAAGTCCTTTGTCAGATATGTGGTTTGCAGATATTTTCTCCCAGTCTGTAGTTTATCTTTTCATCTTCTTCACAGGGTCTTTTGAAGAGCAAACATTTTATATTTTGATGAGGTCCAATTCATCAAGTTTTCCTTTTCTGGGTCATGTTTTTGGTGTTACGTCTAAGACCTCTTTGCGTAGCCCTAGGTCCTGATGATTTTCTCCTGGGTTGTTGTTTTCTTCTAAAAATGTTATAGTGTGTATGTCTTACATTTCAGTCTTTGATCCATTTGAGTTAATTTTTGTATAAGGCGTGAGATTTAAATCAAGGTTCACTGTTTTGCTTGTGGATATCCAATTGCTCCAACACCTTTTGTGAAAAGCAATTTGGCCGTATTTATCATGAGCCAGAAGTATGTCCATAGCTTTTATTCTGTCACTTCCGGGACCTTGTCCTAAGGAAATAATGCAGAAACACGAACAAGCTATAAGGTTGGAAGATAAGTCACTGTAACATGTTTTTTAATAAAGTTTAAAAATTGGAATTTACCTGAATGTCCAGCCATAAGGAATTGGCTAAGTGTGGCACACACATGGAATGATATGCAGCAACTTAAAATGTATTTACTCAATAACTTTCACCCATTCAGCAAATATTGACTCAGTATCCACTTGTGTTAGTAACGAGGATAATGGGGTGAGCAAATTAGCCACCACCCCTCTCTTCTAGAAGCTTGCAGTCTAGAAGGGAGACTAGAGGAAACATTCCTGCCACTTAGAAAAATACATTTGGTAAACTAAGGGGAAAAACAGGAAGCCAAGTTGTACATACAAGGTGATTGAAGCTGTGTTGAAATACGTGCATGCGAAAAAGAACAAAGAAGTCGTCATTCTTTTTAGGGTGATTAGATCAAGGGCAGTCTTCTTCATCCTCTGTTTTCCATACCTTCCATAGCACCTTCTTTTTATAATAATAACAACGATAAAGGGAAAAGCCTCGATTGAGAAATAGCTTCTTGCCTTGAAAAGGTTAGGAACGTCCACTTGAAGAGGCGGCAGACACACGTACCAAAGGGTACGCAAAAGGCCAACGCAGACAGTTGGGTGTCCCAGCACCCAGCTAAGTCATGCTGGACGACGCAGTCGGTCAACATGCATTGATGGGGTGTCTGCTAGGTGACTGGCATCACATGAGGTACTCAGAATACGTGTTTAAGAGTAGCCAGTCCCTGACCTCTGGGGGCTCTTGCAAGGAGCTCTGATCTCGGTCTTCCTCGTGCCTGTTCAAGGCCTCACACTTTGCAGCTCACGCCTTCCCTCAGGTGCTCCTCTCCACAAAACTGTAAGGTTGTCAGGGAGCGTGTAACGGTCCCCATTTGTCAGACAATGAGGCGCAGAGAGCTTAAGCACTTGGCCAAGGCCACACAGACTGTAAATGGCAGGCAGGGGGCTTGAGACCTGGCCTTATAATCTCTAAGCACAGTGCTGTTCTCAGAATACCACACCTGCCTCAAGAGCAGCTGTGATAACAGTGAACTCAAAGCAAGGAAGCCATCGGCAGCTACCCACAAGGAGAATTTAAATCCTGCGGGTGGAAAGCGTACGTCCCTAGGGCGAGCATGGGCTCCTCTCTGTCCGTGTGCTTGGGACTTGTTGGGGGGTGGGGCGGGCAAGGCAGTGAGGGGACTGGGATCCAGACACCTGGGCTCACCTCTCCTCCCCCTCCACAGATGGTGAAGGCAATCCAGGTCCTGAGAATCCACCTGCTGGAGCTGGAGAAAGTCAATGAACTCTGCAAGGACTTTTGTAACCGTTACATCACCTGCCTCAAAACCAAGATGCACAGTGATAACCTGCTCAGGAATGACCTCGGGGGGCCCTACTCCCCCAACCAGCCCTCCATAAACCTTCACTCACAGGTAACACACAGGGCTGGGTCCTGTCTCCTAGCCAGGCTCCTAAGCGAGGTGTCAGAATGTCTGAAGGTTCCGTGGAGACCTAGGAAAATGGTTTAGACTGACTGTATCCTTTCACCTCTGATCCACTCCTCCTGCTATTTTCAGGCAGCTCAGTCCCTTTTTCACCCAGAGCTCAGCATGCCAGGGTATCAGTATTCCCTAGAAGATGACCAGATCTGAGAGGGACAATGTCCAAAGGGATTCCTGGCTTCCTGGTCCAAGATATCCCAAAAAATGAGCACGAGAGTTAAGGAGATGGAGAGCTTTGCAGGAGGATGAGGCGGGGACGGAGCTGGGAGTGGCCAGACATCCCAGCCTCGCAGGCTTCTCAAGGGGACTGGAGCTCGATGAGCTCTCTGTGTTTTGGGAAGGAGAGTGTGGGGAAAGTGGGCCTTCCCTGAATCCTGCCCACCTAATAGGAGACAACAGCTTTTCCCCGATCATTCTCTAGTTGCTCACCCTGCCCTGGCACATCTGTCTCCCTGTGGTCCAGGGCCACTGTGTAAGTCACCTAAAGTCACCCCTCCCAAGATTCACCAGCCACCTTCATCCTGGGAACTGGGAACTGTGGAAATGGCAGAGAATGGGCTCTCTCTCCAGGACAGAATATTTTCCCCAAACCTATGAACTAAGAAAGCTTCCTGGTGATACCTTCCCAACTCACTGGTGTCTATGTTAAGCCCTAGACTCACCACTTTCTTCTTCTCCCACTGAGCTCTTGAGTCCAGGACAGACACATGGAGGGTCCCCCAGGAGGTTTGAACTAGCCTCTGCCCACGAGACAATCAGGCTTGGGGATACCGGTAAACCTTCTAAGAATGCTTGGTGAGAGGTGCTGGAAAGAATGCCAAAGAAATGTGGTGCCATTTTTATTCTTAAGTTTTAAGGATCGAGACGTATAATCTCTCTCTCTAGGTTGGTGGAGGCAGGGGAAAGGACATGGTGGCCCCTAGAAGGCCAGCCATGCCTTGTACATTTTGATAGCAGGAATCACATCGAACCCACCCCAGTGGGGTCTCTGTGGGACTCGATAGTGAGGACTGTATGGGACACGAGGCCGGAAGTTTATTTCCTCTTCCCATTGCTTGAAATCACCAAATCACTTTATTACAGATCTAAACTCAGCCGCCCAGGCTTCTGCTTGCTAATATTCTCTTGAAATAGACTCATTCCTTCAGAGTCTTATTGTACTTTCCCTTATGATCAAAATTAGCAAGAAACTTGCATAAGAGAGGACAATAATTGCTCAACGAGCATCTCGTTTGTAATTTATTAGTTTCTATTATTGTGGGTTACCATGGCGATGCTGCGCAGCCCCGGTGATGGGAGAGATGCAAGATAGGAGCCAAGGAGGCTGTGAGGCCTCACCAAATGGAGATGCACATTTTTATCAGTAATTTTCATGAAAATAATAAGTGAGGAGTTAATGAGATGGAAAGCCATCCTGTGGCTATTGTGAATTTGTTTTAAGTGTTGATCTAATTAGAATGCATCGGTCAGGAAAAGTAATGAGGATTTAGTGCCTCACAGAGATGTAAGGATCATAGCAGAAAATTAGCACAAGTCTTTGGAAATAATCAGGTCCTTGGAGAGGCACTGGGTTTCCCCTCCTGGGCCCTCCAACCCCAGCTCGAGCTCTGGCATCGGGGGTGTAACCAGGGCAGTGGGAGAAGAAAGGAGGGCCAGAGGGCTTTGCAGCCACAGTGGCCCCCTCAGGCTTGGGGTCCCCGGGCCGACAACTTTGTGTGCAGAAAGCAGGGTCACTGGAGACGCGGGTTAGCAGAGAAGGATAACGTGGGCTCTGGGTGAGCCTGGCCTCGGAGATGCTATCTGCCAAAAATCAGTCCTCCTGGGGAATCCCTGCATTCAGTGCCTCTGAGCTTAGAGGAAAGAGGAAGGAACTTTGATCCCTATCACTGTAAGCCTCACATCTGTGCCTGACAGTGAAGCTGGCCCTGGGCTGACCACTGCAGAAAGACCTCTGATCCGCTTAGAAAGAGGAACTCAGACAATCAGACAAAAACAAAGACACCAAGAAAGAGAGGAGAAGACACTTAGTGAGGTGGTCCCATTTGCGGCTTCTCAGATTTGTCCCTTCATTTCCTCTCACTGGCCCCACCTACTTGTTCAGGCTTCAGTGGGTAAATAAGGCAATTACACACGAGCTGCTGTCATAGCTTCCTAACCTGCTCTTCTGTCTTCTCTGGCTACCTCGAAAACACGCATACACGCATACACACACACACACACACACACACACGCACATTCACATATGCACACCTCAGCCTTCCGCTGCTACTTTATCTTCTGAAGCTCTATTCAAGCCATTCTCCTGCTTGAAAACCCCAATCGCCCCCCAGAGTTTTCACATCCTTTCACTTGACATTTGATGCCCTCGTAGGTCACTATTTTTCCACGCCTGTATGTTTGGGTGATGACGGCACATCTCTGCAGGACCAAACCCAGCCTCTTCCCCAATGGCAATAATAAGGCTGCTCTCTCCATGGAGGCCTCCCTGACACCCCACCCCAAAGCATGGGCTTTTCTTCCTCTCAACTAACTCCTGGGCACAGTGGGCCATTTATATGGTAAATATCCCATGTGACTTCACGTTTTCCTCTCCTGGTGAATGATAGGCAGCCAGTAAATATCTGTTGAAAGAAGTGATATGATGAGGAATATAGAGAGAAATCAAGGGAGGCAACAGGAAGGCAAAGGAGGAAAGGAGAAGTAGGGAGAAAGACAAAGGGAAAGAAAGACAAATATCAATGGTCACGTTTGCGAGGGAGGTACGGAGAGGCTGAAGAACTAGAGGAAAAGAACAACAAAGACAAAGAGACACAGACCGAGGAAGAGGAGAGTGAGGCTGAAGACAGGCAGAGGCAGAAGGGAGTTGGAAAGAGAGATGGCGGCAGTCGTGGGGGGAGGGGGAGGGGTGGGGTCAGTGCAGCGTCCCAGGTGTGTGTCCGGGAGAAGGTGAGCAGGATGTGCCCCGCGCTGCCCCGTCCACATCCCCGGGTCAGGCTCCCATCTCTGCCTCGCCAAGGTGGGCACGGGCTGGCCTGGGCCTTCCCAGGAAGGAGAGACCCTCGGGGCCAAGAGACTCAGTGCAGGAGGCAGGCCTGACTGGGGTCCGGCCGTGGGAGCCAGCTCGGCAGAGGAGAGAGGAGGAGCGTGTGTGTGTGCGTGTGCGTGTGCGTGTGTGTGTGTGTCTGTGCACACATTCGTCATGGTGCGACCTTAATCCCCCCAGCCTGAAATAGCCGCGCCGAGCGCCAGCCTGGCCTGGGGAGGGGTGTCTCCCCTCTGGAACACGATCTTCAGGATCAACATTCCAGCCGCCTGCCAGCTTTGTTGCAAACTGCTGGCTCATGGTTTTGCCTGTGTGCTAATCATTCAGCCTTGTGTTGCAGAGTGGGAGATGTATTTTTTATTCAAATTGGTCCCCCTCTCTCAGATGCCATACTGTGTCCCCATCCAGCTCTGTGAGGTCGGGGCATACTCTCGGCTTGGCCTTCCGTTTCTATGTGTGAGCTTTCTCCTAGGGGATGGAAGGGGGTTCGGAGCGGGGGAGACTGCTTTCAGCAAGCAGGAAAGCTAAACCGGGGTTTCCGAGGACTTGGGCCACAGCCTGTCCTTTCCCCTCTGGAGGAGGCCACCCTGCCCTGCCTGCACCTAAGGACACCAAGGATTCTTACTCGGCAGAACCCAGGCTTCCTGTGGGGGCAGATCCTCAGTGAAGAAGCCCTTCCTTGATGGCACCAAATAAACCATTCCATTGGAGAGACCCTCGTGCCTGCCCCCCTCAAGCATTAGTTTGACCTGAAATCCATCCCTCTTTCCCCGTGGAGATTAAACCTCAGCTCTGTTCCAGTGCAAATCAGGCGGGGCCACAGTTCTCATTCATTTGCCGAGCATCTAGGGGAAGCTTACTGTGTGCACCCTGCTGGGTCCTGGGAGAACACAGGGAATTGTCCATGATGAGTGCCCAATCTCAGTGGGAGGGAGCTTGAGTCACACCCAAGGATCTAGATAAATTATGTGAGCACAGAGTGCTCAGGGGCAAGGGGACCCTGAGGAAGGGCAGGAAGGCAGCTGCCAGAAGGGGTCTGGATCGAGCAAAGCATGTGTATGGCCTGAGGTTGCCCAGTCACCACTCAGCATCCTTCTTCCTCCCCGGGGAAAGCCCAGTCCCCAGCCTGCATGCCCTCATGGCCAGGGTCTGTTCCTGCCCAGAGACAGGATGAGCAAACCTCTGTAAGGATCAGATAGGCCAGCAGGAGGACTTTCAAATCCTATTGTGATTGGAGAAGCTGTAGATTCACTGGCCTTGGGAGGACTTCCTAGAGGAGGGGGCATTTCAGGCAAGCTTGAGGGAGTGGAGGGCGGTTAGCAGACTACCTGAGAGCTCTCAGTGTGAATGTTCCCAGGATAGAGAGAAGTCTGGAGATGGTAAGGAACAGAGAGAGCCTTTCACAGTCCCTGCAGAGAAGGGGCCAGGGTATGGGGGAAACATCACTCACTCACGCCATATGCATCTGTTCAAGCACCTACTGAGCTTGCTGGGTTCCAAGGGCATGAAAACCACTGTGACACAATCTCTAACTGCAAATGTAATGATGGAGTATCTTGCAGCCAGATTTGTGGGATGTTATGCTTTGAGTCTGATCACCACAGCCAATTGCCAAAGACTTTAAAGGCAGTGGAGAATGTAGGCAATGGGGTAAGGATTAGAGACGCGTTGGAGACAAATGAACCGACTGGCCACCTTTTGAGCTGCTCAGGGAAGAACTGGCAGAGAAAGGGGAGAACGTCCACGTTTATTAAGCTCCCTGGTCCCAAGCACTCTGTGTACCAGGTGCTTGACATAGATTATCTTGCGTATGCCTCACAACCGGCCTGCAAGGTGCACATTATTTTCTCCATTTTACACCCAAGGAAAGGGAAACTCAGAGCAGTTAAGTCGCTGGTTCAAGGTCACACAGCTACTAAGCCGCAGAGTCAGGGATGAGTCTGTTTTCATTTACTAGATCCTTTGACTTCTTCTGTGACACGTAGGAAGGAGAACCAAGCGTCCTGGGCCCTGGGTGGGGAGGCATGACCCTACCTAGCTGTAGATCAGGGATTCAGAGACCAGCGAGTAAGAAACCAATGGCTGGGAAGCAAGTGTTTGGATTTGCTAATAGATTGAAAGTAGGGAAGGGAGAGGCCACAGAGTAAGCATGGTTCTGAGATTCTGGGCTCAGCCAACCAGATGTAACTCTGCAGCTGTGCTAACTCTCCAGAAAAATAGGAAGGGAACTAATCAGTACATCCTCACCTGGGGAAGGGGAAACTTACCCGTTGACCCACAGTGTTTGCATTTTCAACATTAGCTGGAGGCCAAGGGGGTGGGAAGCCAGCACCTCAGCCCAGCCCCTGGAAGTTCTGCCCCGTGGCCGAGCTGGGGGTGGTGACCCACCCTGCAAGGTCACTCCTGAGATGAAAAGGGGACACCCCCAGACCCAAGTGACAGGAAGCTGAGTTCCGGGAGTTCCACTGCCTTTCTCCTTTATGGGCGTTAAGGCTGTCCCTTCTGGGTTCCTAGCCCCCCGGCCTCCGCTCAGGGGCCAGGACCCCAAGGGGGCGGCCCTGCCAGGCTCAGAAACCTGAGCGGCTCCCTCTTTCTGAGGGAATGTTCCTTAAGAGCAGCAGCAGTTGCTGTTCCCTTGAGACAAAAGCTCCCGACTGGAGTGGAACAGGAATGGGATTAGGTGGCTTGTTTACGTGTGATTGGCTTCCCCGGGTTTGGGAACCCAGCTTTTCCCAGCCTGAGACAGCACGCTGGCTCTGCCAGAACTAGAGGGATGCGGCCAAGAACACGGTGTCTGGGGACAGTGGCAATGTCCCTGCCCCCCAAAGGCACACGCTCACCCCGTTCCAGGCTGAAGCCCATTCAGGCCACCCATCTACTGAGCATCTATCCTGCACCCAGCGCTGTGCTAGGCAGTTTGGGGGAATTCAAAGAAAGACCCCTCTTTCCCTGAAAAAC
>NW_020172768.1:2005256-2043688 GCF_003031525.2 Neophocaena asiaeorientalis asiaeorientalis
AGGGGGAGGTGACACGCGCATGAGAGAGAACCCTTGTGCTGCCTGCCCAGCATATCAGGCTGACAGGGAGCCTTAAGGGAGTCAAGAGGATGGGCCGAGGGCTTGCCCGGGTGGGTCAAGACAAGCTCTCCAGCAGACCAGCTCCCCACCCCCAGTCTAGGCAAGTTAGCAACAAACCCGTCCTCCTGGGAGGCTTGGGAGGCTTTAGGGAGGATGGTCTGGGCTGGTGGATCAGCAGAGACCCCTAGTGGCCTGGGGGGGCGATGGCAGACAGCTGGGGCGCCCACTCCCGCCGCCCCCCACTCCCTCCACCCACTCACAATACATCCCAGGGAATGGCGTTGGTTTTTCTAAAATTCCCAACCGGAAGGGCCTTCGCAAGGTCATCCAGTTCATTCCCCTGTTTCACAGGCATCCTAGTACAATAAAAATTACAGCTATTTCAAAATAACTTAAAGGAAAACTTTTCTAATCAGTCCTTTCCTTCACTCCTTCATTTCTTCTTACCATCGTGGTTTCTTCCAGGAGTTTCTTCCTTGAGTGGAAATTAAGTCTTCCCACGCAGCATAAGCCCTTTCGCTATTAACAGTGAAGAAAGATGGCTCGAGGGGCTGACACAGCTCCTCCTGGGCCGACATCAGACCATCGTGTCAGAGTTCACAGTCAATGCCAGTTCATTTGTTCCCGGCCGTCTCCACCCTCCGCTTCCAAAAGTAATTGCAGAGCCTTTCACTTTTTCTTAGTAAGGGCTTCCTTTTGAACAAGTCATCTTTTTTTGTTCCAAAAATGAAATGTGGAGTAAAGCTCACCCAGTGACCACTGTGGTTCAAAAAGAATGACTGATGGCCCCAGGACGCGAGGGCCTGGAAGCTGGCTCACGGGTGGCGTCCAGGAGTGCAAGCTCTCAGCCATCCTAAAGCTGCTCCCCTACCTCGCTGTGCCCCTCCCGAGAGGCTCTTGGCCTCTCTGTGTCTCTGGGAAACAGTACACAAGGAGCAACAGTGGGATGAGGTCTGTGGAGGCCAGCTCATTGACTTCCATCTGACTCCTTGGTCACCTGGTCCATGCCCTAAAAGACGTCACTGCTGGGGAACTCTAAGTTTTCAGCCTTTTGGCCCATTTCCTACTAGAAAGTAAGAGACTGATGCTCCCCAGCCCGATGGAACGGCTCCACCAGAAGAGCCAGGAAAGTGCCCATGATTCCCAGCCTTCCGGCAGTTTCCAGAGGCTTGCGGACACCACTATCAGGCAAAGATCAGGAGATCACGGCAAAGAATTCCTGGATTGGATAACCAGCTTTCAGCCCCCGGTTCCTGGACAACTCAAGCAGGGATGTGAGTCTCCGGCTGTTGAAATGTCACTGAAACTACCACATGTGCTTCTAGCCTCTTCATGAGGCCAAGGAGCCTGGCAGGAAACAGCTCTGTGTGGGTCTAGGCAGAGCACCATCTACCCGGTTTGGAGTCTGTTGAGACCCAGGAGGAAGCTGTCGAGAAGATAATAACACTGTGTGCTTAGCCAACATCTTCTCCCCAGGGGGCTCCCACTGCCGCTGTAGTAGATCCTTCTTCAGAAAAGACCGGTACACGGTCTCCAGAGACGCAGCCCCATTGTCTCCGTAGAGACAAGGTTCTAGCGGGCTGGAAACTAAGGCGTGACCAGAAATAGTTGCAAAGTCAAGTCTCGGAGCTTGTCTGG
Organism: Neophocaena asiaeorientalis asiaeorientalis; assembly: GCF_003031525.2. Taxonomy (NCBI): domain Eukaryota; kingdom Metazoa; phylum Chordata; class Mammalia; order Artiodactyla; family Phocoenidae; genus Neophocaena; species Neophocaena asiaeorientalis. The sequence continues at coordinate 2,006,955 of NW_020172768.1, forward strand.
GACAGAGACCGCAGCTTCGACTTCTGGGGCTTGGCCTTGGCCCAGGAACACCAAAGGCAGGGAGGCAGGAACGAAGGGGCATGTATCAAGGTGTGACCACCACTGCTAGGCGTGCAGCCCCGGATGAACCTCTGCTGTTGCTAAGTAAGGAACCCACGAGGCCCTACGTGTCTAGGACAGGTTTTAAACCCTGGTTGTGCCATTCCCTAGTGGCGCGACTTTAGCCAAGGGAAGTGGGAAATGATTTTTTGGGTGCCTAAATGTGCCGGACACTGTGCTTACCGTGGAGCCTGGCTGTCTCACTCCAAAGCTCATCTCTCCATGGGAGCATCGGTGCTACACTTGCAGCCAGAAGACCTGGGTTCGAGGCAGAGCCATGTGACTCAAGAAGGTCACTTCCATTCTCTGGACCTCAATTCCTCTTCAGGCAAATAGAAGTATCTCTCCTCTGCTGACCCCATAGGTAGTGGTGAGGTTAAAATGAAATAGCACAGTGAAAGAATGCTCTCTGATATTCAGTGTGTATGATAAATAGGTAGTTTTCAGACCCATCTGATCTTTGGGACCATGTGAGGGAGGTTTTTAAAAAACACAGATCGCTGATGGTCTAATTCAATGGTCCTAAGAATCTGTGTCTTAAAAAACACCCCAGTGGGGACTTCCCTGGTGGTCCAGTGGTAAAGAATCTGCTTTACAATGCAGGGGACACGGGTTCGATCCCTGGGCAGGGAACTAAGATCCCACATGCCTCGGGGCAACTAAGCCCGTACGCCATAAGTATTGAGCTCGCGCGCCTCAACTAGAGAGCCCACGTGCCACAAACTACAGAGCCCACACGCCCTGGAGCCCGCACTCCACAACTAGAGAGAAGCCACCACAGCGAAGAGCTCGCGCGCTGCAACGAAAGATCCCGCATGCATAAACTAAGACCCGATGTAGCCAATAATAAATAAAAACAAAACAAAAAAACACCCCAGTTCTCAGGCAGGTTTGTGAAACAGCTCATATTTACAAATGTAAGAGATGAATATCATTTCCCCAGACCTCAGGGATGCCAAGTTTTCACTTCCTCTCTTTGTCCCAGCTAAGATGGGGCCAGTCCAGGCCCTGCCCACGGTCTCTACCCATGAAGTTCTCCGTCCCATTCCTTTACTAATGTAACCTGGCCTCTTAGCACCTCCCAGCAAAGACCCAGAGTAGGAGGAGAGGGTAGGAAAGAGAAGGGTCTGAGCCAACGTGTAAATTGCCTTTAGTTACCTAAACTGGGGAAGCTGGCATGGAGGCTAGCCAAGCCACAAGTCTGAGAGCCAGCCAGAGTTTGAATAAGCTGGTGATAGCTCACCCTTTTGCCTCTGCTAGTAAAAATGTGTTGGCTGAATCCCAAGGCATACATCTTATATTTATTTTACTGGCTTTGCCTGTGTTTTTCTAACCTTGCTGAATATTTTTTCCGAGGGGCAGGGGGTGGGGTTGGAGGAGAAAGTATGGGACAACTTTTTACGTTTGAAATTCCCAAATATCCTTATTCAATGACGAGCACTGTGGCATGGGTGATTCCGAACCAGAGATTGTTGAAAAGTCACTGCCAATAGTTTTAGGGTGAGTGGCATGGAGTGGATACCCCACCCCCCATTAAATTTACCTTCCACGTTTGCCTCAGCCTCACGTCATCTCAGTATTGCTTTACACCCTGGGAGAATGGTTGGCTGGGAGTTTGGGACGAGGGGAGCTCAAGCTTGGAGCAGACTCACAGCTGAAGAGTCAGGCTTTGAGGATTCCTGGGTGTTAGCACCGAGCCAGACACATCTTATAAGTGAGGAGACTGAGGCCTGAGGTGCTAATTCCCAATCCACCTTCATTCCTTGGGTGCCCACGCTGTCTCCGTACTTCCAGGTTTGGGCTGTTTTTAATCTGCTCACTTGCCTTCAACAGCTATTGAACCGCTGTGATTCCAGGAGCACCTTGCAGCCCAGTTCTTGGCACAGGGTGTGGGTCCAGTGTTTGTGGAGGACAGAGGACTGTGTTCTAGCCCTGTTGCTGCTCCCCAGCTGGGGGACCGTGGGCAAGTCGCTTGGATGTCTGAGCCTCCGTTCCTTATTTGTACCTCAGGGAGCTGAAATACTCAGATTGTAAGGGCCCTTCCAGTCTCTAGGCTTCTGCAGGTCAGACTCAGCGTCACCCCGGAGCTGTACAAATGAGAAGGCCAAGAATTCTGCTCAAAGAATAAACCTCGCTGGTGGGGTGGCCCTCACAGATCCCAGAAAGGAAAAGTTGAGGCAGGAGCCGCTCCCTCCGTTCCCCAAGGTCACAGCCGCAGAGGTGAGCCGAGTATGGGAGCGAGGCCTCCTCCCAGGAGCCAGATGGGAGGCCCCTGGCATGGAGGAGGGGAAGCCAGGCTCCCGCCCCGCTGTTGCGTATTTATAGCCCTGAGCCGGACAGTACAGGAGGGTAGAAAAGGCAGCTCGGAGGAGATGCCAAGGCGGGTTAAGCAGCTGAATCGAATGAGACGTGTAAGTCAGTACTGACTGCCTCTTTCTGTGAGAGGCTTGGCCAGCTTCCCGGGTGCCAGGGTCTGGGAGGTGATGCGCCCTAGCTGTCCCCCGGCCTTTGATGCTTCTCCTTTGTCTGTCGCTCCCTGTGTGCCGTCACTGGCTCCAGGTTTCCTCCAAGCGCACGTTTCTCCTCACTCCACACTCTAGACCTTCCCGCAGCCGAAGGCCCAAGCTCCTCTGGTCCTAAAACCAAAGCTAGGAAGCCAGGGGCCTCCTTTTCCCCCTATTTCCTTGGCCGTTTTCCTGCCTAATTCCTTCCAGCTGGCCTTTTGGGCAGGTTACCCGGTTCAAGCCCTGTTTTTACACGTGGGCCTGTGGTCGGGGGCACCTGAGGCTGGGCGCTAAGCGACCCTGGTGGGTCTTCTCGGGCTCTGGGCACTACACCTCATTTGCGCCTGCCTTGCTGTCTCCAGATGAAGCCTGGAGACCCCGACCTCTCACACCCAATTCCTTCCTCACAAACCCTCCCGAGCAGAGCAGAGCGACCGGCCGCCAAGCAGGGAGGCCTTGCTGCCCTTCTTGGAGACCCACGGCCGAGCCTCCCTGCTGTCCCTCTACATCAAGTCTAAGCGATCCTAGCCCAGCTCTTACGTGGCAATGATGAGGGTACCAGGGGGGAAAATGGTTTTCTTAGCTGCTTTGCATTGTCTGGGGGAAACCGGCAGGCAGTGACAGTGTGGGGCGGAGGGGACCTCCGTGGTGGGCTCCGTGTTGGGGGCCTGAGGGAGAGGAAGCAGCCGATGGAATGTGCCCGAGGCTGGCTGAGGGGAGGCTCACGTGAGATTCCTGGAAGACAGGTTATGAAGGGGCCAGGCGGCTATTTTTTTATTATTTAGCAAATATTTTAGTAGCCGTGATGTGTCAGGCCCTAAACTACGTGCTAAGGATACAAAGAGAATATGTCGGAGGCCACTTTGTGTTGATCTTGGTGTAATAAGTGCTGCGATACAGGTACGGGGAAGCGAGGCCCTGGGGTGGGGGTGGGGCATCTGGAGACAGAACTGAGTACGAAGGATGTGCAGGTGAAGCCCTGGCCTGGGGTTGGAATCACCTGGGGAGCTTTCAACACCCGCCCCCCGCCCACCCCCACCCCCGCGCCGAAAGCCCTGGCCACACCCCTGACCAATTAAATTAGAATCGCCGGGGGTGGAACCTAGGTACGGATACCGGAACTTGCAAAGTGAAGCCGAGGTGCGGACCGCTGGTTTCCGGGATAATTTATGTCTCAGGTTTGCAGGGGAATAGAATGGCTAAATGCGTGACTATCGTTGGTTGGGTTTTTTTCAGATTGAGCCTTCTTCACACTTTCTAGGGAGCCATGAGAATTGCTTTCTGGATTTGGGTCTGGGAGGAGCAGGAAAAGGGAGGAGGCAAGGCAGGAAGGGGGAGGGGAGAGGAGAAATTTGGGGCTGTGGCATCTAAGCTCTTAGTGGCATTGTCACAAACCACGCCTCCCTTACTGCCAGGACCTCCTGCAGAATTCCCCCAGTTCCATGTCCGGAGTCTCCAATAACCCCCAGGGGATTGTGGTCCCAGCCTCAGCGCTCCAGCAGGGCAACATCGCCATGACAACTGTCAACTCACAAGTGGTGTCAGGTGTGTGCAGCGGATTGTGGGGAACACCCCTGGGAGGAGGCCGGGTGGCCCTGAGGGAATTCCAGGGTTGGGGGGCAGGGCACTGAACAAAACGTCCTAGGAAATGGGAGAGGTGCCCCCTGCCGAGGGAGGGGCTTCCAGCTGCGTTTCTTGACTAAAGTGTTCTGTAAGCTTATAGATGGTTAGCAAGACCTGCTGATGGTGGTTTGGAACAAATTTGGGTCAAAGGCTCATAAGCCCGTCAGAGACCCTTCCGCCAAACACACAGAGAGACTCTAGTCTCTGGACCCCATCCCCGTCCCACCCCTCCTCCACAGGGGCTGAATGCCTCCAGAGTAGAGGGTGTTTACACGTGAGTGCCAAGGGCATTGGGAACCCTGCTTGCCCTCACTCCTACCCACCCCCATGGCAGGGGACTCCAAAAGTGGTTGTCTCCTCAGGTGGAGCCTTATACCAGCCGGTTACCATGGTAACCTCCCAGGGTCAGGTGGTCACCCAAGCAATCCCCCAGGGAGCCATCCAGATCCAGAACACACAGGTGAGTGTGTTTGTGCAGTGTAGGTGTGTGCCTATGTGCATGGGTTTGGGGGAGGGCGACCGTAACGCTTACTGCCTGCTAGGCACTTTATACCAGTAACTCCTTACATCCTCGTTAGTCCTCTAAGGAGTATCATTACCCCCACCTGACAGAAAAGAAGGTGGGTGTTGGAAAGGTTTTATCAACTGGGATTTTGCTGCCTCTCGGGGTTACATGGAGGGATCCTGCACTTCCTATTCCTGGTCTACACTCCGAGCCACTCTGTAGCTCAGTGGGGTAGAGCGTACACAAGGGGGCCAGGGTGGGAGTGAGAAGATCTGAAGTCAGAGGCCCGAGATCTGGCATTAACTCTGCCATCTCGGATGAGTCACCTAACCTCTCTGAGCCTCTGAGTTTTTATCCATAGACGAGGGATTGACACCAGCTGCCCACTAGCCCCACCAGCCTACAGAGCTGATGTGAGGGCTGACCACGGTCATGGATAGGAAAGCGCTGTGCAGACTCTAACGTACCCCAGGAATGCTAATAACTGTTGGATGGTTTACGGCCAATCTCTCTCTCCTGTGCCCTTTGCATGACCCTGTTTCCCCTGTCTCCTCTCTCATCCCCTTCTCCTCCCTCTTCGCCGTCTTCCCTTCTCCCATCCTCTGAGAGGCTGGCGCTGGGTGACAGGAAAGGTAACCTCCCCCGGGCCCTCAGAATGAGTTGGGAAAGGGGATTGGCAGCGAGAGGCTGCTGTCTCTATGGCAACAGGTCCCTAGCCGCTGGCCCGCCAGGCTGCTGATGCTGATTTTTTCTCCACGTGCCCTGAAGGTTAACCTTGACCTCACCTCCCTCCTGGAAAATGAGGATAAGAAGTCCAAGAACAAACGAGGAGTCTTGCCCAAGCATGCCACCAATATAATGCGTTCTTGGCTCTTCCAGCATCTCATGGTGAGTGTGTGTGTGTGTGTTGGGGTGTGGAGTTGCAGCGTGGGGTATGAATAAGCCCTGGGGCACCAGACCATCATCCCTAGATCTGCATAGGGTGTGGCCTCAAAGAGAGGCCCTCTGATAGGGATACCATCTTCCAGAGGCCAGGGCAGAGGGGGGCTTAAATGGGACCTACACTTGGGGGTTCCAGTGCTTGCGGCCGCTGCCTCAAAAAAGTGTGACATCGATGAGGGAGTGGGGACAGACACGTTCTGGAGAGAACGCAGTCCTGGGCTAGTGGACAGGGTGGTTTCAGGGACAGGGTGAGATTCCGTGGGAGCCGGGGCTGTGCTTACTGGTTCAGAGCCTCCTCCCGCGGTCAGCCACGCTCACCCCTGCCCTCTCCCGTGGAAGAAAATGCTGATTCTCCATCAGGACTCTTCTGCTTCCCGAGTCCTCAGTGCGGGGGGGAAGCAGAGGGTGTGCGTCCATTTCCCTCTGATCAGGGCAGCCAGAGGAGGCACATACCGGGGAGCCGTGGCTGAGCCCACCCCCCGGAGGAGCCGCCCGGGCAGAAATCCTGGCCTCACGTAACCAGCCGAGCTCAGAAACGCAGAGCAGTTGCGTTCATAGCCTCTTTCGTAAAATGACGACACAGCCTCAGATTTAAGTATGATGTTTCTAAAGCGCCTGCCCTGTGCACCCACCGTGACGGTAGTTGTGTTTGTGTGCGGTGTAAGTTCCAGCAGACAGGCCTTGACTATCAGAAGCGACTTTAACACTATTATCACTAGCAAGCTGCTAACATCATTCAGGGCTGGAGCAATAAAGCAAGCCGGGGACTCCGGGCTGAGTGTGTGTGTGTGTGTGTGTGTGTGTGTGTGTGTGTGTGTGTGTGTGTGTGTGTGTCTGGGGTGGGGAGGTGGATTCTTCGAGCACAGGTGGGCTCCCAGTGGACTGCAAGCTCTTGGCCTGGCATGAGTAGTAGACACACAGACAGAAGACAGATACCAAGCTTGGGGCTGTAGATACATTGGTCGGAAAAGTGTGGGGAAGAATCAGGAGTTAGGGGGACTCTTTCTTCAGAGACAAGGAGAGAAAAACCAGCGGATCGTGGGAACTACTTAATCAGTCAGTCATCAGCCCTTTATTTGAAATGGAAGTGCCTCCAAGAGCCAGGGCGCCCAGGCCCAGGTGGTCCTAGGATCCGGGGATCTTAGGATCTCCTGCCCCCCAGCAGATGGCCAGAACTGCTCTGAGGTGCTGGATGTGGCCTGAGCTCTGCGCCCCCCACCGGTATGTACACCCTCCCCGCCGACCCTGGGGAATGAGGACTCGGGGCCGCCCCAGCGTTTGCTGAGGAAGCACATCTTGAAGGCACCACCTTGGGAGCAAACAATAACCAAATTTGGAGAGAAAGCACTGGAAGGCTGAGGGTTAAAGCCAGGAAAGGAGGTTGGAGAGACTCCCGGAGCCTAGTGAGGAAGCCAGGTGCAGCCTCGGCCTGTTGTTCTGACTCAGTATCTGGAGCTCGCGGTGGGGATGCCCAGGTCTCCTGCCTGTTCTCTCTTACACGTTGTTAGAGAGCCAGAGGGCTCAGATGGACTTGGTGGCCCTGAGAGCCCAGTGTCTGTGCGAAGCTCCCAGCCCCAGCGCTGGGAAGAGGGCCTCTGTAGGGGAGGTTCTGTCTCTGTGCACTGAGCTGTAACACCCAAGTTGGGGGCACCCAGGCTACCTCCCCGGCCCCAGCCATGGACCTAGAGGAGGCCACGTGTTACGTTGTGTTGCTGTGTAACTGTAGGGCTGTGGGTTTGGTGGAAAGCTCGTGGGCTTTTGAGGCAACCAAACCCAGCTTCGCATCTAGGCTTTCCCTCTTCCTCTGTGATCTGGCCACACTCACCTCTTATGGTGATCATGACGGAGCAGTGAAATGAGTGCAAAGACCCTAGCACGCTGGGTCTTATTAAATGTTCGTTCCCTCGCTTCTCTTCCTTTCCTTACCCCCATCCTGTGCATGTTTGAAGACTGATGTGAACACACCTACAGCCTTACTTCTGAGGGGAGAAAAGGCAAATATAGGAGGGAGAGGGGCCTGACGTCCAGGCCAGTGCCCCCCGCTGACTCCTGTCACTTCCGATGGCAACTCACCCCTGAGTTAAGTCTTCAGCCTGAGACGGAGGGTCACACTATCCATCCCTCCTCTGACCTTGGACTCAGTTCATGTCCTTCCTCTCGCCCTGCCCTTCGCCCCCCCCTCCTGCCGAGCCCCCTCAAAGGCTCAGGGTCTTTCCCTTCCACTCTACGGCCACCCCCAGCCGGATGTGGGAAGGCAGAGGAAGGTAGAGGCAGGGAAGAGAGGGTGTAGCAGCTGAGCACAAAGCAGAGGGGAAAGAAGGACCCAGCTTAGAGCTGCAGGAGGGACCTGGAACGATGGCGGGGACTTGCTGAACGTGTGAGTGAGGCCGTCACCTGCCCCGGGCCCTCTTCAGCGTGCACTCAGTGTGGGTACTGTCGATAAAGCACGTGACACTGGCAAGTCCTCCCCCACTTAATGCCTTCCCCACAGAGGCCATGGAGAGAGGACAAGAGAGTGACCCGTGGGCCTTTAAAGTCAGAACTCAGAACTTCTGGAAGAGGGGGAGGAAGAAGATGGGGAGAAGTCCAGGCTCTGGGGACTTAGCATGACACAGTTGTCCCCTGCAGGCCAAGGCTGGCTCCCCAGATACTGGTGGGCACACAATTCCCCTAAACCCCAGCTCAGGAAAAAGCCTGTGAAGGCTCTTGGTAACAGGGCACAGTGGAAAGAGGACAGGCTTTCAAGCCAGACAGGCAGGAGTATGAATTGAGGCCCTTCCACTAGCTGGGCAATCACTTTATTTCTTTGAAAAAGGAGATAATACCCATTTTCCATGGTTGAGAAAACTAAATGAGATAACTTATGTAAAGAGCCATGCCTGATACACAATCACACTCAAGAAGTGTGAACTTTCTAGAACAGCAGACCACGAGCAAGTTTTTGAGGCCAAGGCCCAACATCTGTGAAAGTTATTTAGAGGTGGATGGCTCATCTGTTGTTCTGATCTGTAATACCTCCTGATTCTCCCATCATTTGACCCTAAGAATACATTGACTAATACTGTTACTTACCTGTTCTGTGTGTATGTGTGTGTGTCGAATCTACATGTTGTATATCTCTGACTCAGCTGTAAATTGTTTAAGAATAGAGATCATACATGATACCTCTTCTCTGGGCCCCAAAGCATTGCTTCCCAAATGGGTACCTTTACAGGATGTTGTAGGTGTCGCTCCCAAGAAAGGGTATCCTGATGAAACAGATTTGGGAAAATCTGGTTATACGAAGTTTAGCTTATTTCTTTACCCTTAGTATACTAGGGGTGCATCGTGAATTTGCAAGAGGGGGCATGGCTTGAAGCTTTTCCCAAATATTTGATCACTCTGAGTCACTCTTGTTTTCATTGTTGCTCTGAGAGCAAGTCTGAGACTGTAGTTCTTGGAGAACCCCACTCTGTGGCAACATTATATTAGGCATATAGTAGCTGTTCAGTCTTAGAAAAGGTATGAAAAAGGGCAGATCTCAATATCAGTGATGTTCTCATATCCAGTGCAGGGGAGACAACTAATTTGTTGATTGTTTAATTGGAAAAGTTGATTGAAGAAAGAAACAACCATTAAAAAGGTACATTTTATTTTTTTAATTTATTTTATTGAAGTAGAGTTGATTTACAATGTTGTGTTAATTTCTGCTGTACAGCAAAGTGACTCAGTTATACATATATATGTTTACATTCGTTTTCATATTCTTTTCCATTATGGTTTATCACAGGATATTGAATATAGTTCCCTGTGCTGTACAGTACGACCTTGTTGTTTATCCATCCTATATGTACTAGTTTACATCTGCTAACCCCAAACTCCCAGTCCTTCCCTCCCACACCCCCATCCCCCTTGGCAACCACAAGTCTGTTCTCTGCATCTGTGAGTCTGTTTCTGTTTCATAGATATATTCATTTGCATCATATTTGAGATTCCACATACAAGTGATAATCATATGGTATTTGTCTTTCTCTTTCTGACTTACTTCACTTAGTATGATAATTTCTAGGTCCATCCATGTTGCTGCAAATGGCATTATTTCGGCCTTTTTATGGCTGAGTAGTATTCCATTGTGTGTGTGTGTGTACCACATCTTCTTTATCCATTAATCTGCCGATGGACGTTTAGGTTGTGTCTGTGTCTTGGCTATTGTGAATAGTGCTGCTATGAACATAGGGGTACATGTAAGATACATTTTATTTTGATTTAAAAGACATACATAATATATTTGCTAATGTTTTGCTATAAGGAAAGGTCATTTTCTGATTAAAGTTTGTCATTTTACTTGCACAAACTTCTCCTATAAAATCTATACATTTCATCTTTATTTAAAATGGAATAAGAACTTTGGCTTTGGGGAAGTAATCTGTCTGCAGGATATTTCTAGACTTTTATTGTGTATCCCAGTCTCTTATACTTGTCTCACCTGTAAGCAAATTTTTAAGCAAATTTGAGTCTGGAGTCTTCCCAAAGCACTCCGCTTAGTTTTCTTAGCTACAACTCTTGCTTTTTGCACTCATATTTTATTGGTTTACAGAATAAAGTTACATGATTACAGTAACACGTATAACGGGCATAAACTAGTCAACACAAACACTGCTGACTTTCTGACAAGCACATAAATTGGCTAATGAACATTCTACAGAGTAATCTGTTCATCTCGAGCCGTCAGGATACTGTGGACGGCAGTTCTAACGGTTGACAGCAGGAGAGCGTGGTATAATCTGTAGACTTGTTTAATAGAGATCGGTTATTAGAACTTCTGTCGTAGATGCTGGTTTTCCTGTTTTCTTCTTTCCCTCAGGCAGAAGTTAGTATTCTTTGATTCCTTTTGCCCTGTGTCAGAGGCTCCTTGTCATTTCCACTGTTTGGGGCACTAGCAGCTATAGACATGTATTCAGATGACGGCGTGCTCCTGAGGTGGAGGCTAAACCCCGGAGCCTTTTTGCTGTTAGGCTGCGGTGAGACTGGAATGGTTTCATCCATCAGTTCCTTGCTTCTGGGTCCCTGAAGAATCCAGTGAGATTTTCTTGCTACTGCATTTTGGCTGAAAGCAGCTAAACTCCTGCTGGAAGCAGTCATTCCATTACAAATCCAGATAGGGTGAGAAACCCTGGCAGAGGGTCCTCTCGGTGGAGGAGAGAGGGAGGGGCGCAGCTCAGCCCCCGCTTCTGCCCTCATCTCCTCTTGTCCAGATCCCAGCCTCACCCTGTCCTGCCTGGGTGATTCTGCCTATTTCCGTCAAAAATGTGCCTGTTCTCTGTGCTGCTGTTACCCAAGCACAGGAGCAAGTTTACAGAGTGTTTTCTGAGGGTGGGGGGAGCCTAGAGAAGAAACCAAGCCCCAGCGGCCCTGCCACCATCAGAGGAGCCCCTCCTCCCTTAGCTACTTCTGTGCACCGGGGTGCAGGCCAAGCATCTTCCTGCATCATCTCGTTTCACCTGCCCAGCCGGCGGGTGAAATGATCCTCATTTTACCAATAACAAAACTAGGCTCCATGAAGGTAACTCATTCCCCAAGGTCCCGCAGGATTTGAACCCAGGTCTGTGTGGCTTGAGCCTCTAATGTCTCACCCACTAGGCTGTTACTGCCTCTGCATTGACGCAAGAAACCACAGCATCTCTCAGTTCCCATGCAAAGTCTAGGTAAAGCAAAGGGGGACCCCAACCCTCAGCTGAGGCCCAGAGCCCCGTCCTGGGACAGCCGCAGGATTTTGATAGCCGGGCCCTAGTTTTAGATACAGTGAGGCTGTCTTACTATCTCATCCCTCCTCTTCCTTCCGTATCCATCACATCCACAAGCCCGGCACGCATCCAGCCAGGGTCACAGTTGCACTCTGCTTGCAGCCATCTCACCCCTGCCCCCACAGAGCTGAGGACCTTGCTCCAGGGCCCTCGTATAAACTCGGCTATAGCCACAAAAGCTGAGTGCACAAAAACACCAGGGCCTTCTCTGTTTGATTCTTTTGGTATTGAAATATAACTCACATGCCATAAAATTCACTCTTTTTAACTGTACAATTCAGAGGTTTCAAGTATATTTACAAAGCTCTGCGATCATTACCACTGTCTCATTCCAGACTATTTCATCACCCTGGAAAGAAACCCGGTACCCATTAGCTGTCACTCCCCTGCCTCTAGAAGCCAGCGATCTACTTTCTGTCTAGATGGGTTTGCCTGTTTTGGATAATTCACATGAATGAAATCGTACGATATGGAGTCTTTTGTGACTGACTTCTTTCATTTAGCATGATGTGTTCAGGGTTCATCCATATCGTACCATATAGCAGTGCTTCGTTCCTGTGTATGACTGAACAGTCTCCCATTGTGTAGACAGACCACATTTTGTTTATCCGTTCATCAGTTTATGGACATTTGGGTTGTTTCAACTTTGGGGCCTTGAGTGATACTGCTACGCACGTTCGTGTACACCCCACGATTCTGAGCCCGTCCTTATCTTTGAGATTCCTTGTCAGATTGCCAGCTATCCTCACCCACAGGGCTAGAGCCTCACATGCTGGGCTGATCCCTGCTGGAAGAAACAGGGTTGTCGCACACCCGGGTACAGTGTGTGCCCTGCACAAGGGCTCCCAGCCAAGGAAGGCTTGTGGAGGTGAGATCCGGTTGGTTGCCTCTGAGCCTTGGCGTTGCTTTCAGTCACTCAGCGAACATTCTTGCCCCCTTCCCTGTGCCTAGCATTGTATTAAGCTCTGAAGGAAGCCTGCATCCATCCCTGTCAGAGGCCCATGTACGGGCTTCCTCGACAGCTGACTTAGAACAGTGGTGGCTCTTACAACAGAGAGAGACAGTCTATGGAAAGGGCATGGTACTCGGAGGCAGGATCTAGATTTGAGTCTTGCTGCCCCCTCTGCGTAGCCAGCAGACCTGCGGTGAGTTGCTTGACCTCATGAAGCCTCAGTTTCCTCTGCTGTATGATGGGAATCACGATACCCAGCTAGAATAAGATGATGGATGTGAAGGTACTTCGTCCTGATACAGACACAGCTGCTGCTACAAATACCCCCCGTCTCCCTCCAGGAATCCCCACCATCTGCCCTGCCTTGGAAATCGCTGAGAGAAACCTTGACGCTTCTAGGGAATCTGTGGAGGAAAGTAGGAAACCTTGAAAAAGCAAGAGAATGGCCTAGGGAGACTGAACCATTCTTGTTCCAGAATATTTTGTCTGCTACTTTTTCCTTTAACTTCATCCCCTTATCTGAAATCTCACTCAGCAGAGACCCACTTAAAATGATCCAATCCTTGTCAAAATACCTACAGCGAGGCCCTGAGGCCATCACTCCTTCACAGCTTAGGTACGAATTCATCCAAAAGCTTGGTTTTCTACACCCACTCAGCTAAGATCACTTTCATGGGAAGAGTGCCAGTGCCTATTATTGGTAGAAGATGAAGATTAGAACATTTTTAAACACAGCATTTTGAGGAGGTAAGCCAGACTGGGGTGCCAGAGGAAAGGTTCCTAGCAATTGTTTTCAACCTCTTCTAGGTCCTTGACCCTTTTGAGAATCTGATGAAAGCTTTATCTCCATCATCATGAACATAGTTGCAGGGCATTTGACCGTGAAGCCCTAGAGGCCAGAGGCCTCCGGTTCAGGAAGCTGACTGTAGGATAACACGAAGCCCCGGGCATTTGTGAGAGGGGTGCTGGGAAGAGTCAACAAGGCACCAAAAAGGGAGAAGCTGACGAAGTCTGTGCTCTCCAGTCTCAGCGTTTACCCAGGTCTAGTTCTGTTCCCTGAAAGTAGAGGAAGATCTCTTGTTTGTTCTTCCTGAATCCAGGGGGGCTTCTCTCCACCAGAACACAGATCTTTAACTAAACTGTCCACTAAAACCTAAGCTTCAGGTAGGAGACATGATTTCGGCACTCAAAGGGCTGATAAATTAATCGGGGGAATAAATCATACACATACTACAAGCGGTCAACCCGTGATGTGATCCAGTGCTGTTACACAAACACACACGCAAGGGGCTGGGGAACAGATGACTCGATAGAGGTGAGGGGGCTTGCCCATCTTGCTGGTCAGACACATCCAGCATAGTGTGTCCAGGGCTGAGCATCAGATATCAAAAGGTCCTTCGACGAGCCGTGTCCAGAGAAGGGCAGCCAGGATGGGGAAATGTCTGTTCAAATGACTCCGACAGGAAACGTGTCACATGATGAATGGTTAAAGGCTGGGGATGTTTGGTCTGTAGAAAAGATTAGTTCCTTTAGGGCAGCGTGGTACAGTAGAAGGAATAAGGCTTTGGAGGCAGACAGACCTGAGATTGAGCCCTGCTCCATTGTTTACTGACTATATGACCTTGAGCGAGTCAATTAACTTCTCTGATGTCAATTTCCTCTTCATAAAATGGAGATAATAATACCTACCTGTGGTGAATATCAACAATACGTTAAAAAGCGCAGTAGCTGACAGGTGGAATGGATGTGGTTAAAGACACGGGGGTGTGGGTCCCAGCTCTGCCATGTACCTGCCATATAACCTGGGGCCAGCGTTCAATGCCTCTGGGCTCAGTTTTCTCATGTGTAGAAGGTACCCCCTCCCCGTCCCCCTTCCCCCACAAATATGCTTGAAACCATCAGTTGTGGGGATAGCACCGTTAATACGTAGGCAGCCTGATACAAGCTAGAATTCCCCCACCCTCTCCTACCCATCTTCACACCCACAAACACACACAGAGGGAATGGTGACAAGTACCAGTTACCCCCTAGGGTCCTATGATCATTCAACGAAGACATACTGAACGCTAGGCATGGGCCAGGCGTTTTCCTCGGCACCAATGAGGTGGGGATGAAAAGACAGGTGTGGACCCTTTTCTCAAACATTGCAGCCTGTCTGGTTGGGGTGAAAAACAACAGATCATCCTTGTAGTGTGTGGAATCCTGGGTAGGGTGAGGGCTCAGAGCTCATGGGGGGGACCTAAGGGGTTGGGAGCAGGTTAAGAAGGACCAATCTTGCTGCCATGAGAAGGATGGATTGAAGAAGCCAGAGGGAGGGAGAGTGGTTTTGTAATTGCAGGAGGGTGAAGAACGAGAGGGCAGTAGATTTTTACAATGAGAAACTATGCGGCAATGAACATGCCTGTGATTGTTACATAGAACAGCCATAAGTGGATCTCACACCATACTGTGGAGTGAAATACTACATGCTGTATGATTCCATTTATATAGAGTCCCAAACCAGGCAAAACTAAACCATAATGGTTAGGGATGTAACACAGATAGTAAAACTATAAGGAAAAGCAAAAAAAGTAATTACCATAAACATCAGGTGATCTTTGGGGAGGATATCTTTGGAGGTATGTGATTGGGAGGGGGTAGAAAAGGGGCTGCTGGGGTGCTGGTAGAATTCTAGTTTTTGACCTGGCGGGTGGTCACATGGGTGTTTGTGATGCTACACCAAGCTATGCATTTCAGTTCTTTGTGCTTTCCTGTGTGTGCACAGCTGTAAGTGGGGAGGGGAGTTGAAAAGAGAGAAATGGAAGAGTGGGACATATAAGCAAGGGCAGCTACAGCAGGAAAGGGAGGGTCCTTGGGTGACTTGTGTGCCCCTCTCCACCCCAAACTGCTCTAGCATCTCTGAAGTCAGGGTATGCCTCGCATTTTCGATGTGATGAAATGTGGTTGCTTCAGGACCCCTCACCATCCTGGCTGCCTCCCTCCGGCTGGTCTCTGGCCTTTGTAGAGCAGCGGCCACGCTGTCAAGCTGTGGCCGCTGCAGATCACGTGCCCACAGTTGGTCAGGAGCGAGAAGGGAGGGAGGGTGTGGTTGACCCCAGTGTAGGAAAGTGGGAAAGCCAGCTCCAGCGGGCCCCTGCTCCAGCGGCAGCTCCAACTCACACCTGCAGGCTGCTGCTTCCCACGCGCTGTGTCCCTCCAGGACGTGGCTGGCCTCCTGCGGGTCTTCCTGGGCTAGGAGGTGGGTGCACCATCTTGGGTGGGCTTCGAGTGAAAGACGTGGCCAGGGGCCCATGGGCCAGCCTGGCTGAGCTGCTTTCAGACCCGGGACCCTAGGGGGAACCCATAGTTCAAACTGAGAGATGCCTTCAGCTCCAGTTTAGCCCAGAAGAGACTTGGGTTCCAGGGCCAAAAGGGAGGTGTCAGGGAAAGAGTTTGGTCAGACGTCAGAGGAGTTTCCCGATGCCAACTGTGGTGTCGTGAAACGCCTACTCAGTATAAATCCTGCAGTTCCCTTCCCCAGAGACTAAATATTCAACGATACCGTGTCTGGGAGGCTTCACCATGTGGTGCGGGGTGAGTCAGTGCAGCACGCGTGCTTTGCCTGCATCATTCATTCAATCACCCCCGAAGTCCAGGGAGGAGTCACCATCTTCTTATTTCTCTTTTAAGCCCAGGAAACTGAGGATGGCGTACATCAAACAATAAATCGTCAGGGTCACACGGCTGGCTAAGCGGTGGGTGCAGGACGTGACCTCTGCAAAGGCCATGCTCTTAACCACCAGGCAGCACTGCCCAGCCCCCTGAGGCTCCCCGCTGGCCCTGAAAAGGAGCTGTAATTTTCTGGTCCATTCTCTGTCTCTCCTAGAGGGCTGCTGTCTGTGCCCTTCCCTCCCAACTCCAGAGGAGCTCCTCCAAATTGTGACCAGAGAGCAGCTGCCGCAGCCTGATGGCTCACCACCATCTCGCTGGATTCCTCTCCCCGCCCCTGGCCTCGAGCCCTTCCGATCGTGCTAAAAGTAGCACTGACCAAATCGAGGGCTGTCCAGCGGCCAGGACTATTTTGACTCTGTCCTCAGGAATCATCTGGTGTGAGGCGTAGACAAGCTGGAGGCATGGACGAGCTGGACTGCTCCCATGAGCACCCAGACGTGGTGCCAGGAACGTTCTGGCGACACACCTGTCCCCAAGGCCGTGCCAGATGCAGCCACTCACCCCATGGCCTCCACCGCATGCCTCGCGAGACACTGGTCCCAGGAGCGATGGGTGGTGGGACTTGCCGCCCAGGAGGATAAGGGCTTCGTATCCCTACCATAAGAGAACAACCAGCCAGTTTCAGGGACCCTGCCTCTCCTCCCTCTCCATTAATTGGGAGCACCTTAATCTGTGGATTGATGACATCCACTCAGAATGGCAGCCCGCACGCGAAGCCTCCTTAGAGACAGCAGCAAATGTTATCTGGGTGACGCTGAAGCATTTCCTTCTCTGGAGGTTTCTAATGATGGACGAGATTTGCATCTGACTTGACTCTAAGTCCCAGTGCAAGGCCCCTGTCTGGAAGGCCCAGGTCCTCCTTTACTGGGATGGCTTGGCCATTCTTCAAACTCCAGTTGAGGTCCCTCCTCCCTAGGGAAGGCTCCCCTGACTTCTCTTACCACCCGATGGGTACTTACACACTACGTTTTCTTTTTTTTTTTTTTTGCCTCCAGAATCTGAGCTCTTTACTAAAACAGTTTACAGACTGCAGTGCTGAAGACACACTACCTCTTAATAGAGGCTTTTTCCTTTGCCTGTAGCCTTTCCCTCTAAGCTGCGAGCTCTATGGCCGGGTATCGTTCACTTGCGGGCACCTCCAAGGTAGCAGCTTCCCAGCATTTGTGGTTGATGAACCGGCGCAGTCGGCAAGGCTCAGGGAACAAGTCAGCCATCTCCTTCTTGTGCTGGTTCACTCATCTGTTTCATACACGAACACTGAATATCCACTCTGCCTGTTACTGGTCTGGACACTGGAGATGCAATGTCTAATAAGACTGGGTCCCTGCCTGAGAGCAACTCCCAGGATAGGGGGAGATATCTATCACCATATAGCGGGCTAAAGGCAGTTATTCAAGTGCAGCAGTGACTAACTTTGCCCCGGGGAGCTGGGGGGAAAGGCCTCTCAGAGGACTTGACCTGTGAAAGGTCTTTGCAGAAGCTCAGAAACGTACGCGGTGGAAAAGTGGGAGAAAGCTTTCCAGCAGAGGGAACAGCATGTGCAAAAGCATGGAGGTATGAAGGGCCTCGTGGGGCCCAGGAAGGCCGAAAGGTTACTATATTTTTGCTGTGTTCTCAGACCAGTTGCCACGGATGACAGGGAGGCTGCTCGGCTCCTGTCAGGGCCGCTGAGCTTGGAGCTCCACGGGGCAGGGGAGGAGGGCTTGGCCACCACCCCTCCCCAGAGGGTGTCAGATGCACGGAGCCCCTGGGAGGCTACAGTCTCCTCCCCATCTCCCTGGGCTCCTTCCCAGTTAGATGAAATTGGCTCCTGTGACACCAACGTGCTTTCCTTCTTGTTAGAATCTTAATATTATATGGATCACGAGTCCCGGCTGCCCTGGTGTTGTGGTCAGGGTCAGAGGTGTGAATTAAAACGACACAGGACCCTGATTGCTTCAGTCGCGGGACATTGAGGACCCCGATTGCTTCAGTCGAGGGACATCGAGGACACCGAAGAGGTTCCTTTCCTTTGTCACTGATAATGAGAGTTCTATGGAGGCTGTTGATCTCTAGCTCATCCCTTAGAGAGCTTTAAGCACCTTGCCAACATTGTCCAACAGTAGTATGAAGAGCGATCTCTTATTGAGCACTTTACAAGAATAATTTCTTTTAATCATTAGATGACTTTATCATGTGGGGTTAAGTGATGTGCCTGAGATCTCACAGCTCTTCGTGATAGAGCCAGAATCTGAGCCCCGGTCTTCAGGACTTTGGAAAGCCCAAGCACCACTATCTCAATAAGGGGATGATTACCACCTCGATAAGGGGATGATTCTGACCTGAGGACGGCTTGGCCCTCTACCCTGAGAGCTCCCGAACCTCCCCTAGCTGCCAGGGCAAGGCTCTGACCCGTTCAGACGCTCATCACACCTATATTGCAAGCCTGCTGGGTGCCGGGTGTTATGTAGAAGCCTGGAAAAGACACACAGACACATAGACCCAGACATCGTGGGGCTCACCACCCAGTGGGATCCAGAAGGTCCCCCAACCCTCTGCCACCCCAAACTTTCCCAGTCTTTAATGTGACCTACTCAGCCTCCCCAGCGCTTTGGCCAACACCCACTTCTCCTAAGCTTCTCCGGTGCTTGTTACCCAAACCCCAGCACCCACCGCCTTGTTTCTGCTTTCTTTTGCTCAGCAGCCATTTGTACTTCAGGTACATGTGGTGGGTGCTGGGGATACATTAATAAGAGCTGGTCTCTGCCCTCACGAAACATGATCCGAGAGAGAGACAAACGTGTAGTCAGTGCAGGACTGAAGGCCCTGCCCCACGTCCTCACTCACCCCCACAAAGACACCGACTCCGTCTCACAAAGTGGAAGCGTGAAGTGATGCGGGGACCCCGGACCAACGTCAGAACTGAGTTCCGAGCTGATGCCGCCATCTGGGGGACAGTGGAGATAGTCCTTCAGTTTCTTCACCTAACCTGCCTCTTACCAAGTTTTACCGATATGCTTTATTAAGTGAAATTAAGTGCGTGAAAGCATTTCATAGGCTACAGAGTATTCCACGAGTCGTAGTTACCGTTGAATTTACCTTCTGTCTCCCGGGATGCCTGCATGAATTGTACACGTAGTAGATACTCAGTAAATGTCAGTTAGTTTAAATTAAATGGATTCGTTCCCCCGTTTACCACCTTCTGAGAGTCCTGTGGGCTTTCGAGGCCATTGTCCATCCTAATATAGATAATGCCTGACCTGCCTGTTTGGGGGTGGACCAGGTGAGGATGTGACACTCCTTTGGAAGCGATCAGTATTGAACTGTACCGACCCTTGGGAAACCACTTGGTCCTCCACCATGGGCGGCTGGGCTCAGGGCAGGTAGCCCTCCTCGGCCACACAGCAGCCTCCCTCCAAGCCCTTGGCCATTCTTTCTGGGGAACATTACACTTTCCCCAAACCCCTGGGGCTACCTGGCCTGCGATGCTGCCTGTGTCGTGGGCAGGGTCTCTAGGGGGACCAGGCCACCACGTGCCCACCCCTCACTAGCCCTTCACCTCTCATTTCAGCACCCCTACCCCACGGAGGATGAGAAGAGGCAGATCGCGGCCCAGACAAACCTCACCCTCCTGCAAGTGAATAACTGGTGAGTTAGTATCGCCTGCCCAGAGGCTCTCAGACCCAGGGGCCACTTGCTGGGCAGGGGAATGCACAGCAGGGGAAAGAGGCTAGAGTGCCCAGCCTGGCCTCAGTCTCAACCTGGCGACCATGCCAGCCATCGCCTGTGGGCTGGAGGCAGATATCCGGAATCAACACCTATGGCTTCATCTGCAGCTTCTCAGCGCCCTCTCCTGGGAAACTGTGTCAGGAACATCACTGGGAGCTTCTTGCCTTCTTGCAGAAAACCCAGCCCCACCTGCACTACGGACACACAGGGGTGCCTGCATCCCACGACCCGAGGCCACCGGTGGTCATCTGGTCTACTCACCACCCATGTAAAAAGAGCTCAGGCTGAAACACTCTTCAGGGCTGGGAGCAGGAAGAATAGGGAGGAGCTGGCAGTCCTCACCCCACAGGGCTCCCGTGCCCCCTCCTCTGTGGCCGCCCGGGGTGTCATAGAAACCTCAGAGGGCAAGTTCTGGCTGGATGGGAGCAGACCCTTGGCCCTCTGGAGAGAGGTCAGGTCGGAGGTTAGTGCCTTTGACTGGGGGGCTCTTCCTTCCTCTGTTCAGTCCTGACCGGTCTGGAGCAGAGATTCCTGACCCTTCTCACGCATTCGTCCCACGCTGGTTTGTGGTCACCAAGCCCCCTGGTGACGTCACGAGCTCCTCGGTGCCCAGACCCCGGTCTGTTCCGTACAAGGACCAGCTTCTCAGGATCTGGAAGCGGCTTAGCGCTCTCTGCGCACACATTCACACGCATGCGCACACACGCACACGTGCGCACACAGACACAAGCTCACGTGTGCATACACACGTGCACACACCCACACACAGACACACGTGCCTGCGCACACATGCTCCCGCCCCCTGGTGGTGACTTACCGTCTCCGTCTTACTCCTGGGCAGGTTCATCAACGCCCGGAGGCGCATCCTGCAGCCCATGCTTGACGCCAGCAACCCCGACCCTGCCCCCAAAGCCAAGAAAATCAAGTCGCAGCACCGGCCCACCCAAAGATTCTGGCCCAACTCCATTGCTGCAGGGGTGCTGCAACAGCAGGGTGGTGCCCCGGGGACAAACCCCGATGGTAAGAGCTGGGGCTGAGGGTACTGTAGACGGGGGTGGGGGGCTGGTCGGGAGGGGCTCCTGGAGCCCCTATGGGCGCAGCTGTGCACAGAGTCAGGGGCTGATCGTCTACACGCTTGAGTGGCCGTGTCAGCTCCGTCACAATAGGTATCCCTACCCGATCCCCATCAAACGATGTATGTCAGCCTGAAAGAAGGGAATTATTATTATTTTTTTTTTTTGCGTTTACTTTAACAAGCCAAAAGCAATCTCACAAAGACGAGTGGGGGTCAGCTGGTGGTCATCTGAGTCAGTGGCTCCTCAGCAGAGTCCCCCCTCCTCAGTCCCACACCCACCTGAAGTTCCTCAGCACCAGTGTCTGCACGGTTCCCCGAGAGCCAGGGCCATCTGTAAATACCGAAGCAGGCAGCTGGCTTGTGAACGGAGGCCAGGAAGAGCGTTGTTTTCCCAGCTTCTCCGTCACACCCTCCGTATACACGTTTCTAATTGCCGGTCGCCTGGTGCACAATGAATAATTCAATGAGCCACGAGCCAGACAACGTTTTATAGCTTAGCACGTGAAGCTAGCTCTGTGTGGGAAGTGGAGTGGAGGTGTACATGTGTGCAGGCCTACCTTCATGTATACGTGCACTTATATGACTGGGTACAGTTCCGTGTGGGGTAGAGTAGAAATCAACAGATTTTGAGCTTGACCAACCAGGGAGAGAATCCCAGCTATATCATGCCTGACTGTGTCATTCTGAGCTAATGACTCAACTGTCTGAGACTGTTCCTTCCTCTTGAGGATGGGGGTGATGACACCTACTTACAGAATTCTTCGAAAGGCAACAGTGTTTGACATAGTTACACAGAAGATGCTCAGGAAGTGGTACCCAGGAGCGCTGCTGCTTGGGATGGGGCAGGGAGCGGCTGACAGGGGAACGGACAGGAGACTTCGCACCAGGGGACTGTCCAGCATAGGAGCTCACCACTGAAGCCACTGGCTTTCCTGGGCCTGACCCTTGCCTTCTTCTCCCACATAGGTTCCATCAACCTGGACAACCTGCAGTCCCTGTCCTCAGACAATGCCACCATGGCCATGCAGCAGGCTATGATGGCCGCACACGACGACTCACTGGATGGGACAGAAGAAGAGGATGAGGACGAGATGGAAGAGGAAGAGGAAGAGGAGCTGGAGGACGAGGCCGACGAGCTGCAGACAACGAATGTCAGCGACCTGGGCTTGGAGCACAGTGACTCCCTGGAGTAGCCGGGCAGCCCAGGTGGCACTGATCACCGAGCAGGAGTGTCGTCAGGAGGGCTTCAGGCTGGCGGGGGAGGAGACATGGGCAGGCAGCACCGAGGAAGTTGGACCCTGGCTTCCCAAAATCAGTAGCTGGAGGAAATGCAGAGGAAACACCTTTTCCTTCCCAACCACCAAGCTTCCACCAGTACCCTGGCCCCACTTCCCTAGAGCTGCAGAGGACTCCGTTTGGTGGGGCCAGTCGAGCAGCCTGGACAGAAAGGCAGGAGTGAGATCTGGACTCACCAAATCCCTGAAGACAGATGGCACCCACGCCCCCAAACCCCCGCCACTGAAGGACTTGAGTTGTTTACAAGCCCTGCGCCGTGAGGTGGATCAGTGCTGTTCACAGAGTGAGCCTTTGCCAGGGAACAGAGTTAGGAGGAAAGGGAGAGACAAAGGGGGTCTGCGTTCCACCTCCCGAGGACTGTTAGCTCCTCTGAGAGACATTCAAGGGCAGGAGGGAGCCTCAACGTATAATCCATGGCTGGAGGAGGGGAACGGCCTGAAGCGTCACATCCGGCAGACCAGGGTGGGACCTGGACTCCTGGAGCTCCTCTCAGCCCTCCAAGGCCCTGTCTCTGGGCACAGGCAGCCGTGGACTTGGGAGAGAGGGATGGGAGCCACCAGAGCTGCCTTCTCTCTCTCCTGGAAATCAGTGGTAAGCTGGTGGGCTCGTTTATAGGAGGTAAAGCGGAGCCCCTTCACCTGGGTTGGCTCCAGGACCCAAGGAGATGGCAGAACCTGGGGTAGGAGCCATATCAAGGTGACTTTGGGGACCACAGCTATCCCCAGTGGTCACAGAACTCAGCTCCTGTAACAACAGGACAGCGGTGTCTTATCCCAGATGTTCCAGCCCTCAGGTGGAGCTCCCCAGACGTTCCACCCCCTCCAGGGGCCATCAGAGAGGGTGGAGCCAGGTTAGCTTGGAATCTGTCCACCCTTCCTGTCCCTCACTGCTGTCGCCCTGCTCCCAGGTCGGCTCCACCAGCCTTCATCCTCTCGTCTTCACTCTGTCCTTCAGAGGAGGCAGAAGAAACATTGGAAAGAAGCATCCAGCCCAGTGGGAAGCCAGGGGTTGGAGAAGGTGCTACATCCCTCTTCTCATCAATATCCAAAGTGTGGAGGAGGTGCCCCACCCCCACCCCCGCCTCACTGTTCTACACACCATCACTTACACAGCACTGGAGGAACTGGGGCTCCACCAGGAGGAGGAGTCTTCCCACCATCTGCCCAACACACACCCTCCCACCCCAACATCCAGTCCCCCGGGGTTGGCACCCCATCCTCCCGTTCCCTCCCACCCCTATGGCTGTGAATGACGGGACTGATCACACGTGTGTTTTCCATTGAAGTTAATTTAATGGACTTGCAGCTTCATGTGTCAGTCGTGCGTTGGCCATCTCCATCAGTGGCAGGATGTGAGCGGCTGCCTGGCTCAACTCAAGGGCCCCCGCGGGGCCCCCGAAGGAGGAGCAAAAGGATGGTGGCTTTCCTGAGGTCTCCCTGAAATGAATGTATTTCTTCCCCCAAAAGAGCTGATATTTAATGTTTTAATAAGGATTTTTGAGAAACAAATAACCTTATTTATAATCTGGGTGATCCAATCATTTTTTACTCCCTTTTGATGCCATAGGTAGAGGAAAGTCTAGCTTTTCTGGCGTGAGAATTTTGCAACGTGAAGCGGGATAAAATACATTTCCTGTTCTGGTTCTTTTTCTTGTTCACATGCACACCCTTCCACTTATCACTTTTGACAGGCATCCCACCCCAGCACAGGCACACCTGCACACATGTGCCCACACATCCTCCTCCCAGCCCCCTCCACCTGCCTAATTAATGTTATGCAACCTCTTCTGATGTATCCACCAAACCAGTACTGAATGTGGCCGAGTTTTCAGTAAACCTTATTACCTACCATAATTCTGGCACGCGATTCTCTTTTTCTGTGATTAGGGGTTAGGGGGACCCTGGACCAGAGAAAATTTGGAGACCTCAGCATACTCCTTGTTGACCTGAATACCCATGAAAGGACCAAGGAAGAAGGCTTTCTGGGTGTCCTCAGTTCACCTCTCTGGGGAGGACGACGGCCAAGTTCAGTACACTCAGCGCAGACGTGTCTGCTCCAAGACAAAGAGATGGAGGAGGGAAGACAGGAGGAGGCTCTGCACTGCCCTCTCCTGGCAGGCTGCCCCCATAGCAGGGGAGCTCTTCCACCACACTCTACCCTCAAAGCCCCTTGCTTTTCCGACCTCCATCCAAGTCGGGGCCACCACTGCCCCTCCCCCAGCCCTCACATGCCCTATCCCTCAGGTGAAAGGTCCCGGGAATCAGGAAGGAGAGGCAGTCTTGACTGCCACAGTGAATCCAGGAGCTGTGTCCAGAGCGTAGCCTGCCCTTTGAACCGCATAATTCAGCACTCTATTCCCTAGGGCGGGAAGAAAGTTAGAGGCAGCTATCTCCCCAACTAAGTGAGAGGCAGTCTTTCATGTTACTTTCAACCTAGAGGTTTCCTTATCTGGGCCCTGTACTGGGGTATCGGTTTAGAAGCAGGAGGGAGGGTTCCTTGTTCCAGTTCAAAAAGGCTGCAGAGTTCACACTTACCCGTGGACACCCTCTGGCCAGGCTGAAGATGGGAAAGGGAGTGATTCCACAGGCAAAACGGATCTCCACGCAGCGTGGATAGCGGTCCCCTGGGTCACCGCCCTCCCAGAGCCCAGCCCCCAGTCACACCTGGAGATTCTGCAAACACAGCAGAGACGCCACCTCTGGGCAGTGAAAAAAGTCTCAAGAGCCACAGGACGCTGATACCTAGAACCTCACCTTTCAGAGCCAGGAAGACAGCTTTCAAAGCAGTGATTTCCAAGGAACACCGTCTTAAAAGATATGCTATCCAAAAAAATAAAATAAAATAAAAAATTCCACAGCCTAATTAGTCTAGGATGAACTGCATATTATATTTTGATAGAGGAGTTTCATAATGTGCATTAGTACATTAAAGCCTCTGAGAAGTCCTGCAGGAAAGAAGCCTGTCTCTGTTTAACATGTTCCCCAAAAGTATTTATTTTTTTTTCAAGTAATGTCTATTCAATTATACTAGTTACACACAAAACACATTTCAGGAAACACTACTCTCAGAAATTACAGTGGCTCTACCCCAGCCTCTCCCACCCCTTCCTAAGTGTTTCTCTCAAGTTCCACCATCTTTTACACAATGCTTCTAACTAAAAAGTGGTTTCCTAAATCATTTGAGATGTGGGTGGTTGTGTTTTGAGAAGGCAGCAAGCTCTGTCTCTGCATGACCCCAATCCTATCCAACCTACGGAGAAGATGTGCCACAGTCCATGCAGAAGTAAGAGATGGGACAATGCGGGGGTGGGGGTGGGGGAGAGGTTCCTTTACCCCCAAAATGGAGCTGTGGTATCAGGGCCCTGGGAAATGTTCAGACTAACTTTTAGCCCCAGCCCTGAGCCCATCAGGGATGAACTGATTGGAGATTCCTGCTCAGGGAAGTTCATGACCAGAGCTCAACTTCCTCGACCATGGGACCTCTCTGCTGCCTTGGATGTGACCAGATGAGGGCAGTGACTGTCACACTGCAGCCGGCACGAACTCATTCATTCATGTATTAATTGAGCGCCGACTCTGTCCCAGGCAGTTCTAGATACGGAGGATATAACTGTGATCGACAAAGACATAGTTCTTGCCTTCAGAGAATTCACATTCTAGGGGAAGATTGAGACTGAAGTGAGCTCCTAACATCCCCATAATGGATGAGTTATGATCGCATCCTAGGACAATGACCTCAAACTTGATCATTCAGAGCTGTAAACAGGAGGCACTCAGGTCAAATTCAGCTCACGGTCATGTTTTGTCTGGACCATATACTGTTTTGTAAAATTTGGGGGCCAACATTTAAGTTAGAAGGTTGCACATAAAAATTCAGATTCCTGGTTTCTCTTCAAAAATCGGGCAATCAGGCAACTCGGGACCTATATTCCCACCCGGCTACAGATGAATGTAGTTGAGTCACTGCCGCCCCCGATGATGTGGCCGCCAGGTTGTCATGACAATGGCAACTCATGTGATCCCCCAACTGGAAGGCTGAGGGTCATTTATTATTGGGCAGCCGCCCCTTGGATGGCTCGTTGACTAATTAAGCTTCCTCCTCCCTTTTATTCTTTTCCTTTTTTGCCTTTCCCTCCAATATTTGAGTGGTTTTTTTAAAAAGGAAAATATAGCTTTATACCCATTGCTCTATCATGAGTGATGGTGGCACATCACTGGTGGCGCATGGTTAACAATCCGCCTGCCAATGCAGGGGACACGGATTCGAGCCCTGGTCCGGGAAGATCCCACATGCCACAGAGTGGCTAGGCCCGTGCGCCACAACTACTGAGCCCCCAAGCCACAACTACTGAGCCTGTGCACCTAGAGCCCATGCTCCGCAAGAGAAGCCACCGCAACGAGAAGCCCGTGCACCGCAACGAGGAGTAGCCCCCGCTCACCGCAGCTAGAGAAAGCCCGCACGCAGCAACGAAGACCCAATGCAGCCAAAAATAAATAAATAAATAAAAGTAAATTTATAAAAATAAAACAATGGTTCCTTTAAAAAAAAAAGTTGTGGGGGGGGGCGCTCTGCACATCCCTGGTGGCGCAGTGGTTGAGAGTCCGCCTGCCGATGCAGGGGACACGGGTTCCTGCCCCGGTCCGGGAAGATCCCACATGCCACGGAGCGGCTGGGCCCGTGAGCCATGGCCGCTGAGCCCGCGCGTCCGGAGCCTGTGCTCCACAATGGGAGAGGCCACAACAGTGAGAGGCCCGCGTACCGCAGGAAAAAAAAAAGGGGGGGGGACTCTGCCTTTGAAAAAACTTCGGGAGAATATATTTGTGGAAGTGAAGAATCTCCCACCTTTAATTGCAAAGGTACCTGTGTCTGACATCCAGATACCTTCACTCATACGTTGCCTGCCTACCTGGCCCTCAGAAGTGATCATGAGCCTTGAGGCATAAAAACCACCAGGTTGCTTGTTATATATGATTAGGTCCCACGACTAGATTTTTCCCAGATTCTGATCAAGATGCTAAAGACTTTGAGAAACATCGCTCTCAGAAAATAGTTTTCAGGTGCCTTTTAGAAGTTCCTTGTTTTATAGCTGCTCCCCTTAACTTCCTTTTGCTAAATACACTACAACTCCCTGAGCCAGTTAATCATTCAGTGAGTATCCACAGGTGCCTACTATGTGCCTGGCATCGTATGGGGGACAGAGGATAATTTAACTTTGCAGAGCAGCCCAGGCCAAAGGTCACAGAGGACTGGCAGAAAGAATGCCAATAGCATCACGCTCCATGCATTGCTTTCTTCCTCTCTTCCTTCCTTTCTTTCTTTTTGGCTGTGCTGGGTCTTCGTTGCTGTGCGCGGGCTTTCTCTAGTTGTGGCGAGCGGGGGCTACTCTTCATTGTGGTGTGCAGGCTTCTCATTGCGGTGGCTTCTCTTGTGGAGCACGGGCTCTAGGCATGCGGGCTTCAGTAGTTGTGGCACTCGGGCTCAGTAGTTGTGGCTTGCGGGCTCTAGAGTGCAGGCACAGCAGTTGTAGTTGTGGCGCACGGGCTTAGTTGCTCCGCAGCATGTGGGATCTTCCCAGACCAGGGCTCAAACCCGTGTCCCTGCATTGGCAGGCGGATTCTTAACCGCTGTACCACCAGGGAAGTCCTCCACACATTTCTAAGGTAGCATCTTATTTCCATCCCACATACCAGGCAGATTTTATGATACCACTTTCAAGTGTACCCTATACTTTTATATTTCTCAGCCTCTCTCTGGGCCAATCTCATTTAGCCCCTTTGCAAATTAAATGCATCTCATTAAAGCAAAACCATTTAGGACAATGCCCTTCAGGTGTATGCCTCTTAGTACATCTTTCATTTTAAGACAAGTGTTTGATTTATTTCTCATCTCATTACACTCTTTAAAATTATGTGCATCTCATTACATTCAGTGCACTGAGACGACTTATTTCAGGTGTAGACATTACACCCAGTATTACCAGGCAAGAATTTTTTTTCATTTCATTACAAGCCTGACAATTTATGTGCATCTCATTACAATCAGCCATTTAAGACAATTCCCTTCAGTTGTGTATATCTCATTATACCTTTTCATTTTCAGATTCTTTTCATCTTATTACACCCAAGCATTATCCAGAGAACTCACTTCAGGTGTGCAGTTCTCCCATCCACCTGCTCCTTCGTGAATTTCTGGGTGGTTCTTCCCCCCACAGTACTGCAACATTTTATGATATCAGACTCATGCAAGGCCAGCTCTGCCCACCTGCGGGCCTCCCGTGACTCCTTTGCAGGGAAAGAAAGAGCACTGGCTTCCCCTGGATTTGACTGAGACTCTGCCAATACTTCCCCTCACCCACAGGGACCACCTAAATTCACTTCCTCACCTGCACAGCGAGGGGGTGAGAGGGGAGGGTCTTTAAGTTCCCCTTTGGTGGATCTTCTATGAAACTCAGTCCCGCGGACGACAGTGCAGCGGACCCCCAGCTCCTCCTGGGGATGCCTCTCCTCCCTGCGGATGACCCCAGCCCTGCTGGGGAAGCTGAGACCACATCACTGCCCAGGCCCCCAGCAGCTAGCCTACTCCACTTTTCCTGCTGCCCCTTTGCCTGCATGGCGCTGTGTATGCATGTGGGGTCACATTTTGGGAGGAGATGAAATAACCTAGCTCTCTTGTGACGAAATCCCCCCAGCACCTCCATGCCCAGGGGCATCTTCGTCTCTCTCCCAATTCCCACCTCAGGAGTTCTCTGCAGGAGGCACCTCAGAATTGCTGAGCAAGGTTTTGGAGGTGAAGGCGCCCAAATTCCATTCTCAGTCTGCTAGAGCAGACTCTCCAAGGGTGGGGCTGAGGTCGGTGCATTTTGAATAGCACCCCGGAGATGCTGAACCACTGCTTCACCCAAGCCTGATTGCAGAAAAAGCTCCGCGGTGAGTCGCTCTGAGCCGCAAGGGCCTTGTTGCCCTCCGTACCGCCCCCTCCAGGGGTCTTTGCACACAACAAAGATCCCAGGCTAGAGTGAAAACACTGTTTCTCAGTCCTGGAAAGGGCACCAAGGGTCAGTAAACCCAACTTGCCCACTCCCTGTGGGAACCCCATCCACAGCGCATTGTAAATTGTCACCCACCTTTGCCGTCCACGTCCAGCTACGGGAGCCCGGGGCCCTCCAGCGTTGCATAGATTCACCGGATCCCGCCAACCTCCACCCCTCGAGCTGAGAGCTGCCCTCTGGCGGCGGGTGGAGGAAGCAGTGATCTTCGAGGCTTACTTCCTCTGCGGGATATCTGCAGTGCCTTTCTCCAACCTCATGAATTTATCCTCATGACCCCACCTGATCGGATCACGTTGTAATCCTACAGCACGTGAGGCTTCTCTGACTGCGTCTGGGGTGGCCTGTGTGCTTCCTCTTCTGTCATTCTACCTGTCTCCTTGCCGGTGAAAATAGAATCTTTTCTCTAAGTGCAAAAATAAATGTGACTTTTCACCGTCCCTCCTCCACCACCCACCCTGAATGAACCTGCTGAGAAATCAGAATATGACCCAGCTCTGCCTCTTGGTTTTGTCGCCTTGTGCAGAAGAGCCCAGAGGCCACTGGTCCTAGAATCAGATGGGCCACCACTAAGCAGGATTTAGGGAGCCTAAAGGGGGTGGGGGTGGTGAGGCCGATTTGAGGGGAACAGGCCACACCCTATCTTGTTTTGGTTTTGCTTTCAGGTGTTCCTGGTTGCTTCTGGATTGAGAAAATGATGAGGCTTAAGAGGCCATAGGGCCCAGTCCTTTCTCTATGTTCCTGGAAGTTTACCAGCAACAATAAAAGTCACAATGTACTGAGCACTTAGCATATATGCTAGATACTGTAAATGATTCCAAAAAGCCCTGGGGGAATTACTGGCATTATTATTAATATCCCATTTCTAAAATACGGAAACAGAGAAATTAAATAATTTTCTCAAAAATTATTTTGCGAATAGGTAGTAGAGCTGGGATTTGGACCCAAGCCTCAAACCCATGCTCCTTCTATGAGGTAATTTGCCTCCTGAGCTTTGGCTTGATCAGGGCTGGCCTTCAAGGTCAACGGAAGAGACTCCCCTCTTCCCTGAAATCCTCGGAGGTGCCTGCATCCCTGCCCCTGCCTCTGCTTTCCTCCTGTAAGTTTCCCAGATGAAACAGCCTTCACAGACGTGGGATCCAAACCTTAGCTGCTTCTCCCAAGGCAGAGCATCTACCCAGTAGCCCACCACCTCCAGCTGGAACCATTTACATTTTGGGGGGAGGGGCAGGACCTAAGTCCTTAAGAAATTGCTCTGCGTACTTTTCCAGGAGCAACCATTTACATTGGGGGGGGAAGGGTAGGACCTAAGTCCTTGAGAAATTGCTCTGCGTGCTTTTCTAGGAGCGGTGCTGCGGCAGGGGCTTGGGGAGATAGTGTTGGGGGAGAGGCCGCTGTTGTCTATCAACAGACGGGGACCAAGAACGGGGCAAAGGCAGGTCCATTGCGCCGTTGCTGATGGCTGCTCAGATGTGTCGTAGAGATGGATGCGAGAGGTCAGGAACTGCTGAGTCCGAGTAACCTGTCAGTGATGACAACAGACATCCAAGCCCCCCTCACTTCCAGCCTGTGTAGGTGATTCCTTCCCTCCTGTTCAAAGGGCAAGTCCAGGTTCTTGGGTTTTTTAGGCTCGACTGTTGACAGTAAAACCAGGTTGAAAGATGGAAGGACAAAGAGAAGGGAGCTCATCTCTGGGAGAGAGAGCAGAGAATGGGGCCCAGACGAAGTCGGGGAGGCCACTAAGAGCAGAGGGCAGGCCCGGGGCCGCAGGCGTTGTCGGATCAGGAACAGTTTAATGGGAAAAACAAAATGGTTCTGTTCAAGGAGGAGGAGAGAAAAGTGGAAATACACTGGACTGGAATGCAGACACCTGGCCTTTCATTAACTCGCTTCATTTTCCTGTTCTCTGACAGATGGGGAGTGGAAGAGAGAGTGAAGAGGGGGACACAGGATAGAGGAAGGGGAGAGAGGGAGGGAGGGAGGGAGGGGAAGAGAGAGAGAGAGATAAAGAGAGAGAGGAACTAGATGTGCGTGTGTCTCTGGGGTTTGTCAGACAAAGCTATTATCAAAATGCCAACCAGCTCCTGCCTGGCTAATTTGCATATTCCATGCTGTGCTCTTTGAAGCAGGATGAATATGCATGAGGGCTTGGGCAGGGGGTGAGGGGCTGGAGCTGCGAGGCTGTGGGTTAAGGTGGCCCATTGTTCTTTTAAAAGAAAGGCAGTAATATGAAGCCAAGCACCTTCCTGGTAAGCAGAGTGGCCTCTGCGTCCCCTCTCTCACGAAGGGAGGAGGAGAGCAAAGCTCAGGCTCAGACAGAAATCCTAAGGAGTCTCCTGTCATCCTCCCAAGGAAATAAATCATCAGGCGCCATCAAGAACGTGTCTCTTCTCCAAGAGCTGCATCTAATTACTCTCCCCTCCACGCATACTAATCGTGGACGCTGGCCTGGGTGTCACCTCTCCCGGCTCCCTCCCGATTCACGCTTCTCCTGAAGGAGGGCTGGGCCCCTGGGGTGCCCCCTGCTCCTGGCCTTTGGTGAGACCGGAAGCGCTCTTGTGACGGGGCCGCTGGGGGAGTCCCTAGGACACAGTGATGCTCAAAGCCCATGGAACAGACTCATCACACCCGTTAGGACTTGGTCCATCATTCATACTGAAACACCCATTGGATTGCACCTTATGATTTTCCCCGTCTCTTCCCTGGCCTCTAGAAGATAGTTATACTCCAGATATTATTCCAGTGAGCACGCAAAAGGTTTATTTCATTTTAAAAATCCAACTCATCCCGTAAAACTTAGTATCCCAAAGTCCTTCCCTTTGGGTTCTCTTTTTCTTTAATTTGTTTATTTATTTATTTAGTTTTGTCTGCACTGGGTCTTTGTTGCAGCGCGCGCGGGCTTTTCTCTAGTTGCGGAGAGCAGGGGCTACACTTTGTTGCGGAGCACGGGCTCTAGGCACACAGGCTTCAGTAGTTGTGGCTCGGGGGCTCTGTAGTTGTGGCACATGGGCTTAGCTGCTCCACGGCATGTGGGATCTTCCTGGACCAGGGCTTGAACCCGTGTCCCTTGCGTTGGCAGGCGGATTCTTAACGACTGTGCCAACCAGGGAAGTCCTTTTTCTTTTTAAATTAATTAATTAATTTATTTTCCTTTGGGTTTTCTTTCTGAGATACCACATCTGTCTCCCGTCTTGAAGCAGAGATGCAAGGAAAGGGAGTGTGGGGACATAGGATAGTTTGTTTCGATTCTACACAACCAAAGGCTGGCATCAGGCCCGACAACGGCATTTCCTCACCAAGACTGGATCAGATTAAGCTTCGCAAACCCACATGGAGGCCTTTAATTGATGTGGATGTACCTCAGTGAAGGAGCCTGCTGGCCGAACTACGTCCTACCTGCCCAGGAGGGTGCCCTGCAGGCCCTGGCTCCCCGGTGGCCCTGGCTGAGTGCCTAGCTCAAGTCCCTAGGTCGACTTGAGCTTTGCCGTCAGGACTGACTGGAGTTAGAAGTATCCATCCACCCTGGGACCCTGAGGGATGAGGACCAGAGTGCGGGGGAGAGACAGTGAGGTCACCTGTTAATCACACCATCCTTGCTTTCTGAGGGTTCAGTCTCCGAGAGTCAGGGCTCCAGCTTTTTACCGAAAGCTTAGTAAAGCGTCTCCAAACGTAACACAAACACCAATTACCTGGAAATCTCGTTAAAATGCAGCTTCCAACGGTGGGGCGGGGGGTTGCTGGGCGCTGGGCCTGAGTTTTGCGTTTCTAACAAGTTTCTACGCGCTGTCACTGCTGCTGGTCTGGGCCCCTCATGTTGAGTAGCAAGGACAGAGGAAAGGGTGATGCAAAACCACAGAGACGTTGATTTACTATCCCCCTCGGCTCCCGATGTGGACAACAGGAGGGAAACAGCAGCCGCTACTCCCACCCCCGCCCCCGTCCTGCTAGACTCACCTCCTCCGAGATGGAGCATCTCCCTGGCACCTGAGGCTTATTTTTAACTGCCAGCAGCTTTGATTAGCTTGTCTCTGCTGCTTCAGACACCTGCTGGCAGGATAAATTGGGGGAAAGGAGTGGCTGACCCAGATCTGACAAATCCAAGGCAGGAAGGAAGGCTCTTGGGAATTCACTGATTTTTTTTTTTTTTTTTCCCCACCCCACCCCATCCCCCCATGGCTGGCAAAGTGTGAATCGTGCTAAGGACCTCACCCTGCCAGTGGCCCTTTGCCCCTTGGCCGTGGCACCAAAGAACGCAGAGCTGCAGGTGCCCCTTTTTGTCAAAGCTCTTGTACTTAGGTACACATGCTGACCCCTGAGGATATGCATTGGGTACCTTGTGGTGTTTCCACCTTCCTATAGTGGCCGGGGCTCTGTCCACACGGAAGTCCTGCTCTGTGTATATGCCTGAGTTTGAGCTGCAGGCACTGGGGTAGTTTCCCCGCCCCCTCACCCCCAGGGAAGACTGCTACTGCTCTACGGCACCACTCCTAGAAAAGCAGAGGCCCAGGAAGTGAGAGGCAGGGCAACAAGGATGCCTTCTATTGTCACCTGTTTCCATCTGTGGCCTTCTGTGGAGTTGCCAGTGTGGTGAAGCACGGCTTTCCGTGGGGCACACAAACACCAAACTCCTAAGAGGGGGTGGAGATCTAACTGGATTAGAGGACGAGGTGCCAGTCTGACTCCACCACTTTGAGCATCTCTGCTTCTTGGTCTCCGCATCCTTCTATCAGGGCAATGCTACTACCTACGTAGGGCTGCTGAGATGCAAGATGATTTGTAGAGGTGACAAAGCTAGTGGCAGGTGCATAGCAAGTACTTGATAAAAGTTTTGTTTTAAGACAGGACTGTGGGAATCTGCAGAGTTAATATCATTCAAGCCAGAAGATGGAAGCCAAAACAGTTCAGGTCGTGGTGAAATCGAGCCCCCTCCGGATACGAGGACAGCTTTCACCTGCTGGCCCAAAGAGGCTGGCAATGCCGGGGACAGCACATGGGAGTCGAGGGCTGCAGGGAGGGCAAGGAGGGCACGCACGGCCAGAGGATACCAGGGGTCAGTGGGAGCAGTCAGGAAAGCAGCCGGGACCCCCACGCTGGGAGAACCCAGCGGAGCTGATGCCCTCCAGCACCTGGGCCTCCTGGAGTCAACCCGGCCATCCCAACAGGAGGCACCACAGCTGCCCAGCCGCTCCCCCCGAGCTTCACTTGCCATGCGCTAACTTCACAATCTCCTCTCTAACCAGTAGCTCCTCCAACTCAGCCTGCGGCTCCCTGTAAAGCTGTCAAGCAGCTAGATCTTAGGCGTCTGCAGATGGCCTCGTCCTCCCGTCTGTACGACTGCAGCCCCGCCACAGGGCATGGCATGCACCACCCCCCCCCACCCCGGCCCAGCCCTAAACGCCGTGTTGGCTGCCACGGGCCACGAGCATCAAGTTGCAGCTACACATCCTTTCCCTGGAGGTCTGTACCAGAGGGCCGAGGGGCACCACACGCCAGAGCACATGAAGAATATTAATTAAATGAAGGTTTATTTCAAAATTAGTCTTAGGGTGGAAGCTGTTTTTGAGGGCTGGAGCCAGACTACACCATGAGTGGCGACAGCGTCTACCTCCCTCCGACACAGGCAGAGAGGAGGTGACGTCACCAGCCCTGCCCCTCGGTCATGCATCCAATGGTTACTAGGACTAGAAGCCAACAGCAAAGGACCCCGCGCATTTGCTCATGTTTAATCCAGGTTAAGCTATACACGTTTAAATACACGGCGGAGGCTACGTGGTGTCATGCAGTCCCTGCGGTGGGATGACTCTTGCTCAGTGACCTCCGCAGCAAGGCTGCTCCCAAGGGCAAGGTTAGGTAGGACAGAGCACTGGAAAGAGAAGAGGAGAGAAGGGATGTCAAAGCAAGTGTGTGGCCAGACCTGCCAGCCCAGGGTGTCCGTGGCCGAGAGCGGTCACGCCAGCCTCTCGCCTGCGTCCTGAGCAGAGAACTGTCCCCTTAGAACCAGGGAAGGATGGTGATCACGTGTCTTCCTTCCAGAAGGAGGAAGAGCCAGGGATAGGCGATTGTTCAGTGTAATGACTAACTGCATGGTCTCTGCTGCCCATCTGCTTGGGTTCACATCCTGGGTCTGCCTGTTACAAATTCTATGACCTTCGGGAAATAACTTCTCCTACCTGTGCTTGTTTCTTCATGTATACAGTAGACTGTGCCTCTGCCTACTCCACAGGGTTGCTCAGAGGCAAATAGAAAGTGCTCAGTAAATGTTAACTAGTTTTATAAATTCACTGACATTTCAGTGGATCGTGAGGGGTAAAGTCTAGCTCTCGGGCTCCCAGACGTATAGAACCCATTTCTACACACCTCCTTTGAGAAATGGGATACTCTTTAAAAACCTTTAAGAGTCAGAAGTTCTTCCCAGTGTTTAGCCTAAATTCATCCTGCGGAAATTCAATATTAATCTTTCTGAGCCTTATGGAAACAATACAGCTAAGAGGTTCTAAACTGAGGTCCACAAGCCTTTGGAAGCTGCGCCCAAGGTTGTGCCTGTGGAGCAAAACCTAATGAAAAACAGAATCTGGACAATGAATGACCATTGATGGAGAGTGTTACACAATCAATGTTTGTGTCCCCCCAAGAATTCATGTTGAAGCCCTAACCCCCAGTGCAGCTGTCTTTGGAGATGGAGCCTCTAAGGAGGGAGGGTTAAATGAAGTCTTATGGGTGGGGCTCTGATCTGCCGGGATTAGTGTCCTTGTAAGAAGAAGCACCAGAGCGCTCTGGCACTCTCCCCACACACACAGAAGAAAGGCCGTGTGAGAACACAGCGAGAAGGTAGCTGTTTACAAGCCAAGAAGAGAGCCCTCACTAGAAACCCACTTTACTGGCCCCTTGATCCTGGACTTCTACTCTCCAGAACTGCGAGAAAATAAATTTCTGTTGTTTAAGCCACCCGGTCTTCTATTTTAGCAGCCTGAGCAGACTAATACAGATATTAATATCCCCCAAAGAAAGACAACCAGGTAATAGGTCTCTTAATGGAAGTTTACAACCATTGATAACCTAAAACTTATCAAAAATCTTGTGGGCAATTGTACACTGAGCTCTCTGGCCCTGCCTGGTCTGGTCTGGTGTGGACGATCTGAATGTGGTCAGTCCTCTAGCTCTACTGGGCAACAAGAAATACAAAAGGTTGAAGAACGTATTAAATGAAACCGTGAGGACACAACTACCGAGGAAAAGCCGGAATGAGGAAATGCTATGGGGCAAATAACCTGGTTTCTCTAAGAAATAAAATGCAAAGAATGAGAGAGAGGAGGGAAAGGGGAACCTATATATATTAAAAGAGATTTAAGAGATACATTATGCAATTGTAATGTATGGACCTTCTTTGGATCCTGATTCAAACAAATAACCTGAAAAAAATTTATAGGAAAATCAGGGAAACCTGAACACTGGTTGGGTAATCAAAGATACTTTTTTTTTTTTTTTTTGGTC
>NW_020172768.1:2043698-2050132 GCF_003031525.2 Neophocaena asiaeorientalis asiaeorientalis
GCATGTGGGATCTTAGTTCGACCAGGGATCGAACCTGAGCCCCCTGCAGTGGAAGTGTGGAATCTTAACCACTGGATGGCCAGGGGAGTCCCTCAAAGATACTTTTACATTTTTTATTTTTCTAGTTGTGGTCATGATATCGTGGTTATATTTTAGGAATGTACACTGAAATATTCATGGATGAAAAATATATATAGTGGTTGGCATTTGCTTCAGAATAACATGGAAGAGAGAAGTGATATAAATGAAAACTAGATTGGCCAGGAGTTAATAATTGTTAAAGCTGGATGTTAAGTACATGGCAGTTCATCATACCATTCACTCTACTTTTATATATATTAAAAATTTCCATAATAAAAGATGAAACAAAAAGTTATGAAAGGATGTAGCTAATCATAACTCTAGTTTGCTGCCTTCCAAGTAGTTGAAACTGTTAAAGGTATCCTCTGGCTTTGTTTTTGCCACTAAATAGCCCAAGCCACAGAGAACTTTCACAATAACTCTTTTGTTGGTTTGGCTGCTTTTTGTGTGGAGTCACTCTGGTGACTCGGGGGTGATGGAATCTCCTCCTCAGGCCTCCTAGCAACATCCAAAGGCGAGGGCCTCCCCACAATTGTCCACTGAGTTCCCTGGCCCTGCCCGATCTGGCCTGGCGTGGATGCCCTGGGAGGGCTGCGGTGAGGGTTCCACGTGTCCAGCAGGAGTCCTGGGGGAGGGGGCCCTAGAGGATGCTTCTGCTCCCAGAGGCCTGGGCCGCTCTCACCTTTTAAAATGTAGTCCGTCAGCAAAGTGGGCACCTTCTCATTATCCTCCTTCATGGCAAAGAGAACTGGAGAAGGAGAGAGAAAGGAGCTAAGATGCATCAGGGCATAGGGCTCACCTCTGGGGCCAGACAACCCACCAACCCAAAGTGAGCGAGACAGAGTCAAGGAAACAAGTACTGAGCACTGAGTACTGAGCAAAGTCTAGAAGCCTCTGGCAAGAGTCAGCATTCAACCTGCTGGGGCGGGGAGGGGGCTGCTGGGAAATCCATCAAAAGAGTCAGGGTCGGGGCTTCCCTGGTGGCGCAGTGATTGGGAGTCTGCCTGCCGATGCAGGGGACACGGGTTCGTGCCCCGGTCTGGGAGGATCCAACATGCCGCGGAGCGGCTGGGCCCATGAGCCATGGCCGCTGAGCCTGCGCGTCCAGAGCCTGTGCTCGGCAACAGGAGAGGCCACAACAGTGAGAGGCCCGCATACCGCAAAAAAAAAAAAAAGAGTCAGGGTGGCCCTATGGATGAGGTGACTTCACTTTTATCCTTTACTTTTTTGTGTGTGCTCATCTATAATTTCCACATCACCTCCTAAGTATGTATCTTTAATGATCATAAAAATAAACAAAGCAATTTAAAAAAGGAATCAGCTTTCAGATGCAATCCAAATGTTAAAAATAACAGCTGTCACATCACCGAACCACCGATAAATCTGTCTTTAAAGACATTCTATTCGTATAAACAGATATTATTAGCAAAGTTCTCGCCTCCAGTTTATTAACAGCAAATGAATTTAATTTCACAAATATTTTCTACTCTATGCCCAGTACAGCGCTAGAATTTGTGGAAATGCAAGCGTATTAATGACCCTCAAGGAGCTTACAGACTTCTTGTTGAAACAGGATACGACCTACACATGAAGCAAACAATAGGGAGGTGGATAAAGCCTAAAGGCTTTTTATAAAAGTTTTAAAAACAGATTTTTCTGTTACTAAACTAGGAAGCATCTTCTCATATTCATGATTCATGTCGTGGAAGTCAGCTTTGTAGAAAATCCTTCAAGAAAATACCTGGACCTTGCTTATACTATCAAAAAGTGAGGGCAGGGGTGGGTTATCCAACAATAGAGTTATTCATCAGTGGATACCTTAAGTAAACTCTGGTGTATATAGTATATACACAGTCTCATACAGCTTCATGAGAGATGAGAGCGATGTCTATATACAAGACATACTTATGAATGAAGAAAGAAGGCTGCAGAACTTTATGTATTCATTTTAAATGAGTAAATAATAAATGCTAATATTCATAGAAAAATCTGGAAGAATGTGCATGAAACCGTAAAAAGCAGATACCTCGGAGTGTGAGACCCCGGGCGTTGTTCCCTTCTACTGTGATATCTCTACAGTGTCCAGTTTTTTTCCATGAACATGTATTACTTTTGGCAAGTGGAAAAAGCACGAAAGATCAGCTGGCCCTGCTAGCTGGGGTCAGGAGGCAACCATTACAATGGAGGGACCCCCCCAGTCCATTCCTAGGTCCTGTTTTCCACTGATTACCTTGCCTCGTTGCAAGTCAGGGTCATGGAACTTGACTCCAAAGCTCAGGAGTGGGTGAGGAACAGAGCCTGATGGTGGCACGAGTCCGTGGCCAACTCCAGAAAAAGACTGGACCTCAGGCCATCCAGGCAATGGTTTCTTTTATTTCTTCCGTATTTTTAGACATGGATTCACTTCGATGTAATAGGCTGAAAATACTTTGCAACTGAGCACAAGCAGACTAAATGCTGCCCACCAAGAAGATAGGCGTAAAAATACAATAATTGCACTCAGTCAATATGTGACTAAGGTGATCTCCAAAATCCAAACTTTATATAAATTGCCCAGTCCCCGGAGCCAGTCTTTGACCTACATTCTTTTTTTTTTTTTTTTTTTTTTTTGCGGTACGCGGGCCTCTCACGGGCGTGGCTTCTCCCGTTGCGGAGCACAGGCTCCGGACGCACAGGCTCAGCGGCCATGGCTCACGGGCCCAGCCGCTCCGCGGCATGTGGGATCTTCCCGGACCGGGACACGAACCCGCGTCCCCTGCATCGGCAGGCGGACTCTCAACCACTGCGCCACCAGGGAAGCCCTGGCCTACATTTCTGACTCAGGAGTTGGGGAAAGAGGAGTTGTTATTCACGAACCCATACAAGGATGTGCCCAAAAAGAGAGCTTTCATCATCTACAGGAGAATTGGTATTCAGGAAAGTTGGCAGCTTTATTTTTAAAGGGATAAAATATTGGAATGTCGTATGTCCATATGACAGAAGAGAGAGCCATAAAAAGGATGTTAACCAAATGTTAGCTGATGTGACTGAAATCATGATATGAAATTTTATAGCCGGTATAATCCCAACCATATGGAAAAGGCATAAAATACTATGGCTGAAAAACACCATACAGTAACCACAGTGAAGGGGACAAGAAGTTACTTATTTCCTTTCGTTCACATTTCTCTGTTTCCAAAGTATTCTAAATGATGGATATACTCTAGCCCTAACTTTTAAAATGAACTTGAAATGTGTAAACAAACCCAGTGTTTCTTAATTAAAATGAAAGGATTTCACACTGAATTCCTGAATGGGTATCTGTCATAAATTTATAGCTCTTCCTTTTTTAAAAAGAGCATGATAGAAAAAAAAAAAGAGTACGATAGAGTACTCTACATATATCAACCTTCATAATTTGTCCAAATTATTTTCCAAATGCTTACTCCTTGTGAAAATACAAACACCTATAAATGTCAGCTCGTTTCTATCTGCTTCCATTAAAAAAAAAAAATCTTTGTGCATATGTATGCAAATAAAGGCGCTCCAAATGAGGAAGCCGATGCACTTTGACTTTAAAATTCCAGGTTCTCAAGGCCGCAGTATCTATTGATGTAGGCAAGATTTCCGTTTACCAGAACCTCCTGCTTTAGTTCTCCAAAATGATAAAAATGAAACCGTTTGGGCACCTTTAGCACTGGGCCCAGGAGGTATCTATCTTCCTCAGCCAAACAGCTGAAGCTCCTCTTCCCATTCCCTAGGGTGTCAAATAGCCCTGCAGGGGTCCATCCCCGCCGAGGCAGCAGCACAGCAACGGGGCTGCAGGCTGCCGCAGCCCGTTAGTGTGTCACTCAATGCAGTGCACGGTTGCCAGGGAGATGGACGGTCTCGTGATTCACTGAGCCCGTCCCCACATCTCAGCCTAGGATTTTTCTCTTCCTAAAAGAATCCAGCTGACACTGAGGGCTGACACCACGTGCCCCCCGGCCCTTTGCGGGTTGTAGTGTTTGATGTCTATAAAGAGATGTTGCCTCCAAAAGGCTCTTTATCACAGGCTGTTTTCTCCCATAGCTCAGAATGTTTCTTAATATTACTTGACACTAGAGTCAGAGTGGAAGAGAGGAAGCAGTCATTGCCTGGAATGAAAACCAGACTCTGTTCTCTCTGATCAGCCTTACCCCACCCAAGAAACCTTGCTTCTCAGTAAATACAGCCAGTCCCTTAGAAGGAGCTCCCTGCCTTGGGGACGCGAGGCAACCTCAAGCTTCAGAAGAGAGAAACGGCAAGGCAGAGAGTGCACAGCCTTGAGACCGGTGGATGAACCACAGAGAGCCCCTGCACACCACTACCACCCTGCCACCGCCCCAGCCTCTTCCACCAGCTCCTTTTCTCTGGCAAGTCTCTTCCCTTACAGGAACCGGGAAAAGACGAAGCAGCTCTGGGTATCGCTGCAGAACTCTTTAATTGTACCCCGTGCCGGGGACGTGATGCAACGGTGTGGAGCACATTTTGACCCATAGAAACTGCTCTGGGGACACCCCTGGACTGAGATACCACGGGTGCAACTCACAGGGTGGGAGGGAGGGAAATGAGCCCCTGGTCTCGCTGCAAATGGGAGGAACTCACTGTTTGTCAGCATCTGGAGATCTTCCACCGACGGGGGCGAGGCCTTCTTCTCGTAAGGGATGACCGTGTTCAGGTACTAGAAGACAAGCAGGGTATGCATCATGTGAGACAGAAGCCCGGCCCCCGGGGGCTGAGATACGGTTGACAGCTTGCATGGGGATTGGGCTTTTCTCTAAAAAACACGCTCCGTCAAATTTGACGTTCTCGACAACACCCGTGATGATGTGCGCACCATCGTTTCAGGACTTTTCCCCCATTTTTGGAAAATGTCTCTTTAAAAGTAAGACTTTACCATATTAGCCAGGAAGAATGTCCTTCCACTCCAATGGATATATTCTTCTGACACTAGAAACTTTTTGATTATTTAGGAATACTGGTGAGCTTTTTCTCCTCCAAGCTGAAAGCAGACAACATTCTAAGGGGGTGGGGGGGTGATATTTTCTTATCTTCTGCAGTGCAACTTGAGAATGAATGGTTTCTCTTCGGTCAAAATGACTAGTGAGAAAACCTCAACCCTGCCCTGGGTCTGGGATGTTGGGTTTGCTCCCTCTGCTGGAGATGAGGTGCTCCTACAACAAAATCATCTTAGAGTCCAGTGGGATATCAAAGAACACCGGCCAGAGAGACCTGGAAGGTTCTGAGGGAGCCTGGGGGTCGTGAGTGAGAAGAGCTTTAGACCAGGAGGCCTGTGTTTCAGTCCTGGCCCTGCCACTAGCAGCGTGGCCTTGGGGAAACGCCTAATCTCTCTGGGCCTTAGTTCTCACTGCTGTGAACTCACGGGAGTGAGTTAGATGTTCTTAAAATCTCTTCCCAGGCTGTAGTTCCAGAATTCTAACCCTTAGGATTCAGCTACAAATATGTCTAAAACATACACAGTTTTTGTGCACAAGCTCAAAGGTGTCTATTGACAAATTGGCCTTCTCTGTTAGACTATTATGCATTGCATGAGGGCCGGACCAGGGTTTCCTCATCTCTGTACTGCCCTAAGCAACAGAGCCTAGCACATGGCAGGCACCTGAGAGCCCGAAATGCAAGCCGCTTCTCAGGTGAGAAGTGATGGACTAAATGGAGCTAAACGGGAGACCCCCACAGCACGGGTTACAGTCAACAGGGCAGCTGAAGTGAAGAGGCAGTCTTGGTGGGACTGGCTCACCTGGTGGCCCAGTGTGGCAGAGGTAATGAAGCTCTTGGATGGGATCTTTCATGAAGTGGATTCCCCTTTAATGCATTTTGTTCTGAAAACAACTGAACTCATAGATCTACAAGTAGTGTTGAGTTTTAAGTTTTATCCAGGCCCTCTCATATTAAAGCTCAAAAAACTTTGCCTTTAAAAAGACACTTTCTGTATCTCCTTAGAATGGAAGAAATTGTTAGGACATTTCCCCCTGCAATCTGGCCCCGTGCGGGGATAATTCTAGTGAATCACCATCCCCTGCTCTGTTGGAGAGACCAAGTTGCAAGAATCTGGGAAGGAAGCTGGGAGCAGGGAGATGGGTTGTACCTGCTTGTCAGTTCCTGAGGGGCCAAAGGTCTGGCGGATGCCGCTCTGCAGGATGTTGGAGATGCCTTCCTTGGTGAAGCACATATTCATTGCCCCAGGGACACCTGTGTCCTCCCTAAGCTACCTGGACCTGTCAGCTTCCATACTGTCCCAGATCCGGGCCCCGATTCTGCGACTAGAAAGCAAAGGTAAGACCTGGGCTAAGAGACAGGCCAAAATTTCAGCCTGAGTTTTGAAAGAAGCAATA
>NW_020172768.1:2050460-2082970 GCF_003031525.2 Neophocaena asiaeorientalis asiaeorientalis
CATTGTGTACACAGGAAAATAAAGCAGCAGAGGGAAACTTGGACAGATGAGGATGAAAATGTCTCAGGGAAGAAAACAAAATGCCCAGCCATTGGGAAGGGCAGGTGTAAAATGACTGTCCTCATCTGGAAAGCTTTTTCCAAAATGCATATGCCCGGGCCCAATTCAGTAGGTCTGCGAGGGAGCCCAGGGAAAGGTATTTTGAAAAAGCTCCTTAGCTGATTCTGCTGAGCTTCCCTGATGGAGAACCACTGGTTAGAAGAATCTGGTCAATATCACAAGGCGTCATAATGTTCCATCCGGAAACACCCTATGGACATCCTAAAGAGATGAGTCAGGACCCTAAGCTGTGCTGGTAGCAGGCTCGTCCCAGGGCACAACTCCTTTCAATCCTAAATGCTTTCACCCCACTTTTTCAGATCTAGCTTAAGAGAGCACACGCCATAGTCACTTATTTTCCAGTGTTACATCCTGTCTCCTCCAGTTAGACCGGGCATCTTCTAGGAGAGCAGAGGACACGGGTGGGCTCTTCTCCCTCTCGTGGCTCTGCTGTCTGCCAGGGTGTCCTTGCTCATTGTCACGGCTTAGGACAGGTCTGTCTGGGGCCACGGCAGGGCTGGTCCCCGGACCTGCAACGGGGAGCCCGGAGGCGTGGGTGTGCTTGGTCCTCGTGCCGGGCGGTCCTCTTACCTTGAGTGGCATCTGGCTTCCCTTCTCTATCCGGCTGCTCTGCAAGCTCAGCCCTTTCTCTTTCCGCCTCTTCTTCATCAGTTCTCGCTGCTCCTTCTGTTTGTTCTGCACCTCGATGAGCACCGTGATGAAGGAGTTCTTCACTTCCTTCTCGAACTCCAGCTCGTCCCGGCGGGCCAGCTGCTGCACCAGCTCCTCTGAAAAGTCTCGGATGGCGCCCTCCACCTGGTCCAGCAGCTCTGTCAGCTCAGACCCAGACATGTGCCTCAGTCCTGCAGGGGAAGACCATCCTGCAGTGTCACTGCATCAAGCCCAGCCCACTGGAGAGGCTCCCAGGGCCCTGGCCGCCTGACAGGTCTGCAGGAGACCCCCCGGCCCCAGACAGCTCCTCAAAGGGCCATGACAGACCTTCACAATTTAGGGGCGTGCCAGCAGGGAGAGTCAGTTATCGACTGAGGAAGAGAACATCATCTCGGGGAAATGAAGGAGGGAGGAAAAACAGCCCCCAAGGACTGTGGAGTCTGTGGACTCTGTCCACAAAAACGTGTGTGGGAAGGGCTTCCCTGGTGGCGCAGTGGTTGAGAGTCCGCCTGCCGATGCAGGGGACACGGGTTCGTGCCCCAGTCCGGGAAGATCCCACGTGCTGCGGAGCGGCTGGGCCCATGAGCCATGGCCGCTGAGCCTGCGCGTCCAGAGCCTGTGCTCCGCAACGGGAGAGGCCACAACAGTGAGAGGCCCGCGTACCACCAAAACA
This sequence comes from Neophocaena asiaeorientalis asiaeorientalis, assembly GCF_003031525.2. NCBI lineage: Eukaryota > Metazoa > Chordata > Mammalia > Artiodactyla > Phocoenidae > Neophocaena > Neophocaena asiaeorientalis. Next base: position 2,051,905 of record NW_020172768.1, read on the forward strand.
AAACAAAAAAACGTGTGTGGGCAGACGTGTGGGTTTTGATCCCTTGTTCCGTCTCCCTATTTTCCCTCTGTCTCTGTAATATTCCTCATGTGAAATGGGTCAAGAATTGGGGGGAAAATCATGATGAAGGGGTTTGGCATCCGTGCTGAAGAGCAATAGAGAGGTGGTGTTTATTCCCAAAACCTGATCAAGACACAGCCGACAGCAAAGTCAGCAGAGCGATCTGAGGCCTTCTTTACACCTGCTGTCCTGTGCCGCGGTGCACGTGCCCCCAAATACGTGAAACATGTAAAGATGGGCAACACGTACAGAAAAATGAAGTCTGGCTTGTTGGTACCGAGTCGTCTGCTACTGTCAGAGAAAAGGAAAGGGCACCTGGGAAGACAGGACACCAATCACTTTGTTTTAAACTCTTGTCCCCTGAGACTTCTTCACCTAAAGTAGATTTGGGAGCATATTTTTGAATGTGCCCCGTCCTAGTGGCATCTTTCGTTTCTACATCAGAATCCATTTTCCTTTCCCTTTCCGCTCCTGCTCTGTTGGGGGATTTGCTGACTTAGCTCAACCTTCTCCTTTAATTTCACTCTTTGGAGCTGTCCTCCTCCTTCTGTTTTTGCCATTTCACTCTGCATTTCAGCCGTTTTCCCGAGTCTTTTGCTGAGCAGTTCTATGTGTGGGACCTTTGTGTGCCGGAGAATGGCCTGATTGGAGTGGCTGTGAATGCAGCACCAGGGCCAAATCCACTCCATCCCTCCCAGCGGATTCCTTCTGCTGCCATCGCCCTGCCTCTGCTCTTCAGAGCCACAGGGTTTTACTTAGAGGGTGCAGTTCTTCAGATCACGCCTCTATTTTCGCCATTATTCTAGTCTATGCTTGGACCTTTATACCCTGACCAGCCCGCCTTCCCTCTCCATCATTTATAAGTCCCGTCACCCCCATTCGGATCCGCTCCCAGGGAACGTGTCCCCTCCGGCCGCCTAGTTACCACGATCCCCGCAGATGGATGAATTTTATACTCAGTTTTGCCACTGCTGTTACATCTTTTAATTTCACGCTTCATCCACCTCTTTCTTTGCAGGATCATAATTACCACAAATCTGTGTCAGAGAGTTAATACCATACACAGATGAAGAGTGTGGACTCTGCAGTCAACCTACCTAGTTTCAAATTTTGACTCCACCCCTTAAGACTTGAATGTGACACAGGGGCAAATATGCATTAAAAATAAAAGGCTTAACAAACTCATGAAAGAATGCTCAACATCACTAATCATTAGAGAAATGCAAATCAAAACTACAATGAGGTATCACCTCACACCAGTCAGAATGGCCATCATCAAAAAGTCTACAAACAATAAATGCTGGAGAGGGTGTGGAGAAAAGGGAACCCCCTTGCACTGTTGGTGGGAATGTAAATTGGTACAGCCACTATGGAGAACAGTATGGAGGTTCCTTGAAAAACTAAAAATAGAACTACCATAGGACCCAGCAATCCCACTACTGGGCATATACCCTGGGAAAACCATAATTCAAAAGGAGTCATGTACCACAATATTCACTGCAGCTCTATTTACAATAGCCGGGACATGGAAGCAACCTAAGTGTCCATTGACAGATGACTGGATAAAGAAGATGTGGCACATATATACAATGGAATATTACTCAGCCATAAAAAGAAACATCCCTTTTTCTTTCAGAATCTCTCTCTCTCTGTTTTTCAAATATATGTACATCATTTTAATGTTGAATAAGCCACTGGCCAGTCTCAGGACTCAGATGTGCTTCCTCAAGGACCTGGGAGCCGCTGCTTTGAAAAGTCATCCCCAAGAACGAAAACAGGGGCCTAACTTGCCACCTGACTCTAAATTGCAAAATTGTAATGGGTTGTGTCCAGTTAGCTGTAGACACGGGTTAGATTTCTTTCCAGTTTTGCAATCCCTTTAGTGGGTTGACTGTGACATGCATCAATTCAATAATGAAATTGTTTTCATTTTCTCAGAAAGGAAACCTCTACTTCTGTGGAGAGGTTTTCTGGGTGGGGAGGAGATTTTATTTCTTAATTATATTTCTGCAACGGTGGCCTCGAAACAAGTCACTTACCCTCTTGGAAACTCAGTTAGCTCAATCCTAATGGGGTTGGCACGGGCGTGAAATGAGATTATGCATAGAAAGTTTTAGAACAGCACCTGGCCCTCCAAAGCTCTCCAAAAATACGAGCTATTATTATCATTACCATTTGTAGGTTTGTTCATTGATTTCATGGTAGCATCATTGTGAATAGTGGGTTCAGATTTCCTCTACTCGTTCTGCTTTAGTCTTGTTCTTTGGTTTGTTTTACCGTTGTTTTCATTTTTAAAAAATTTTTATTGGATTATAGTTGATTTACACTGTTGGGTTAGTTTCAGGTGTACAGCAAAGTGAATCAGTTATACATATCCATATATCCACTCTTTTTTTTTTTTTTTTAGATTTTCCCATATAGGCCATTACACAGTATTGAGTAGAGTTCCTTGTGCTGTACAGCAGGTCGTTTTATCATTTTAATATTGCTTCCGCCCCCAGCAATGCTAACTTCTCTCCTGATGTCCAGTAAGAAAGGTATTGCCAACTCCCTAGATCCGAGGTTCTCGTAGTGGCGTGTGAAGCACGTGCCCTGCCTGGCAGAGCTGAGTTTGTCCTCCGTGAGCCCACCCCCAGGACTCTCACCTTCGTAGGACCAGTTGTTGTTGAAGGTCTGGGTCAAGGCCTGCATCTCCTGCAGGAGGACCAAGTCCGCCTGGGAGGAGGTTTCTCCCCCATCCTCCTCTTCTAGAACCTCCTCTTCCTCCTCAGGGTCTGGGGAGTTCTGCATCATCTCCTCAATCTCCTCAATCACCTGGAGAAGGTACACAAGGAAGTGCTCACTCTTCTCTGCTTGAATTCTGATCAGGGAAGGATGTTCCTAATTTGCTGTCTGTAAAATTCCTAAAGCAGTATTGTTACTTCATAAATACTGAAGAATAATAAAACTAGATCTGACCAAAGGCTTACAAACACTCTTCCTTTGATATGAAGTCCTCTTTCATGTCAAAACTCTTCCAAGAACATCATTTAGATGAGTGCTTTATTGGGAATAAACTGCTCTTTCAGGAAATGAAGCAGAGCTTCCTGGAAGGGAACATTTACTTCAATTTTCTGAGCACTTTCTTTCTAAGTGGAAAGACATTTTATCTACCCAACTCAAACACAAAATCCAGTCCATTCATTGTGATGATGCTTAAGATGGGAAAAAAACCAAAGTGTTCCCAGGATAACTCAAAATGGGGAGTTGCTTTTTTACATAGAGGAAAATAGCTCTTCCTCCAGAATTCACCTGGACAGGAACTAAAGCTGCCCAACAAAAGTGGAAATAAAGATAATGACATAAAAAAAGGACAGGTAGGTTCTGGAGAGCAGAAAATCGATAAGAAACCCAGCTGTAATCTAGACTCTTGTAGGGGACAGCTCCTAGAAGAGAGAGTAAAATTAGATAACTGCCAAGAGGAATAAGACTGAACTACTTTGTACATTAATTGTTTACACATAAAGGAAATGGAATAAGCAAAGACCACTTCTGGAAGAAGCCATCCACGAGTCTGGTCAGAACAGTGCATCTATATATTTGTCTGTTCTCGATGCTGTGATGGACTCCATCTCCAAGGCCAACTGGTCTTTGAAGTGGGTTCCTTTATGTTAGGCTGGATCAAAGATAAAGGCACTTAGGTCCCCTCCTCTGGAATAATTTCTATTTTATTCCCAAGCTTTCCCATCTCCACTCACAAATTTAAGGGATACTTAGCTTTTGACTACTGCAAGCCATTCATGGAACACGAGCAAACTACACCAACCCCCTTTAGAATTTTATGGCTGAGCTTCTCTTTCAGAGTCATTATCATTGAACTTGTGTCACTGAATTGTATTTCCCCCCAAATTCACAAGGTAACTGCTAGCCCCTATTCTTTTTAATCTGGTTCCCTTTAATCTCTTGATCCTTATCTGTTTATAGCCCACCTTTTTACCACAGATATGAAAGAGTTCCTTTTACTGAAAAGCACTTTCTGGAACCAAAACTCCTAGTGGAGCTTTTTCAGAACCACTCTGTGAAAACACCTGAAAGGTGCCTGCTCAAAGCAAGTGCCCATAAATAGTTGTTGACTCAAAGGTTGAATAAGGAATCCAGAGACTCAGGAGTATTTTCCCTAAGTAACAAATTATTAAAACCAAAATATAAGTAACTCAATAAAATGTGAAACATTAGATCTTTTTTTTAAAAAACAACAAGCATTTCTAATACTTCTTTTGGAAGGCTCAACATTTTCAGTGTTCTATGAAATATGAGAAAATGTCCATCACTTGGAAGCCTCTTCTGCCATTTCTATTCTTGTAGAACAGCTATTTGGGACCCTTGTTTAAGTGTCTTGACCCCAAGTACAATGAGCTGCAATAAAGACACTTAGCAGGAAATGAAGGCAGTAAACGCTGAGCCCATCTCTGGCTGTTATCAAACATGGACCAAATCCAACACACGTCAGGAATTACATCCCTAATTACAGCAGGTGCATAAACTGAGGCTTAAAGAGACATGAAATTTACCAAAGACACAGCCACCACAAGACCATACATTTTTCTACTGCCTGAAAGGGATGTGACAGGTATGTATTCAGACTTTTTGTCTATCAAAGGAACTAAAAGTTCCAAGAATTTAGAGAGAGAGAGAGAGAGAGAGAGAGAGAGAGAGAGAAAGAGATTCGTACCTGATCTGCTGTGAGCAGAGGCTCCTCACTGATTCCAGAATAATGTTCACTCTTCTCACTGAACTCTTCCTCTCCTTTCTCATGGATCTGAAAGAGGTGTGGGGTGGGGGATGGAATTCTCATTGACCATCAGCAGAACTAGGATTCTCTCCAGTCTCTAGAATAGATGACACTGACAGAGGCTACTCTGGCCATCCCCTGTGTAAAGAGAAAATCTGAAGAGGTGTGCAGAGTTTCATCCAATTCCAAGGGTACCCTGTCCACACAGCACGCATCACTGGGTCCAGCTTAGGAAAAGACAATAAGGCATGTGTGGCCGGCACCATTCTGACCCATGGGGAGCAGAACTGTTCTTTAACCGACAGACAGGTCGTTTTTACATGAACAAGGAACCTTCTTCAGGTGAGTAAAAATGGCAACCAACTCCTGCAGCAAAGGCACACTTGTTTATATAAGGAATTTCAATCTGGGGATCAGTTTCCAGATTTTATTTTATTAGGCATTTAAAGGGGCGGGCTGTTCCAGTGCAAATAATCATGTTTTTAAAATTTGATGAAATGTCATCGTGTCATTGGAATCTAGGCATGGTGTCGTAGTTGATGAAGGATGTACAGAAGCTCCGTCGGACATGCCAACGGAACAACCTAAGCACACCAACCAAAGGACAAACTCCACAGCAACAGCAAATACTGAAACATTTGCCACGTGCCTCCAGATTTCCATCATCCCAAGTAAGGCTCTGAAAGCTCCCAACCATTGAGATTCTAAATGTAGAAGTCCAGCAAGGTATTCACAGCATATCTGACTTTACTGTCCGTGTCCCAAGCACCCATAGCCTGGTATTGATGTTCAAAACCTGCACAGGATAAGCCCCTAAACCACCTAACAAGCTGTCTGTGTCCAGGAGTCTCATTTGAAAGTCATTTAGGGTCTGGCAAGAAGTGCCTCCAGGAAATCTTTCTGCAGCCACCTGTCATCCAGGAATCAATTTCACTTGTGCACCAACAGCTGGCATGCTGATAGCCCTCTTTCCTGGAGATTACACTTTTCCTGTTCTAATTAGCACCCGCAGGAAACATCCCAGTTCCAATCCAAGCAATCATGTCAGAGGGAGTCCATCCTCAGAAACTTCTCCCCTCTTCCTTGAACTCCACCTTGGCAGGTACCCCCAACAAAACACATCACCTTCTATCTACATTTGCTTAAAACCAGGACTATGTCATAAAGAAAAAATCAAATATATCTCAAAGGCCCTCTGCTCTCAACCTGGATAAGGGGTAGGACAGGGAGGTAATGGGATTATTTGAGGGGTTTTGTGCCAGATGGTGACATCTATTTCTGCTGTCGAACCCATATGCTCCTCTCTCCGCCAAGTCCACCACCTGTGGTACCCGCCTGCTTTCTGCAGCTCCCCACTGTGCAGAAGGAAACTCCTGTAGCCACGGTTTGTTCACAACTACTCTCACATGGCAGAACTTTCCTAGGGCTAGAAAGTCCTGTGGTAGAAGTTAGGCTCATGCTGGGAAACAAACTTTTCTTTTCTGTTTGGATTATTTTTTATAAGCATCTGACAGCAAGTGTTAGTCTATAACCAGAATTTTTTTCATAGTAATTTGATTTTTTAAATGGAATATTTACATTTTCTGAGATGTGGTCAATTTTAGCGAGTTTACCTCACTGGCTGTTAATACTGCATCTTTCAACTACACCATCGCCCTTCCCAAGTCCTCCCTCTGAGCTCCAGGTGAAGGCAGGGGAGAGCTTTTAGGCATAGACCCTTCTTGCTGTTCAGACATAAGGGAAGCCAGGCAGCGGCATGGATGATTCCTAGTTAGAGCCTTCTCTCCCCTCTGGTACAAAGCCTGCTGGTTTGATTTTTCAGGCATGTGTAAAACGAGATTTGAAAATGAATTATAAGCTTGTGAAAGTTACCATGAGTTCGTAGTACTGTGGGAGCTATACCTAACCCATATGTTCTCAGATCTCAGAAGTCTGCCGCTACAAAATGAAATAAAATAAAAGGAGACACATGCACAAAGTCCTCCCGAGAAAGCCCTGGCCCCTTCCCTCTTCCCTACGTAGATCTCTGCCATCCTCTGCTTTCACTGCATCTGCCCCGTCCCTCTCCTTTTCTCCTCACTCTGTAGCTTTTGTTCTGGTTCCCTCATCTTCCTCACCCTCTCTAAGCCCGGTCCCATGTTTTGCCTCTATCTAGTGGACTCTGTTCTGCTCTTGTCACTTCTCAACAAGCCCTATTTCCTTTCAATGCTGTTTACAGACTCCTTCCCTTCCCTCTGTTCCCAGGACAGCATCTTGTACAGAGTGTGGAAAGCTGGTGAGAAAGATTTTGGAAAATGACAGCATTTACGTATATTGATAACAGTATTCGTCATATATATTCATACACATAGGTATACGGACGAGTGTATGAATACTCTTATTCTTAATATATGACACATGCAGAGAAACTACTGCAGGGAGTTCTTTAGCCTCTTGTGTGGAAATGAGAAGGCTGTCATATTGGGGCTGAATTTCTCTGTAGACTAAATCTTCAAGCTGTCTCCATATTATTGAAGTGAACTATGGCTCTTCCAAGAAAAAAACTCATTCTTCCGAGTGACCTCTTCCCAGAATTGAGACTAGAAGACTAAGATCCAGAAATGAGCCTGGCCATACTATTCAGCAAGCTGTTTCCTCCTCCTGCTTTCGGTAAACGGTGTGCCTTTAGGGCTGTAACTTGGTCACTTAAAGCTTAAAAATAAATGCAGAGAATCTTCCCTGGAGACTATGAGAGTGCTAAATCTAGGTGCACAGGAGTCTGAGTGAGAATTAAAATGACATCAAGTTCTTGTGTCCAATAATGACTATTAACCAGTGTTGCTTGTTAAAGCATTCCAGATGATTCCATTCATAGGAAAGGGAATTTCTACTGCACGATATTTCTCTCCCCTTACCACGATTGTTTCACATGGGTGGTTGTCTTCTTGACCAAATTTAAGAGATAAAGATACATTTTCACCTCCAGTCAAAAAGTAAAAGGAAGAGACAAAATCACCAATATGTACTTAGCCCAAGGAAAGGGCAACTTAACCCATCTGTGTGGGTTAAGTCAGTGCTTCTATATCCCCAAAGGGAGATGCACCAGAACACAGCAAACAGCGCGTGGCAACAAATATTTGTTGAAAGAAGGAATGAAAAGGAGAGGACTGAATGGCAATACTATCACCTCCTATATTCAGTCCCACCTCCACAGATAAATGAGCTGCTTATTCACCTGAAAACAGAAGGATGTAACTTACTGTCCTAGACTCCCATTTCCTCTTGCCTAAGAGAACGACCATCTGCTCTCAATTAAAGTTACAGGGATACAAGAGGCCATCTTTTACATCACAGTCAGGAACAGAATAGGTTCATTAACTGAAAAACCCAATTAAAAGTGGAGAATTGTGAATAATAATCATACATACATAGCTCAAGCACATTATTTTGACCTAAAAACATAAGTGTACATTTATTCATTCACCAAGCTCCTAACGTAAGGCCAAGGCCTTTTCTTCCATCATGGGCCTCCGAGGAGAATTTCATGTAGTCTTTCTTGCATCATCCACATTACAACACAACTTTTGTTTCCTGTTTCTGTTTTTGAACAGTAGAAGGAAGGTACGTGGGAGATTGAGCACACACAGTTATCTCCTGAAACTCTGCTAAAGTGAGAGTAAAGGGATCAAAAGAATATCCCACAGGGACAAAGAGAACTGGAGAAAAGACAACAGCAAAAGAGATGCTACAGGACTTCCCTGGTGGCGCAGTGGTTGAGAGTCCGCCCGCCGATGCAGGGGACATGGGTTCGTGCCCCGGTCCGGGAAGATCCCACATGCCGCGGAGCGGCTGGGCCCGTGAGCCGTGGCCGCTGAGCCTGCGCGTCCGGAGCCTGTGCTCCGCAACGGGAGGGGCCACAGCAGTGAGAGGCCCGCGTACCGTAAAAAAAAAAAAAAAAAAAAGAGATGCTAGAGAGCAGATGCCAATCTAGCATCCACTAAAAATAAGGTACAGCTATACAAAGAGGTATAACTAAAATTCCAAAGGTAGATATAAAATGGAATACCAAAAAGTATTTGATTAACCCAAAAGAAGGTGAAACAGGGGAACAATAACAACAAAAACCCAGATGGAACAAATAGAAATGCAAGACGGTACACCTGGCACAAACGAGTCACGGTACATCCAATGTCAACGAACTAAATGCTGTGCAAGTGAACTAAACACAGCAAACTAAAAAGCACAGATTATCACTGTCAGACTGAATATAAAAGACCCAAAGACGGTACACCTGACACAAACGAGTCACGTTACATCAAATGTCAACGAACTAAATGCTGTGCAACTGAACTAAACACAGCAAACTAAAAAGCACAGATTATCACTGTCAGACTGAATATAAAAGACCCAAAGACGGTACACCTGACACAAACGAGTCACGTTACATCAAATGTCAACGAACTAAATGCTGTGCAACTGAACTAAACACAGCAAACTAAAAAGCACAGATTATCACTGTCAGACTGAATGTAAAAGACCCAAAGACGGTACACCTGGCACAAACGAGTCACGCTACATCCAATGTCAACGAACTAAATGCTGTGCAACTGAACTAAACACAGCAAACTAAAAAGCACAGATTATCACTGTCAGACTGAATGTAAAAGACCCAACTACATACAATCTATAAAAGATACATTTTAAAGACGCAGATAGATGAAAAGGAAAAGGATTGAAAAAAATGTATACCTAACAGCATAAGAAAGCTGTTGTGGTTAAATTCAAATCAGACAAAGCAGATTTCAAAACAAGGAGTATTACCAGAGATAAAGAAGGATATTTCATAACGAGAAAAGGGTCAATCAGGAAGACATAACAATAATAAAAGTATATGCAGTTAACAACAGAGCTTCGAAATATATGAAACAAAAACTAACAGGACTGAAGAAAGAAATAGACAAATCCAGGGTAATAACTGGAAATTTTTAACACTCTTGTCTTGATAATTGATAAAATAAACAGACAAAAAATCAGAATATAAAGAATCCAACCATACTATAAACCACCTTAATCTAGTTGACCTTTTTAGAACATCACAACCAACAATTGCAAAATATGCATTCTTCTCAGTGATACATAGTACATTCACTAAGATACAACATGTGCTAGGTCATATATCAGTCTCAATATATTTTAAAAGATTTAATTTGTACAGATTTTGTTCTCTGACAAAATTAAATGAGAAATCAATGACAAAATATCTATAAACATTCTTCTAAATAACCCATAGGCCAAAAAAGAAAGAGGAAACTGGAAAATATTTTGAACTGAATGATAATGAAAACATACCACATCAAAATTGTGGGATTCAGTTAAGGCAATGCTTAAAAGAAATGTTATTGTTTTAAGATGCTTATGTTATTACTATGGACTAAATGTTTGTGTCCTCCCAAAATTCATGTTGAAATCCTAACCCCCAATGTGATGGTATAAGGAGGCCTTGGGGAGGTGCTGGGGATGGTGGAACCCTCATCAGTGGGGGTGTATTTCTATAAAAGAGGCTCCACAGAGCTCCTCTGTACCATGTGTCCTGTGAGGACATAGCCAGAAGATGACAGTCTGCAAGCTGGAAGAGACCCTTTACCAGAATCAAACATGCTGGCACCCTGATCGTGGATATCCAGCCTCCATAACTGTGAAAAGTAAATTTCTGTTGTCTATAAGCCACCCAGTCTGTCGTATTTTGTTATAGAAGCCCAAATAGACTAAGATCATTTTTTTTAAGTTTAAAATATGACCTAAGCTTCCACTTTAGAAGCTTAAAAAATAAAGGGTGGGGCTTCCCTGGTGGCGCAGTGGTTGAGAGTCCACCTGCCGATGCAGGGGACACGGGTTTGTGCCCCGGTTCGGGAGGATCCCACATGCCGCGGAGCGGCTGGGCCCGTGAGCCATGGCCGCTGAGCCTGCGCGTCCGGAGCCTGTGCTCTGCAACGGGAGAGGCCACAACAGTGAGAGGCCCGTGTACCGTAAAAAAAAAAAATAAAAAAAAAATAAAGGGTGAAGTAAAACCCTATTTTAAATACAAAGAAGGATACAATCAAGTTAAGGGAAGAAATCAACATACTAGAAAATGAAAAAACACAGAGGAAAAAAAAAAAAGTGGTTCTCTGGAAAGATTAATAAAAGTGATAAACCCAAAAACAGACTGATGAGAAGGGGGTGAGGGAGAGGGACAGAGGAGAGAGAAAACACAAATCAACAATAACAGTAATAAAAAAGGGAACATCACTATAGATCTTACTAACATTAAAAGAACGAGAGAATATCATAAACAACTTTGTGGTCAATACTATGACTTAGATTAAATGAATAAATTCCTTAAGAAACACACTTTACCAAAATCATCTCAGGAAGAAGTGGAAAATCTAAATAGCCCAATATCTTTTTTTTTTTTTTTTTTTGTGGTACGCGGGCCTGTCACTGTTGTGGCCTCTCCCGTTGCAGAGCACAGGCTCCGGACGCGCAGGCTCAGCGGCCATGGCTCACGGGCCCAGCCGCTCCGCGGCATGTGGGATCCTCCCGGACCGGGGCACGAACCCATGTCCCCTTCATCAGCAGGCGGACTCTCAACCACTGTGCCACCAGGGAAGCCCAGCCCAATATCTATTAAAGGAATTGAATCTGTAATCAAAAACGTTCACGGAGAAAACCCCTGGTCCAGATAGTTTCATTGGTGTAGTCAATCAAACATTTAAGGAAGAAATAATACCAATACAACACAAACTCTTTCAGAAAATAGAAGAAGAAAAATTCCCAACTCACCATATGACATTACAAGAAAGGAAAATTAAAAAGATTCCTCATGAACATAGATGCAAAAATCCTTAAGAAAATATAAACAAATCAAATCCCACATTACGTGAAAAGGATATCTATCACAACTAAGTGGGATTTATCTTAAAAATGAAAGGTTGGTTTAATATTTGAAAATCAATTAGTGTAATTCATCACATTAACATTGATCTACGTACATAAATTGTTCTATAGATTTAATACAATCACAGTTGAATGTCCAGCAAGTTTCTTTGTACAAATTGATCAGGTGATTCCAAAATTTATACAGAAATGCAAAGGACCTAAAATAGCCAAAGCAACTTTGAAAAAAAAGAACAAAGTTGAAAGACTTATGCTTTATGTCAAGACATTATTATAAAGCTACAGTAAGGAATATAGCATAATATTGGCATTAAGATAGACACATATATCAGTGAAACAGAACAGAGAATTCAGAAATATATCCACACATTTAGGTCAACTGATTTTCAACAAAGGTGCCAAGACAATTCAATATGGAAAGGATATTTCCAATGAATTGTACTAGAACAATTGGATAGCCATACACATGAACCCTGACATTAACCTCACACCATATACAGAAACTAACGTAAAGTGGATCATAAACTATATAAGAGCTAAAACTACAAAACTTCTAGAAGACTTAAGAAAAAACTCTTAGTGACCCTGGGCTTGGCAATTTCTTAAGTACTACATAAAAAGCACAAACTATTAAACACAGATGAATAAACTGGACTCCATCACATTTAAAAAACATTTGCTCTTCAAATGTACTGTTAATAAAGTTAAAAGTCAATCCATAGACGAGAAGAAAATATTTGTAAAACATACAACAGAAAAAGGACTATATCTAGAATATACGTGTTAAAATAAAACAAAGAGGCTATTAGACTGAGATGACTTGAATGCTTCAGGAGCCTCCTAAGCAAACCCAAACCTCTAATGCCTCAAGGTTAAGAACTCAAACCAAAGGACAGCCACTCACAAACAGCCACCCAGACTTTTCCAGATAATACAACCACTCAAGCTACAGCCAATCAGATAATTTCCTTCCTTTGCTTCCACCTCTTCTCTGTAAAAGTTCTTCCTCTAGCTCCTGTCGATGGAGCACTCCTACCCACTTTGGGTTTGGCATTGTCTGATTCGAACAGATTTTTGCTCAGGTAAACTCTCAGAAATTTAATATGCCTCATTTTATCTTTTAACATGAGGAACTCCAATGACTCATTACTAAGAACACAAACAGCCCACTAAGAAAATGGGCAAAAGATCTGAACAGGCACTTCACCAAAGAAGATGCATGGGCTGTGAATAAGCACATGAAAAGATGCTTAACATCATTTGTTACCAGGAAAATGCAAATTAAAATAAGATACTACTATATACCCACTCAAATGACTAAAATCAAAAAGGCTGTCCAGGGCTTCCCTGGTGGCGCAGTGGTTGAGAGTCCGCCTGCCGATGCAGGGGACACGGGTTCGTGCCCCGGTCCGGGAGGATCCCACATGCCGCGGAGCGGCTGGGCCCGTGAGCCATGGCTGCTGAGCCTACGCGTCCGGAGCCTGTGCTCCGCAACAGGAGAGGCCACAACAGTGAGAGGCCCGCGTACCGCAAAAAAAAAAAAAAAAAAAAAAAAAAGTGAAAAAGACACTTACAATATGACTCAGACATCCCACTCATAGGTTTTTACCCAAGAGAAACAGAGACATGTCCACAAAAAGACTTATATGAGAATGTTCATAGTAGCTTCATTCGCAATATTCAGAAGCTGGAAAAAACCCAAATGTCCATCAACATGTGAATGAATAAGCAAATTATAGTATATCCATATAATGGAACGCTACTCAACAATAAAAAGGAATGTATGTAGATACATGCAATAAAATAGATGAGTATCTAGATAATTACATTGAGTTTTAAAAATCAGACCCAAAAAAGTACATGCTGTGTGATTCCACCTATACAAAATTCTAGAAAATGCAAACTAATCTATGATGACAGCAGCTAGTTGCCTGAAGATTGGGGGGTGAAAGGGAAGAGTGATGGACATGCAGACATGCTCACTATCTTGATTGTGGTGATGGTTTCACAGACGTATACATATGTCCAAACCTATCAAACTGCACTCTTTAACATGTGTTGTTTATTGTATGCCAATTATCCTTCAGTAAAGCTATGATTAAAAAGGAAAAGAATAATATACCATGACCAAGTTGCCTTTAATCTCAAGAATGCAAGGTTGATTTAACATTTGAAACTCAATTCATGTAACTCATTACATTGACATAATAAAGGAGAAAACCATATAACCATCTCAATAGAGGCAGAAAATGGAAATAATTCATCTTCAGAGAAATAACAAGAAACCATGCCACAATTTAAAGTCATGAGCTTCCAGGTCAAAAGGGGCCATGGATTATAATTCATCTGAATGAAAAAAATAAAGCTCACTCTAAGGCACATTACTGTAAAAGAAATGAGAAAGGAAAAAGAGAATATTCTGAAAGCTTCTAGAGAGAGCCAAAAGAGAGTCACATATAAAAGACAAAGAATCAGAATGGATTCTAAATGGGGCTTCTCAATCGTCACTGAAAGCTGGAGGAAAGGATAATGATGGCTTTGCAATTCTGAGTAAATATTCACTTGCAACCTAAAATAACTCTATCAAGTCAAATTCTCAATCAAGAGTATGATGGGAGAATAAAGACACTCTCATCATCTATTCTAACAAATATATTCCTCTCTACCCTTTCTCAAGAATATACTGAATTTTTTTCACCAAAACAAGGGAACATACCCAGAAAAATAAAAACATGGCAGTCAGAGGACAGGAGAGAGAGACATGAAGATTTCCCAGGACAACAGCTGTGCACCAGATCTAGAGTACAACCAGATTAGTTTATAGCAGAAAGATGGAGGGTACTAGTTTGGATCTTTTTTTTTTTGATTGAATTGAAAGACTATCTGATTTTTTTAAAACATATTATGAGATGTAGGGTTCACTCAGAGTTTGGGGTTGAACTAATGATAGATATACAGGAAGCTAAGCAAATGAAAAAACAAGGCAATTCTTCACTCTAGGTTAAATAAGAAGTTGTACAAGAGAGGAAATATTCTTATAGAACACTACATGATTCAGCAAGAAACAGTATTTACACAGTTACCCTAGTGTGTACTTGTAATATTGATTTAATTGGTGACAAGGGAGAAGGCCAAATGTGAGTATTTGAGGTGATGCGAGAGACTTAAATCTTATCTTCCATAAAGGACAACAGCCAAAATTATTCATTTTAGATAATCAAAGAAGTAGTAACATAAATGTGTTATTTAGAAAATTGTAGGTACCCACCAAAAGAAACAACTATAAGAAGTCGAAGTGGTTGCCTCTATGGAGCCAGGAAAGATAAGTCAGAGACTGCTGTTTATATTTTTTGTTGTCTCGTATTATTTTAAAAGTATTATTTGACTTTTAAAATTACACACATGTGTTTGATTTTATAAAAGCAAACAATGACTGTCTTTGCAGTCATAACCCTACAGTTTCCATAACATTTCATTACATTGGTTACAGTCACAAGGACAAGCACGAACAGGTTTGGGAACAAACACAGCTGATTCTTGGCAATGAATTAAGTGGAAGAAGAGAGAAGACTTCCCAGAGAGAAGCCTACCAGTCGTGTGCATGCCGCATGCCAAGGGCGTTCGGTTGGCATGTCTTACAGAAGGAATACAGAGCACTGGTTATATAGCAAGTCGTTGAAACTGATGTCAGTGAAAAGAGCTTCTACTGTAATGAATCCAGATAATAAAGGAGGCTAAAATAAAACAACCTTAATCCATCCACTTTTGCTACGCCGTCCATTTCCCGTGGGTCAGATGGAGAATATTCTACAAGAAGCAGAGCTCAAGATCATCCTTCTCAGGGTCATTCAGTTTGCCCTGAAATATTAACCCTCTTGAGGGAAATCTGCAAATGAGGATAAATTAGAGTCCTTTTGAAGGGTAGGCTATCTTATATATACTTTGGCTTAATCCACAAAATGAGTTGGAAATGTGGCAAAGGAGATAACAAAGCAAAATCTGCCTTTTGCACCATGACGGACCTGATTTCATTTCAGTCACTAGGTTTATTCCATTATTGCCTATCTTCTCCTTTGCATTTTGGGTAAGTACTAAACACTATCCATAGAAGTACTGCAAGAGAAAAAAAGCGCCCGGGAGTTCAAAACAGGACCTGAGACATCCCACATCCATGCTAAGAAGGGTTGAAGCAAATCTCTTTGTTTCGAAGTCTATACTTGCGGTTTTAAGTATTTTGGATGGCTAAGTATTAGAAGAATTAAAAAGGATATTCAGCCACCTTTTCAACAAATCGGCCAATTGCTGATCTCTTTGCTGTGCTATTTTGGCCAATGATCTGCAGGAAATGTCGCCCAGTAAGGGAAATCTGGTTCTCGCTCTTCCTTGGACTCACTCCTGGAGCACCTAGAAAGATCAGATCCACCTCCCACCCTCATCTGCTGTGCGTACAGGATTGTGACAGCCCTTCCTGATAAGAAATTGTCAAATTTCCTTTATAAATGAAACTAGAAGATTAAGCAAGGTAGAAACAGGCTTTTAGCAAGGACAGAGCCCTTACGTGATTTCGCTTTCTATATGTATATTCAGCTAGGAGGGGCAGTTTGGATATTCTGAAAGGTCACGTTCCATAACCTACGCAAGTCAACTCAAAATCAGTCTTCTCTTTACTTTTTCAGAAGTCCGTAGGCTACTTTCCTCTTCGGCATCAGTAACCACAGACCGTGACTCAGGTCCAGCCATATAAGTGCCTGTTTAATGAGTTTCATAAAGAATTCCTCCCCGTTGCATGGTCACCTCACTATTATCTGGGTCCCCACTCTGGCCATTAGCCAGGCCCTGAGCTGGTCACAAGTCTGTCAACACTTTTTTTTTTTTTTTTTTTTTTTGGTCAACACTTTTTGATGGGACTGAACTGTCCATCTTAGATGGGAAACTCTGATTTTTTTTTTTAACCATTATTATTCGAGCACAAAAAAAGCCCATTATATCCACTCTCCTCTCTTACTTCAGATCACCTTATTTTGCATGTTGTAAGCCGATGATGAGCAACAGAAGTGATCTGCATTTACAGTCTTTACAATCACTCCAGTCACCTCATACACCCTGGATGTCCCCCTTCATCTTATTTTTCACTTCCTCCACAACTTCTACTTTCCCAGCAATGATGTCGAGCTTCATTACATAATGGGGAAGATTGCTGCATTACTGAATGTCTTTCTAACTGGAATCCATAGCTTCTCAAGCCCTGCTAAGCTGGGGGCCCCAGAGAGGTACCTCAGTTTCAGAGCTGTTGCCATTCAGAGCCTCCACGTTTGGGTCCCTCCAGTCTTCTGAGAGTGAAGGGATGTAATTGTCTGTTAGAGCATCCCAAACCCTGTAAACAAAGAGAAGCTCTCATTAGCACACATCTGTTGCCTGGCCTGGCCTGGAGGAAGGAAGAGCTGGGCCAGGGGAGGAGAGAGGCTTCTGTGTGTGCCAGGCTGAGATCATCTGCCTTCCAGCATGCAGGAGCGAAGTAGCTTCAAAACTGAATTTCAGGCATTACCAGGAGAGAAGGAGCCAAGAGAACGGGCCCTGGCCAGGAGCCTCAGTGCCAAAGGTGTTTGCTTAAGAGAAGAGGAATTTCTCACCAGTAGCGTCTACAAGTAAAACACCTCTGGCAACAGATAAACTGCCCCTGAAACTAAATCTGCCCCTCAACCAAATGGCTCCTGTCTCACGAGCTTAAGAAATGTCCATGTTTCCTTTCTTATGGGCAGAGAAGAATGAGAAGAAGGGGAGGGAGGAAGAGAGAGATGGATCTGGGCAGATTTTCTGGCTGAATCTCATTAAGATCAGGGTCAGGCTTCCCTGGTGGCTCAGTGGTTGAGAGTCCGCCTGCCGATGCAGGGGACACGGGTTCGTGACCCGGTCCGGGAAGATCCCACGTGCCGCGGAGCGGCTGGGCCCGTGAGCCATGGCCGCTGAGCCTGCGCGTCCGGAGCCTGTGCTCCGCAACGGGAGAGGTCACGGCGGTGAGAGGCCCGCGTACCGCAGAAAAAAAAAAAAGATCAGGGTCAGTTGTCTAGTTTATATATGCAGCTGGCCCTTGAACGACGTGAGTTTAAACTGTGAGCATCCACTTACATGTGGATTTCTTTTCCGATAAATATCGTCGCACCAGTATTTTACAGTTCTTCACTTTAAGTGTGGAGGAAAGTTTGTGTTCGATTAAAGATCACAGTATGTGCACTTAAAAGAAGTAGGGTTTGAGTCCTGCTTCTATTCAAATTGTTTCAGCTTATTGCCCTTGTGGTTTACTAATTCCTTTGTTTTTGAGGCAGAAACAGCAGGAAATGGATTTTTCGACTACCCCGGGGGTCAGCGCCCTTAATCCCCATGCTGTTCAAGGGTTAACTGCCTGCAATCTAAAAGGTCAAGAATTAACTCCTTGACATCTAATGTAGGTAAGGGGATGATGCCAATGCTACTAAAAGTTACTTATCACCCAAAATGTTCTAGGGATCCCAGGGTGGCACAATCCTGTACTCTAGCAATGTAGAGTCTAAGTGTGCCCTGTCTCTCTCGTGGAGACTCCAAAGAAAATATATGAAAGGAACCAATAAATACACCACTGTCTACACAATTAGTTTTTAGTGGGGGAAGATAGGGTTCCCTTTATTCCATTTCTTTTTTAAAGTTCTGATAGGTACATTATAAGAAAGGGTATTCTACAATTCTTTTTGCTTAACTCACTTATTTCAGAAAGATTTTCTTGGGGAAAAAAATGGGAAGGGGTTTGGGGAAAATCCCGAAGTCACAAACTCTCACACACAGGAAAATGAATAAATTAGTCAACACTAAGAGATTAATGTAAATCAGTAAACCAAGCTCCTAAAATAATGAATACCATCCATGGAAGCCAGCGGCACTTGAGTTAATATTAGCTAATGAAATAATGAGGGCTCAGTGCAATCTCCTTCAGGAGCCTGTGCACATCAAACATGAATGATAGCTGGGAAACAAGGTATAAGAAGGTACAATTTATTTAGATATACTAATATAAGGAAATGGTCATTTAAAAATAAGCAACTATGTACACATACAGATCAAATCCAAAACATGACAAAGTATGGTGTAAGATGCTGAAAAGATAAGTGCACATTTTATATATATAGCAAGATGTGTATATATATATGTATATATATATTTATATATATATCAGAGCACAGACACTTGAAATCAGATACATAAAATGGGGGAGGGGAGTGTTCTTAACATATATAAAATCTGGAATGACATATGACATATGGGTATATAATCAAGGAGATTTTCCTAGTGCACAATGCACACAGTTTGGTGATTAAAAAAAAAAGCAACTCAAGAAAACACAATATAATGGCACTGCTTTGGTTATCCACTTGTTCATTTTTTGTAGTACAATTACAAGAAGGCACTTGGAGAGACCTCATCAAGTGTTCATTCGACATCTCTTCAGCAGGATTTCAGTCTACGTCTTAAACGTGGGTGATAATCCAGTTTCCATCAAGCACTATTAGAGCTTCATTAATCCAGCCTAATTCTAAATCCAAGTCTCATTAGCGTTCTAAAGCCAAGAGGCAAATATGATTTGCTGTCTCCAAAAGTCCCAGCGCCACACCCCCTAGGAAGGTCAGCAGTCAAGTCCTCCGGCATCACTGCATTACACTCTCTGCGTCGAGAATGAACAACTGCATGCGGGCACTGACCTTCAGGTCTGACCCTGCAGCAGGCACCTGGAAAAATAAAATTCAGCAAAGCCCAAAACAGGCAGGAGCCTTTTGTACCTCTCCTAGATAGGATGGAAGCTGGAACCTTGAATGGACCGCACACTTTCCAATGACCTTGAAACTGTTTATATCCTTAAAGTGACAACTGGAGACTGCCTCAAATCATTTAGGGTGGCAACTTTTCTCACCTGAGCCTTCACTGACATACTCTGGATTTTACCTTCTAATTCCAGACTTTTAATGACAATTCCCTAAACCTTTATCTCCTCGGGATATCAAGTCATCCTTTTTCTGTTTCAAGTTTTCTTCTTGCTTTCTGATGAACATACTTTTTATCCTTTGAGGTTCATAAGCAACCTTTAATAGAACGACTCTCATCTCTATGTCATCACTTGCACACCCTTCCCGTATTCATTCAGGGTCCATTTAACAATAATAACCATAGCAGCCAACCTTACTGAGCATTTACTATGCATAAGCCAGGTACTATCCTAAACTCTCTGTGGATTAATTCATTCATTCCTCACAACTCTATAAGGCAGATACTGAGAAAAAAATCCTGAAACACAGAGAAGTTAATTAACTCATCTAGATTCACACAGCCAGCAATGACAGAGGTTGTATTTGAACCCAGGCAATACAGCTACAGAGCCTATATTCCTACCCACTTAACTATTCCAATTCTTTATGAACTTTATGATGGGCATGGGCACCAGAACAATATGCCAAGTTCCAAATCACAGCCTAGAACAGCAGTTCAGCAGCCGGCTCTGCGTGGAAAGTCTATAACTGCATTATTCTGGACCTGGTGCTTTCATCAGTCTATGAAAGGAGAAATGGGAAGGTCAGCAAGGGTACGCGCCTGCTTTCTGTCTAGATCTCCAGCCCAGGGAAGGTTAAATGGACGGCAAAGGCAGGCACGGGAACGAAGAATGGCGGTGGGAGGGAAAAACACAAAGCTTTCTGTGAGGGAGAGAATGGGACGGACTTTTCTCCCCGGAGAGGTTATCCATCTTACCCTAAGCAGGGTTCTTGGGAAGAGATATATTCCCTGTTAGAGGCATCCTGGGTGGACTGTAAAACTCCACTTCCTGAGAAGCATCCTGCTATTTACACTTATCTCAGGGAAAGGAGACTTTGAAAGCTATCCACTATATCTTTCATCAAAGAACTAAGATTAAACAGGTTCCCTCCATTCTTGTCATCACGCTGCCATGGCGCCTGAGATCCAGTTTGCTCCCTCAGTCCCTGTAATAACAGAAAAGCCTTTTCATGTGCATATTTTATATCATGGGCTTAGATGCCTATAGAAATGACCGTAAGTATCTTTCACCATGGAGGGCTAGGGATTTCGAAAAGGATGCTAGCAGAGGATGAGCAAACCAAACAGAACAGGTTGGACAAGACACGTATCCAAAAATCTGGGTCTGGAACTGGCAACATAGCTATCAAGGCTACATCAATCCTCACACACACACTCACACACACACACACACACACACACACACACACCCCTACATACCTATTCCTGACAATATGGTAGACAGCCTATAGTGCTTGTCAGAATTCCAACTTGGGAACATTTCCCTTAAGCCCCTCTAGGCTGGCTACTGCCCTTGTCCAGTTTTATTTGTGTCGAGTCAGGCCAATATCCACACTTAGATGTGTGTTAACATGAGTATACTTTTGCTGTTAATACTTAGGAGTTATGAATTATTAACACATCAATGACTTTGAACAACTTTTTAGATTCTTTCAAATGCTTCAGTAGAATTCATCCTATCTCGGTCTTCCACATGGGGAAAACTGAACCTCTGAGAAGAGAATTAACTTTCCTAAAGATCACAGGCATCTGTCGACTTTCCGTATCTGATTATTTGGGAGTCACTTCTCTTCGACTTAAAGCATGGCTGACTCCAGGGTGTTTATTTATCATGCGAACTTGATTTTTAACATGACCTTTAATCCAGTCATTCTACCGGAAGGACAGGACTGTCAGTGTTCTCACATGTTTGGCCCCTCTGTCTCCAGAGTCCTTGTAAGACAGGGACCCCGGTGAAGCAAGAAGTGGGGTGAGGGCTGACCATTCCCACTCTGTAGGCCTCCAGGTCGGATCTCTTATGACAAAGGAAAGGGTGTTCCTACATATGCAAAGAAGAGATTCTGGAATATTTTCTAAATTTAGAAACAAGAAATACATATAGATACATACTGACTCTGTTTTAACGCCTAGGGCTTCCATGCCCTGACGAATCAGAGAAGAGTTGATATCTCAGCCAATTCCCTCGGAGCTACATAGTTCCAAATGAAAACTAAAGAAGTCAAAACTTCAAAGGGAATCACTGACCCTGCTTTCTGATTCGTGCTATCTTTCAGGAGGTTAGTTTGACCAAGAATTTCATTGTTTTTGTTTGAAGCCTCTATTGTATAGTTCTAACCCACCCAAAACACTTTCGACTCATTGGTGGATGAAATAAATCTCTAACTACTAAACCTAAGCAGGTTTATTAGAACACCAGAGCAGGGCTCAGGAGACTATTAACCGCACTGGATATTAAATTATCTTTTTCCTTTACCTCATCATAATTTTACAGTTGAAATAGCTTGATAGGTGTCTCTAAAACAAAGTGTGTAATTTAATTCAAATTTTTATTTTAAGTTGTAA
This sequence comes from Neophocaena asiaeorientalis asiaeorientalis, assembly GCF_003031525.2. NCBI lineage: Eukaryota > Metazoa > Chordata > Mammalia > Artiodactyla > Phocoenidae > Neophocaena > Neophocaena asiaeorientalis. The sequence goes on from NW_020172768.1 coordinate 2,074,064, forward strand.
AGCTTTAGATACGCGGAATGCCTAGAAACCACTGTGTTACGATTTCTCGTCCCAGATTCTTCCCACCACACTTTCCCCAAATCATATTTTATCTCCAAGGAATTATTCAACCTTAGGTCATTTAGCTGAGGCAGTCAATGAGGCAGGCAAGTCAGAAAAATCAGGATAAGACTAATAATCTCATGTGACGGTAATTAACATTGAGTGGCCTCTGCTAATGTGCTATGAAAGAGTAAGAACCTGCTTGCTGGGCCTCTGTCCTTAATGAGGCAGAGGGGTGGTTTGGACAGGGGAGAAATGATTTGTGGGAAGCAAAAGGAATTTTCCAAGCACAGCCTGGGTGAGGTGAGAAATTAGCTTATTGGCAAGTCCTTAGCCCTGCTTCATCAAGATTGAGCTCGGGAGGTCCCAAAGATGAGGACCCACGCAGTCAACTAGAGTTAAGTGACAAGCCCAAGGTCACACAGTGAGTTAGTGAGAGTATGAAAATTGCAGTTCATCGTGTTTCTAGTCCATTGCCTGGTGCAATGAAGTAGATAACAGTAAAAGCTACTCTGTATAATAAAGCCCCAGAGCCATTCTTTTTTGACCTTGAGGAGTTGAGCAAATTATAAAAGGCTCAGAATCTAAAAGAATCAATTTGAAACTTAAGATTGAATTGAAACACGTAGCCCACAGTTATAGTACTGGTCACCAGAGTGAAATGTTCTCGTGATCATGCCTTCAGGCTAGCATTAATTAAAAAGAAAAGAAGGAAGTGGCGTGGGCCTAGAAGTACATTAAGTGCACCTACGAGGCTAGCTATTATTGCTTATCCAGGTCATTCGATATTCAATATTCACTCCAAAAATATTATTTGATCACTTACTACACACCATGTGCTGAATCAGACAGTGGAGAGATAATAATGAATAAGACAGACAGATATACAACCCTTGTATTCACAGAGATACAGTCTCAGTAGTCATCAAATAAGGAACTGTCTGCCCAATACAATCAGGTTCAATCCTGTGGGACAAACCTCTTCCCCCACTTACTCATGGGCAACTCTTCCCACCCAAGTCCATAAAAAGAGAAACCAAAAGTACAGTTGCTCCAAACTTCCACTGCCAACAACTTGACATTTCCTGTGTGATCCCTAAAGAACAGTTGATGCATATTTTATCCCTATGGGGAATTTACGCCTATTTTTACTAAATGCCCCAAACACCTTTCTTTAATTTATATGACAAATCACTCCCTTCTTCTCTTTTCTAGTCCCTCCTTGAACAGCACTTTTCTCAAATTCCTTTTCTTGACTTCTGTTAAGACCCTGCAAGGTGGCTAGTAAGTGACGCAGGGAATCTACATACTCAAAAGCCACTTCACCTGGTTATCACCTTTATTGTGTCCAGAGTAATTCCCTGTTCTCTTGGTTCAATGTGTATGCTTTCTTATTTGGACATATCTTAACATTTGTAGATAATTTTTCCAGTCCTAAGGGGTTATAAACAATTTGGAGATTTTCACAATCCTGGTGTTTTGTAAAGCAAATTGTTCCAACGACATATATTCCCCTGTCACAGTTAACTAAATTTTTTTCTGGTCCTTATTTCTAATATCTGGGTGGGTTACCATGGATATAAAGAAAGCTGAAGATAGACAGACCCCCAAATGTACCATGCTCCTGAAATTCAATTTTGCATCTAGAAAAACCCACTTCCTAAAAATCCTTCATTCCTTTGTGGTTTCAACTTAAGAAAGCTCTATGAGTAACTGTAAAGGGACATAACTGAACAATGTCAGCAGTTACCAGGGCGCTGCCTCACAGAGAAAAATATAAGTAATATGCCATGAACCCAAGGACAGAAACTCGTTCTACGTCAAGAAGCCCCAGATTCCAGGGCTCTAATCTGAGGCAAGAGAGGGCAATTAAGACAGCTTACTCCTCATCCTGCAGGGTCTCCTCCTCCTCTTGGATCTGGAACTGGTTCTTCACGGGAGCTAGGTTCTCGGTCTTGGCGTTGTAGTTCCGAAAGCAGACATTGAGCTTCTCATCAAATTCATTCACCAGGTCCTCCATGGACTTGAAGCTGATTATTTCAGAAGAAAAATTCTCAAGCTCAGAGAGGGAGGGGTCCTCTAGATGGTGGGGAGATGAGCCGTAGAAACACCGTGGCTTCTCTTCTGGGTCCTCCGAGCAGCAGGGCCGAAGGTCCTCAAATTCTTCATCCAAACTCACCAGTGGGGCCTCCATTCTTGCACAGCAATAGGACAACTGCAATGCTCAGGATCCGTTTATCTAGAAGAATTAAACAGGGTGATGTGAGTTTGGACTGGACTTTTGTGCCAACTCTGCTGAGGAACCATAATCACTTATTCCATAACTCTCATCCCTCTAAAAACAAAAGTTCCGCTTTACTGGTCCATCGCTCCCTTACTTCCTCGCTATTATACCCTTAAGGAGTTCAAATATCATTGTTAGTGTGAATGCTAACCCAATTAGCATACATTTTGGAGGTACACCTGCTTCCAATTCGCTGCTCCAAGAAACAAAGCCTAACGGTTAAGCATGCAGCCTCTGGACCAGACTGCCTAGGTTTGCATCATGCTCTGCCCCTTACCAGTTGTGACCTTAGCAGTAACTTAACTTCTCTGTGCTCCCTTTTATTCTTCTCAGGACAGAAATAATAACAGGACCTATCTCAAAGGACTGTCCTCAGGGTTAAGGGAGTAAACACTGGTAAGTGCTTAGAACAGTGCCTGGCAGATAATAAACGTCTATGTTGTTCAGTTTATGTTCTCTATTATTATTTTATTATTATTATTACTATTACGATAGGTCCACAACCCTAACCATGTGCTCTCAAAACTGGAAGTTTGGGCTTCCCTGGTGGCACAGTGGTTAGGAATCCATCTGCCAATGCAGGGGACGTGGGTTCGAGCCCTAGTCCGGCAAGATCCTACGTGCCGCGGAGGAGCTGGGCCCGTGTGCCACAGCTGCTGAGACTGCGCTCTAGAGCCCGTGAGCCACAACTACTGAGCCCCCGCGCCACAACTACTGAGGCCCCCGCGCCTAGAGCCCGTGCTCCGCAACAGGAAGCCACCGCAATGAGAAGCCCGCGCACCATGATGAGGAGCGGTCCCCGCTCGCCGCAACTAGAGAAAGCCTGCGCACAGCAACGAAGACCCAACACAGCCAGAGATAAATAAATAAAATAAAGTAATTAAAAAACAAAAAAACACCTGGAAGTTTTTCGTAACTTATTTGGTGGTAAAACCTGCCCTGACCTAAACACGTTTGGCAACTAAACCTGATCTACATGAATATAGAGCTGTTCATGGTTTTAATTTATCCCATTTAGTGTGTTTTGCTGCAGAAATTTTAATTTTTTTAAACTATAGAGATTGATACCCCAGGCCCCGGGGGATGATATGCAGAATATGCGCTCTATTATCGCCTTCCAAAGTCTGAGATAATCTAAATTCTGAAACATGCCTGGCCCCAAGGGTTTTGGATAGGGCTTCATGGACCTGGATATTATTACTCTCATCAATAAATGATAGACTAATTGAACACTAATACAGACTTTCAAACAAGCACCTGAGCTTTTCCCAGACACACAGCATATGTCTGAAACTAGAAGAATGGATTAAATGACCTAGTACCCTGTAAGAGATAAGACCCAGAGACTCATGTGCTCCAAAGCCCAGACTCCACAACCACCTTGGGCACTAAACCCTGGAAGGCTGTACACTCACCTCCCTTCATTTCCCAACAGCTCCGGGTCCTCTACATACACTGCCTTTCGCTGTGATTTAACCATCTGTGCGTACATCCAAGCCCTTCCCCAATTTTAATTTAAATTCCTCGAGGGCAGAGACGTCCTCTGGATACCCTCCATGGTTTCTAGCACACACTGCCTGCGGCGAGGCAATCAATCAATGTGTGCTCACTGACAAATGATCTTCTGTCCCCCTCACACAGTTTTCATTTTCCATTGCAGGCAGCACAAGCGTTATTGTCTATCATACCCTTCTCCACCTACTCAGCTTCCTTCCCTGGAACACGGCAAGGCAACCAAACTTTTCCCTCCTATCTAGGTGATGACTGATCCAGATAGATGCTTAAATTGGAACCACTACCTCAAGAGGACCAAACAGACAGCAAAAACCACGGCTTCTGCCCCAGGACTGCCATTCTCCATCTCTACCTACAAAACTAAAACTCTAAATAAGCGAGGCAGAGGGTACGCCAGGTGAGGACCCGGACAGTTCTTACTGGGGTTTTACCGGGATTAAGTCAGTTACCACCACATCTCATCAAAACATATTCTGAGTATTTACAGTTTGCAAAGGCAACATAACAGGACCTTGGAATACAAAAAGATATAAAAGCAGTATTATGACAGCTTGGAAAGAACACAGGCTCAGGAGCCAACAGACCTGCCAAAGGCTGGCTGAGTGACAAGCACTGTGGGTCCTGATTTCCTCGTTTGTTAAAATGAAGGTGTCGGTATAGAGTTAATGCCTCTGAAAGTTCATTTTAATAATATATTAACTTAATACTTTTAATTGATATATTTTAATAGTATAGTTTATTTAATCTAATATATAAAAATATTGCCATTGCAAAATGTAATCCATATTTTTAAATATTAATGAGACATTTTACATTCTTTTTTTACACTAAGTCTTTGAAATGTGTATTTTACATTCACGTATGTCTCCATGTGGATCAGCCACATTTCAAGTGTCCAATATCCACGTATGGCTAGTGGCTATCATATTGGACAATCCAGCTATTAAGCAATATACACACAACTAATTACCAGCTAGAGGTTCTTCACCTATGGTCGACAGACCCCCAAGGGCTCGTTGAATATAACCATGTTTTATTTTATGCACTTAAAAGCATATTCAGAGAAGGATCCCAAAGGTTTCTCGACATTGGTAAAGTGGCTCATAGCACAGAAAAGATTAGGAACCTCCGAGTGCCAAAAAAGCGAGTTTAGAAAAGATCACTGAGTGCAACTGAGAGTAAGGAAGGTTTTACAGACAAGGGATTTGTATGGAGAGAGGAAGGACTCTGATGGTTAATGCCGGGCCCCAGGGTCCAATCCTGTTCCTATTACTTCCTAGCTATGAGACTTTGGGCAAATTATAAGCCTCTCTGACTCAGCTTCCTCATCCCTAAAATGGTGTTTAAATAGCACTTATATTGGAGGTTATTTGGTGGAGTAAATGAGATAATCTTGGAAGTGCTAAGCACGACGTGTGGAATGCATGAAGTATCCAGTAAATGTCGATAATATCAGGAAAGCGAGGCTAACTTAGTTACGTGGAAATGAGGGGTGAGAGTGCTTCAAGGAAAAGAAAAACTATCCTTGCCATGATACTCCATGTGTTATGCTTCACAATGCGTATCAAATGAGAGGACTATTGCTGAATGAATGTTACCATCTTTTTTACTAAGGCACCCCTGCTATTTTCAATTCATGTGGTCAAAGCCACTCAGATCGCTGGTTCCATTTCAGAGAGGCATGAAAGCTAACCAGCTGGTATGCCAGATATCACGCTTCCTTTAAATCTGTACTCTTCCTGGAGGGGACAAGGGAGCTGGTGTGAGAAGGTGATATCAAGGAGGGTGCTGATTTGAAACAGCACGATCTATAACATTAACCAGTAACAGGAGGGCTAGCCAAGTGGAACCTAGGGCTGCGATTGAGTTTTGAGCATTGGCAACAAAGAAGATTATCCTGAAAGCACCTATCCTCAGCCCAGGCTCTAGAGAAAATAGATTCACCTAGAAGATTATAAAAGAAGAAATGGATATCACAGCTCTACAGTTCAGAAATGTGATCATTTGAACGATGTGCAATATCGCCTGGTTTCTTTTCATCAACTCACTCACCACCCAGGGGCCAAGAAGCTCCGCGTGAACGGCCAGGTGGGGAGGAAACTAAAACTGAGAGCCTGCATTGAAAATCAAAGTCACCTGACTCCCAAACTGAGCCCAGAATTTGTAGAAAGAGCCCAGGTTGTGGCACAGGAGGTGAGAGCCAGGCATCTGACTGGCCCCACCAAGGCCTCAAGGAGGGGTCTCTGGGTTAGAGCTGGCAGTCCTTCTTAAAGGGTTCCCCTTCTCTCCTTCCTTTGCTCTTCTCTCTTGGTGGGGTAACTTTGCCCCCCGAATGAGATGTCCTACCCTTGCATCCTGGCAAGCTTGCCCCTGTCTTCAGTCACAGCTCATTTCAGAAGCTTCCTTCCCTTAAAAGCTAGGGATAATTCAATTGAGAGCTTATCCTCTTTCTCTGTACTTCCAAAATCAATTTGAAAAAAAAAAAAATACATGAAGAATGGCAGAAAGAAGGAACCATAGGAGGGTGGTCTTGTCTCTTTCTCTTTATCATAGAACAGGAGTGCAGGACTGTAGTTTGCTTATGTCCTATAATCTATTCCATTTCTTTTGGTTCCCAATAGATGCTGTCATTTGGAAAAGAAAAGACGGCTCAGAACTTAACAGAGACCCAGTAGGAAACACGCGGTTAGCCTCCCGTGCAGCGCAATGATGCATAGTAGCTGCAGCTCGGGGCTGCAGCACCGTTTCCCAGTGCCTGCTTTGCTGAGCGGAGCACCATGCCTCCCCCTGCTGGGCCTCTGCACCTCCACACAGGCCCCATTCCATCTCCCCTTTTTCCCACTACTTGCCCCACAGACCAGTTGATTCTATGCCCACCCCCCCCATAGCATCCCTAAAGCTGCCCTCCACTGACCCACCTTCGGTTTCCCACTGCTCCTCAGCAAAGCCCAGTCAGGGTACATGTTCCTGCCAAGCTGCACATTTTGACGGAAAGAGAGTATTTCACCGCATAGAAGTCAGCAACCCCTTTGTGGTTCCGCTTCCCCCTTCCCCCTCCTCCTGCTGCTCCGTTCACCCTCATCTCACATCCCCCTCCCCCAGTCTGTTGGGGTAAAGAAAGGCTCCTCCAAGCAGCACAAAGCCTGGAGATCCAAGAAAGCCGGGGGCATCCCGCGCAGGCCGCACGCATACTCCAACGGCCACGGCCCTTTCAGCCAAACAAGACCGGGACATGGGAGCGGAGGGGGTCGGGAGGTGTCGCGGCGAGTAGGGCAGGAATAGGGAAGAGAGAAGAAGAGAGGGCTGTGATGTACCCCCTGGGGGCTCCGTCAGATGCGCTCCCAGCCCCAGAGGCCCTGGGCCCACAGGAGGGCAGCGTGCCCCACCACCATCACACCCGTCCTTTCTCCGACCTGTTCGCGGTAAAACAATCGCTCCGCCAGCGTCTGCGGCAGCTACCAGCGGTTCTGACACTGCAGGAATGCACGGTCCCTGGGGAGAGGAGGCTCGGCGTCCCAAGGAGGGGCACGGGCGGGGTGCGGGGTCAGGTTCTTAGAGGCATAGATGATTCTGGGGCGTCGAGAGAGCCGGACCAGATAACGGTCCTGAGAGGAGGTACCGACCCACGGCTCCAGCACCATCGGGCTGCGTTCCCTGCCTCCCCCAGTCCCCAAACCGCGCCGCCTCTCGACACACACACACACACACACGCCTGGCTGGGGGGCCGCGGCTCCGATGATGCTTGAAGTGCCCATCATCCGGTATCTCCCGGCACCGGGAGCTGCGCCCCGCTGCTCTCCCGTGAAGGGCTGGGCAGGAGGGCGACGGCCTCCGGGTTCTCCCTTTCCGATTCCGGGATGGGACCGTCCTGGGTGAGGAGCTTCGGCGCCTCCAGACCTGCCGGCCGGAGCATCCCAAGTCGCGGGGCCTCCTTCCCCACCCCCGTCCACCCTCACCCACGGCAGTGGGTCGGTCTGGATTAAGGTCGCCCCCCGCGACTGCACCTGTGCGGGTCCTGGAGGAGGAAGGCGGATCGCGGGGCTCAGCTGGACACCCCCATCCACTGGCCGCGGGGAGCGGCCGGAGCGCAGCTCAGCACTCGTGCCCGGGCTCCGGGGGCCGCGCCCGCGCCGGGCACCCGCCCAACGGGCACGCGCAGGACCCGGACGTCATCTTCTCGTTAACATTCCTAGCCCTACTTGGTGCATGTGGCCTGCCTTTATTAATATTTATGAATTACTATTTCTCCCCCCTTTAGCATTGGTCTTTCTGCTTCCCTCATGAATATTCAGAAGCTCAAGATGTGCGCTTGCAATAACTCCCAGTGTGGATTTCTCACAGGGAGGGCCTGACACTGTAGCTTCTCCATGAAAGCAAAGGCGGGTGGCCGAGTGGATGGGCAGGCGGTTGCCCGCAGACACACTCAAAGACCTCCCTGGACTTTCTGGCCTCCCCCTTCTATTCTGCTGGGGGCTGGGGTGAGCAAGTGAAAGGATGCCTGCCACGCTGAACCGGGTTCAGACCTCGAGTCAAAAGTAATAAACGCTTTTACCTCCCAAAGACGCAGGGTGGGGTTGGCTTCAGGCCGAGAAAGCTGCGAACGTTTCTACTATCCATCTACAGAACTTTTTCATGGATCCCAAACCGAAACTCTGTACCAGTTAAACATTAACTCCCCATTCCTTCTTCTCTGCAGACCCTGGTAACCACCATTTTACTTTCCATCTCAATGAATTTGACTATTCTCAGTATCTCTTGTAAGTGGAATCACACAGTATTTGTCCTTTTGTGTCTGGCTTATTTTACTTAGCGTAATGCTTTCAGGGTTCATCCATGTTGCAGCGTGTGGCAGAATCCCATTTCCATTTCCATTTCTATTTTAAGGCTGAGAGATATTCTGTTGTATGTATATAACAAATTCTCTCTATCCATTCTTCCTTCTGTGGACATTTCGGTTTTTTCTACCTTTTGGCTATTGTGAATAATGATGCTGTGAATGCAGAGGTATGAATTCCAGGCAACATTTTTAAAAAAGCATTCTATGGCGTGTGCTAGAAGCTGGAGGG